>NC_043701.1:103679669-103738460 GCF_006229205.1 Suricata suricatta | reverse complement strand
GGAGGACGCGGCGCAGATCCCCGTGCCCACAGCCCTGCCTGAAAGTGAGAGTAGAAAAGGAAGCGTGTACCACATATTTAAACTTCGGCTGAAACTTCATGTAATGGGTGGGTCTTGGTGACTCTAGACCTAGGGCTTAAACCTGTAACTAGCCTCGTAACCTCTTTGAGCCTTAACTTCCTCTTTTGTAAAAGGACGGGAGGACTGATAACTTAAAAGTGGATCTTTTAAAGGATACCAAAAAGGGGGGCGGGGGGAAGGAATAAGGAATGTGAAAGAGCCTGACATATAGAAAGCACTAAGTAGTAGCTGTTGTAATTTCCTTTTTGGGGAAAATACCTTTTAGATTCCTTGTAGGCCTCAATTCTTCGTGTTGAACGTGAAGCAAGTAACTTTGATCTGCTTTATGAATTACAAATCCTTCTTGCCTCTGAAAATGCAGTGTTAAACTAGGAAACCAATGGGTGGGCTTGCCTCCAGTGTTATTCTTTGTCATCAAACATTAAATCCAGTTATTGTGTCTTAGAATAGTCTTGTTGCCCCTGCCTAGAAATGTGAGGTTTACGTGTGCTCCTGTCCCTGCAAAGCTAGGTGAAGGCCTCACCTAACCACCCAGTAACTGGTTTGGGGGGTTTTGTTTTTACGAACCGATGTCCTTCGTAACACCTGCGAAGGACATCCCGGGAGAAAGGGAAGGGGTTCTGGTTTGGATGACTGGTTTTAGCTGGACGGGAGCCCTAGGGATCCGCTGTTAAACCAACATTACCCAGTGAACACTCCGGGGGGGGGGGGTCATTTCCAGCCTCCCTTCCTGCGAGAGGCAGCTTCTCGGGGAGCAGCCGTTCTAATCCTTCTCTCAACAAGCAACCCATATACCTTCACTGCTGTCAAGAAGCCTTTGGTTTCATGTAGAACCTTTTTGGGCAGCAGGACGTTGTAAAGGGTCAGGACTCAGACCCTGAAGCCAGGTGACCTCAGTTTCCACCAGGAAACCTTAGGATAGTGTCTGACTCCTGTGGGCCTCAGTTCTCCTCTCCAAAGAATGTTACCTAGTTTCCAGGGCTGTTGAGGTGCACAGGAGATGGTCTCTGTGTGGCACCTAAAATTGTGTCTTAGCTGTGGCCTACGCTCAACAAGTATTTGGCATTAGTCGTGGTAGCATAGGAAACAGTGTGGTGAGCAACAGCTCAGCGGCTCGGTGGCAGAGGGGTCCGAGCCGTGTGGAGGAGTAGGATTTAACAGGTTGGAGTGCCAGTGCAGGGGGCACCTCCAGTCAGTGGAGGAGTCTTGGCCAGAGCCCCTGAGATGAAAGAGTGGGGTGGGACCCACCAGTTCGGTAAACAAGGTGGATCAGCATAACCTAGAAATGGCACGATGGGGACTGAAGTTTTTCCTCCTCCACACCCAGTGCAGGCAATCGAAAGTTTTCAAGCGGAGCGCAGTTGCCATCAGATTAGCTTTTTGGAAAGATTGTGCCTGCGGTAGTGTGGGATTGGATTAAGCATAGGGAAGGCCCATCCATCCACTTGTCCTGGCAGCTTTTTGTCTGCCTGTGACTCAAAAAGGAAAATGACTGCTTAGCAGAGACAGGCATTTCTTTCCAAATCTGGAAGCTTGCAGAGCATTTGCAGAAGGCATGAAGTAGCCTTGAGATCATCGCAGGCAGCCTTACCTCTTAAAGGTTGTTTTCAGGGATAGTGTGTAGACTGATCACGAGGCCAAGCTCTCCCCCAAACACCTCCCTGTGAAGAGGGGGTCACCACATGTTCAAGTCTTTCCAATTATAGGACCCTCTCAGTTCCTCTATTTTGAACAACTGGATGCCGTTTGGGAAGTACATGTTATGTTAAAACAACCTCAGTTGTTGCTACTTTGATTGTATATTTTGGTGTACAACGAATCAGTCCAGTCATTGATGTCTGAAAAAATATTCTGCCCTCCTGAATAGGTATTGATGGCTTCAGCTGGTTGAGATTTCCAATGAGAGCATGGTGCGTGGATTCAGAAAGCATTCTATCACAGCTGATTTGGTAAATGTGAAGGTGACGTGCTGTAGAAAATGGAATTTGATCATTCAGAGGAGCTTACGTGACCACAGAGACACTGATATGTGGAAGATGAAAGTGAAATAGAATAAAACTGTTTCATGAATTAACATTTGCCCTATATAACATATCTTTAAAGGTATGTAAATGAATAAATTAAAGATTATAAGTGGGCATATGAGTATTTCATCGAGAGGCCTCAAAGCTTTTATTTAACCCTCACAATTTCTTCTTAATTTTCTCATTTCAATTGTCTTAGGTTTGAACTTAACCTTTTATTTGGACACACAGAAATTGTTGATCTTTTTCTCTAACACAGATCCCCGTTTCTCATTTTTTAACTTTGAGAAGGTTTTAAAGAACGTTGTGTACTGGCAAGATTTAGAAAACACTGTGGAGAACTTCCATTCATAATTCTTGTTTAACAGTCAAATAAGATACTCTTCTGGTAAAATATATTGAAATGTATCTTAGTCGCCTTACAGTGGTTAGTTATAATAAAAGGTAGTTCTGTTTTACTAGCAAAATGCAGCTGACCTTTGAACAACACAGGGTTAACTGTGTGGATCCACTTATATACAGATTTTTTCCCATGAAGATGGTACAGTACTAAAATATTTTCCTTATGGTTGTCTTTACATTTTCTTTTCTCTAGCCTACTTTATTGTAAGAATACATTATATAGTTTTTATATGATATATGTGCTAATCAATTGCATGTGTTACTGGTAAGGTTTTCAGTCCACAGGATATTAGCAGTGACGTTTGGGGGAGGCAAAAGTTACATGCAAATTTTTGATGAGGGGCGGGCAGGCAGGATCAGTTATGTTGTTCAAGGGTCAGCTGCCCCAAACTTCTGGTTGTTGTCTGGTAACTTAGTAATCAGAAGTGTTTTGCCCAACTTAGTGAATCAGCATTTTTAAATGCTGGTACATTAGTTCACAAAGTAATGCCATGCTCTTAGAACCCTGTTGTCCATTACTGTTACCATTGGCCACATGTGGTTATTTAAATTTAATTAAAAGTTCAGCACTAGTCACAGTTTAATTGCTCATTAGTCCTTTGTGCCTGATGGCTACCGTACCAAACAGCTCAGACTTAGACCATTTTTATTAATGCAGAAAGTCCTGTTGGACAGTCCTGTTCTAGCATGAAAACTGCGTAGCATTTCACTTGAGACACGTACCTAACTGTTCTAATGTCACTAAATTGCTTCTGACATATTCCCCCTATTCTCTGAGAGTAAAACATTCTTTTTCCTCTGTCTGTCTGTAACAGTGTTTGCAAATAGAGCATGGATGAAAGTTTTTGTTCTGAAGCATAGTAAATAATGTAGATCTCCATTCTCGTTCCCTACCCTTCCATGTTAATGAGGTGTTGATAGAAATAAGTTTTTCTGTGCTGTAAACCAGTTTTTAAAGTGAGAATCAAATATTTGTGGCTCATAAAAATTCAGAAAAATCATGAACCTCCAGTAAACTGTCACGAATTCCAAACAGAAGCTAGACAGCACTCACTTTATTCTTAACGCAAGTTTCAAAGATAAGAAAGGCTCTGTGCTCCAGGCCATCTCCCTCTGTCTCAGCGAACTGGGAAACAGTGATGGTAGGATTGGACAATCTGCATTAGGGTGGAGGGTAGCCGTTTTAAGCTTGGGAGTAGCATAGTCAGAACTGTCTTCTACTCTGGCTGCCTTCTAGAGGGTGGCTTGAGGTAGGGCTAGAGGTGGGAGGATATCGGAATATTCCAGTTGAGAAGTGATTTGTGCTGTCACATAGCAGTGAGGATGGGTTAGCTGCAGTGGCTGCAAGACAGAATTCTATATAGAATAGGAGTTGGTGGCCCCTTAGAAATGAGAGAAGGAAAATCTCAAAATGATGACTGGGTTTTTTGGTTCAGTGGCAGACGATGGCACTAGCCAGCTGGCTAGGAACAGTAGGAGGAGGAAGAGGTTTTGAAGGAAATTTGAGCAGGTTGAATTTGATGTTTGCAACATCAAGGTAGAGATGTCCCTCAGACTGGAGCTCAGGAAGGTGGTCCGACCAGAGGCGGTGTGAGTCTTGTCTAAAAGTCCAGTCGTGATGGAGGGAATGTGAAGAATGAGAAGCCAACCAAGAATGGGGGAGGGGGAGCGACCAAGGGAGAGGGAGCTTCAAGGGAGGAGCCGCGTTTGGCAGCCAAGAAACCTTGTGGAATCGTGTGGAAAGGGACTGTTTGATTTGGCAAGAGTTGAGGAATCTCAAGTCTTAGTAAATAGCCTGCTAAGGTGGGAAGCAGGGTCAGTTGGTTGGATAAGGAAGGAGGCTGGTGCCGTTTTGGAATAGCTGAGTGAGAAGCTATAGGGAAAGAAAGTCATTGGTGAGAAAAAGCTTCTGGAGCATTATAGAGTCCCAGCTGATGTTGGAAAAAACCAATTTCTAGTGGCATCTGTCCCCCTAGTTGTGTGAGTTCTGTCCCCACCCCACCCCAAAAAGACCTGCTATATTGCATCCTGAGTCTTCAGCTCTGAGCCTTATTTTCATGCCATTTGTTTCTTAGGACACCATAAGAAAGAGCACAGCCTCCCATTCAAGTATATTCATGCCAGTCAGTGAGCAAAAATCCAATATTAAAGGCCATCGTAATGCTGTTACATGAGGTATTACTAAAACCAAGAGGAGTGTAGCTCATTTGTCACCTGTGCTTTCTATTTTCACAAAGGTAATTGAATACACTTTACCATGATGCTTAATGCAAAAGCTAGCTTTTTAAATCCCTAGACTGACCTTTTGATAGATATTACATTTAGACTACAAGTAAAGGAAAGAGACCTAATATATTTGAGTACCCAGTAGGCACTTTACATGACATCCAACAAAAAGTTCACAATCATTTTTATGTTTGAAGCATAAATGTATAATTGGAATACCTTTGCTTCAAAGCACACTCACCCACACCCCTGGCCACCTGTCAAATTTTGAACTCACTCACAGCTGCCACCTTATCCAGGAGGTGCTGTCCAAGCAGTATTCAACTGGCATTTCATGGAATTGTGTCATACTTTGCCCACTTAGCCCTTGATGAGGTGAACTGGGGGTGTCCCACCTGGCACCACTCGCTGACACATACATTTGAACGTAAGTGGGCGGAGTTAGGATGAGTCTGTACCAGTAAGAAATTGACTTGGCTGCTGCTCATCATCTTCAGAGTGTGCCTGGGGTCCAGGTGTCTTTGCCTCCCCCAATTTCTGTGGTCAAATATCCAGTCGTTTTTCCTGCGCAGTTGTTACTTTGTGACAGGAAGATGATCATGCCTTGATTTCTGTAGCAACTTTGTTAAAATATGAGTTAAACAATAGGCAACTATTGATACGTGAGATAATAGATACACGTACCCGAATCCCCATTTCTAGAAATGCTACTAATGTGACATGAAAAGAAAGGTAGGGGATCATCTATTATTACCTTTAAAAGTTAAGCTGTTATGTAAACTGAATATTGTGGGACATCCTGATATTTTAACAAAGATGTAATTATATCAAACTTAATTTAAAAGTAAAAGATTTTATCATTCTGGGCAAAGCTAAGCCAGTAACTCGAAATTGCAGTGTCAGTCTCATGTCTGAGTCTCGCAAAAGACAGTCTATTTTAAGGAGTTTTGGTTTTTTTCCCCCCTCATGTGTCCATTTATGGGTATTAGTATTACGGAAATCAGTAGGGGGAGGGGAACTGATTTCTCCACAGAACTCTTCATTATTTATTTATTTCATTTGAAATATGTGTGCATTGGAATCAAATTCAGTTAAGTCGATTGGATCATGTCTCTGGTATTTTCTGTTGAGTGCAGTCGTGAGAGAGTCAATGCCAGCATTCTTGCTGTTAAGGTCCTTGGCCCTACAGTTGGCTCACCGCCCACCCTCAGGAAAGTTCCCTTGTCATAAATAGTGGTTTGGGTTCAAAGAAACTGCCATTTGGGGCAGCTAATTTGGACAGATTCGTTAGAATCAATACCTATAAACTAGTTTCTAGCAATCCCAAATATGGCTGTTTTTTGCTATTGTTCATTCTCCCATTTACTCTTCCATGCCTTTCATATCTTGTCCCCGCCTCCTCTGCTGTGCATAAACATTGCCCCACTGTGAGGACATGTGTCATTGCAGGCTCTGGTCTGTCAGTGTTTCTTTGTCTTTCACGTGCATGGTTTCTTCTTGTCAAAGAGGTGACCCCTTCCTCCCACCTTATTTGGAGCGCTAGGGACACACACTGATACAAGCATGTATTCCCGTGGTGACCAGACATTGGCGGTAGGAAATCTGAAAGTGTTAGTTTCAGCTAAGATACAAGGAAATCGGGCAGTTTTGGAAGAGTTTGGAGACTAGGAGCTCTTGAAGTTAGAGTGAAAACAGCTTTCGCAAGCATTCTGGGGGAAGGGGAGGGGTGGCAGGGGCTGGGAAATCGGGAGCTGGTTGGATTTGACTAGTCCTGACTTTGGGCCAGACTGGGAAAGGGCAGTATCGTCAGTTTCTGTGTGCATTTCATTCTTTTTCTCTAAATATAACATTGAATCAGAATCTCCAGTGCTGAAATTATTTACACACACAGTCACAGGAGGTTCTAGGTATAGCCAGGTTAGAGAACGAATCGCTGATACCATCAAAATGATACAGTAATGCCTGTTAATAACCAAAAAAAAATTGTCTACCTTCATCGATGGACAGATGAATGCCTAGAGCAGAGATCCCTGCTCTGAAAGTATCAAAATTCTTGTGTTAGCGTAAAAGAAATCTTAATTAAAAAATAAGTTAATACAGCAAAAGACTAATACACCAAAATTGAATGAGGCAAATTCCATAATAAAAAAATGGTTCAGTATTGAAATATATCAGTAATTTTCATTGTAACACTGTCGACCAGTGTTCCTGGTTGACATTCCTCTGCCCTTCCTTTTTAGCTACTGATATTGTACTTTCTTTGGTAATCCAAAACGGAAATGCATGGAGAATACAACTTTTCTATATACATCGTTTAACATATTTATAGTTCATACATATTTATGATATCCCACATTTATATTTTTATATAGATATATATGTTTCAGTGTGTGTGTCTGCAGTCTTCACTCTCTGCTCTGTTGTATGACTTTTCTGGAATTGAAAAATAGATCTTCAGAGAATATTTTGAAAGGGCTACCACAAATCAGTTCGGAAAGAAAGGATTATTGGCAAATGACTTTAGAACAATTTGTTGCTATGGTCTCTGTGTAAACTTTTGGTTGTTCACCACACATTATACACTAAAAGAAATTGCGGATGGGGGAGCCTGAATGGCTCAGTCAGATAAGCAACCGACTTTAACTCAGGTCATGATCTTGCAGTTCGTGAGTTTGAGCCCTGTGTTGGCCTCTGTGCTCACAGCTCAGAGCCTGGAGCCTGCTTCAGACTCTGTGTCTCCCTCTCTCTCTGCCCCTCTTCTGCTCTCTCTGTCTTTCAAAAATAAAAAACGTTAAAAAAAAAAGCTTAAATAAAAAATAAATAAAAGAAATTATGGATGGATAAAATTAGATACAAATAAAATACTTTGAAATGTTTAAAAGAAAAAAAGGCAGATTTCTGGAATGGGAGGAATTTCAAATCTTAAAAGGGAATAGGAGGAAATCACAAAGGAGAAGGCCAGTCCATGTCATTGAAACAAAAAACTCAGACACACCCAAATACATTACCAAAAGCAGATCGTACATGTGAAACATTGGGAGCCCTTGGCTTAGTGATCACCATGGTGGGGACAGTCACATGCATATGGCTAATGCTGCATGCGCTGCATTTTTACGTGACAGAAGTGCATATACAGAATTCGTCAGTGTTGTTGGTCACCTGGACCACATTGCCCTGTACTTGTGGCAAAGTCACATTTGAGACCATGGCACTTTCAGGAGTCCCTGTCATTCATTATGACTTAGTAGTCAAGGAAAATAGTCCTTTTGAAGGGAACCCTCAAATTAGGCTGAATTTTCAAGTCATTTACCCCTCTGTGGTGCCCTTCTTCACTTCCTTTCCTTTCCTGTAAGAACTTGTGAAGCATGCTTTAATGCATGTACATACTCTCTTACCGTGTTGTTGCTTTTCTGTGCCTGAGCTAACAAACAGAGAGTAAAAGAGGCCAATAATGTGATTAAAATGAAAACACATTACTGAAGTCTTTGACGTAGTGCTGCCAGCCTTTTCCTACTAGGAAAAGCATAGCCTTCCTTTCCTCATTATTAACTTCTCACTTTCTCAGCATCTATTGGTCCAGTTTCTGGGTCTCTCAGATCTTGGATCTAGTGTTGTGTCTGGCCTGCTTCATCAGGCTGGTTCGCTGCCGATTAGCACCCCTCTCCCAGAGCAGGCAGGAGAAGTAACCAGAACCGACCTGGTCCTGGTTGTTCTTTGTCAGTGGCTCTAATGAGAAATTCCACCAAAGAGTGAGATTGGGGTGTAAGATGAAGTGTGGGGGTGACCTGGGGGGTGCTAGTCTCTGGAACACCCCATCTTCCGTAACTGACGTTGACTGCGTCCCTACTGAGAACGTAGGTGACACAGGGGTGCGCCAGGTCGGTAAGGAAGGAACCCCGTTTTGTCGCAGCCAGCTGGTCCCGTCCTCACCGCGCCACCCCACGCGCCCCGGTGTTCTGTGGCTCCCCCTGCAGGTCATGAAACGAGTGCGCAGCGAGCAGGTCCAGATGGCGGTGTCCTGCTACCTCAAGCGCCGGCAGTACGTGGACCCCGACGGCCCCCTAAAGCAAGGACTGCGGCCGTCACAGACCGCCGAGGAGATGGCGGCCAGCCTCACAGGTACTCAGGGGGACGGGCTGGACGTCCCTGGCGGGCCAGACATGCCCTCTGCCCCCCAGAGCCCCTTCCAGAAGCCTCCTGTCATGATCCGTCCCACCTGTGGCTGCCGTCCTGTGTGGCTGTGCCTTCCGTGGCCTCTCATGCCACAGACCCAGAGGGCCAGCGTTTCTGTCCGCCTCTTGTGCACTCCTGCCCTTGGGGCCTGGGGCCTGGCCCCTGGGAGTCGGGTCTACACAAACGAGGACCTTGGGACCAGTGGTTGGAAAGATAGGCATCCTAGATAGGTTCCTGAGGTTTTGAGTTTGGGTTTTGTTTCTTGTTTTGAAATCAGATTCTTTTTCAGAGAAACATGTCTTGAATCTGTCTAGAATAACCAATAATGATTACTTAGCTATGTTGTCAGTCCACTTTTTGGGTAATAGAATTTTCTTCTATTGGATTCGTGTACTGGAGATTTGGGGGGGAAACACAAATGGC
This sequence comes from Suricata suricatta, assembly GCF_006229205.1. NCBI lineage: Eukaryota > Metazoa > Chordata > Mammalia > Carnivora > Herpestidae > Suricata > Suricata suricatta. Next base: position 103,729,131 of record NC_043701.1, on the reverse strand, counting down.
TGCAGTGTTTTCCGGGTAACTGTGAACTTCTTTAATGGCTGTATGTGGAGTTTGACATTGCAGTGCCTTCTCCAGCTCAGCCCTGACTGCTCTTACCTGCGCAGACTGGGCTCCTCTCTCTCTTTTACTCTTGCACTTCCTTCTGCTCTTCCAAGTATCCGCCGCCACCTGCTGCATCCCTTGATGGTTTCAATCTCCAGACCAGTAGCAGCAGCTCCCTCTGCTCCCCCTTACTACCTCCAAAGTCGTGGACCTAGACCCTTCATGTGTTGCTGTTGCCATGGAGAAAGAGTGACAGGACAGTAAAAACCCGAGGACATCCTCAAAGGGGTGGCTCCTGACTCCCCCTGAGGTGGTAGAAGTAGCCGAGTCAGGCATCTGCCTTCCTGTTCTTCAGCATCAAACCCACCCCATTCTTCCTTTTTTCCCAACTGGGTTGCCCTTAACAAGAAAAGAGCCAGATGACAGACTTAGAATAGATTCCTAAATGCCTTATTATTTCTAATAGGATGGCCAGTGTATAGAGCCAGAGAAATTCCTTCTAAACTTGCCGCTATAGCCTTTAGGGTGCATTAATCATCTCCGACTGCCCTGTATTCATTAGAACCTGGGAACAGTCATTCTGTGCAGTTATTGATAGAAAAGAGAAGCAAGAGCTATTACACAGCCTTCCAGAACATGATTTTTCTTAAGTGGTTTATTAGCACTACTGTTCATGGAAAACAGGAGATGTGAGAAACATGAAATGGGGTCATCCTAAGATTTTGTCCTAGGTGTTTCTGTCAGTTTAGTAATCTGAATAATTTTATGTCTTTGTTCAGCAGACGACCTACTGAATGTCTGCTATTGCCAGGTACTGAAAAGTCCTAGAGATAACTAAGGTTTGATCCTAGCTCCTGAAGAGCTGAACATTGTAGCCAGGAAATGAGGCAGATAAATCAGTGATGATAGGAGGGTATAATGCAGTGAGTTCTGAGAAGGGAGAATGCCTCAAGTTGTGTAGGGACAAAGAAGATGGTCATCTCAAGTAGTCTAGCAGGTCAAGGATTGCTTCCCAGAAGGTCTCGTGGTTGGTGGGGTACCTGAGCATCTCAGTCAGTTAAGCATCTGATTCTTGATTTCAGATCAGGTCATGATCTCACAGTCATGAGATCAAGCCCCTGCATTGGGCTCCACATCAAGCCTGCTTAATATTCTCTGTCTCCCTCTTCCTCGGCCCCTCCCCCACAAGTGTGTGCACACACACACGTGCGCTCTTGCTCTCTCTTAAAAATAATTAAGAGAGGGGCGCCTGGGTGGCTCAGTCGGTTAAGCCTCCGACTTCGGCTCAGGTCAGATCTCACGTTTGTGGGTTCGAGCCCCATGTTAGGCTCTGTGCTGACAGCTAGCTCAGAGCCTGGAGCCTGCTTCCGGTTCTGTGTCTCCTTCTCTCTCTGCCCTTCCCCCTCTCATGCTCTGTCTCTCTCTGTATCAAAAATAAACAAAACATTAAAAAAATTTAAAAATAATAATAATTAAGAGAAACAAAAGGCCTCATGGTTCCTAGCATATGGCCAGGAGTTAGTAAATAGAAGGGGTGAGCTAGGTTTCAAAAGAAGCAGCAGGGGGCAGTTGGAGGGTATCCAAGTTATCAAATGTGAATTACGGAAAGATCCCTTTGGTGGCTGTGTTGATTGGGGAAGGCCCAGAGTAGAACCAAGGAAACCAGTTAGAAGGCTACAGAATGATCCAGTGAGGAGTGAGGACAGTCTGAGTTAAGGATGTGATGATAGGAGTGGAGAGGAGAGATTTGAGGGACCTGTAGGACTGGTGACTTACTGACTCAAGTTGGGAGCCTGTTGGAAGAGAAACCAGAGTCCCATTCTTCCACATGCACAAATTCCCCTGCTCTGGCTGTCGCCCTGAGTTTGAGCAGGGCACCATGGCTTCTCGTCTGTACCCACTCCCGGTACATTTTACGTTGTGGTGTGGCTGCCTCAGTCCTGCCACATTAGAGTCCGTTCCTACATCTATATTCCATCTGCTGAAATCTGTTAAGGTTTCATCCAGATTATTAAAGATGGCTCCCACAGCCCCCAGCCACCTTCCCTGTGTCTCCCTCCCCCACCACTGAAAGGGTGAGGGAATGTTGTTTTTCTTTTTAGGAAGCCTAAATTCATAGAGTGGAGACTAAGTGCATGTTAACGTACTGAATATTGAGACTCCAGCCTTCTTGCCCACATTCCACTACCCAGAACACTAGTAGCCAGTCACAAATCCTTCAGGAAGATGATTAGAGGTTCTTCTCTGGTGAATCTGACCTGCCCGCGACAGAAGACCTACAAAGACACAGACACTGGGAAATAGACCGTCCGAGTCACGCTGGGTGATGAGCATGCAGAGTTCCCATCAGCTCTGTAGGGCCTCACTTCCAGCCGCAAAGAACCTCCCTCCTCTGTGAAAAGGAAACACGGAAAGAAACCGCGAGAAGCAACTTGGATGAAGCAGACAGCCAAGACAAGAAAACTTCAAAAATACTTTCATTGATCTCCTTGAAATAAGAAGAGAATGATACTTAAAAAAAAAAAGAAAGAACATTCAGAGAACAGCAAGAAATTTGGTAAATTTAGTAAAGCTGAAAAATCAGTAGGAAAGTTGAAAGTTGAGGAAGCAGATCAGTTCAGGAGATCTAGCCTTGAAATAGTAGGGTTTCCAGGGGTGCATAGCTGGCTCAGGGGGTACAGCATGTGACTCTTGATCTTGGGGTTGTTTGAGCCCCACATTGGGCCTAATGCTTACATAAAAGTGGAGGGCAGAGAGAAATAGTAAGGGTCCCAGAAAGAAAACAATCAACAAAACTTCTCAGAACCAAGAGACATGAGGGGGCGCCTAGGTGCCTCAGTCGGTTAAGCATCTGACTTTGGTTCAGATCATAATCTCACACTTCAAGTCCCGCATTGGGCTCTCTGCTCTCAGCACAAAGCCTGCTTCAGATCTCTGTCCCTCTCTTCTCCCCGCTTGCTCTCTTTCTTTCAAAAATAAATAAACATTTTTAAAAAGGGGGGGCAGGGAGGGTGTGCCTGGGTGGCTCAGTCGTTTGTGCATCCAACTTCAGCTCAGGTCATGATCTCACAGTCTATGGGTTCAGCCCCGCGTCGTGCTCTGTGCTGACATCTCAGAGCCTAAAGCTGCTTCAGATTCTGTGTCTCCCTCTCTCTCTGCCCCTCCTCTGCCCATGCTCGGTCTTGCTCTGTCTCTCAAAAAATAAATAAAAGTTAAAAAAAAAAAAAAAGAACCAAGAGACATGAATTTCCATTGAAAGGACCCACTGAGTGTTCATCACTGTGGTTAGAAAATAGACCCACAGCAAGGCACCTGTTGGAGGACGTCAGAGTATGGGGTCAGATGCTCTCAGATGGGTGCCTCATAAACTGTGTACCTGTCTTCTCTCACTCAGCGTCCTCTGGGCTTTATGCCTTTCCATTCCTCCACTGTCATTTTATTTTGGGTGTCAGGAGGGAGTGGAGATACATGTGTGTCATCACCCGGTCATATTTAACCAGAAGCCCCAGCCTACTTTGAAAATGTACTGAAACATCGTTGCTCCTGATGCATACTCAGCACCCTCGTCCGTCCAGCCTGCCACATGTTGAATTAATAATTGTGTTTCCCGTCCCCATCTCATGTGTCTTTCCCGCCTTAGTCCAATCCGAATCCGGTTGTGCCAACATCGTGTCTGCAGCCCCTTGCCAGGCAGAGCCCCAGCAATATGAAGTGCAGTTTGGACGACTACGGAATTTTCTCACTGGTAAGTACTCAGCACTAGGAACCGTTTTCTCATCAACAGTTTCCTTCAGAACCTACTATACTCCAGGCATGGTGTACGTGGTAGAGATTCAAAGTGGTTTCGCACAGTCCTTGCATTCAGTATTACAGTCTGTTAGAATTCTTATGAGAATTAAATCACAAGGTTAAAGTTTTCGAGAACTAGGGCCTCAGCTGTTCACTGGTTTTCTGTGGCTTCAGCAGTGACTAGAACTCATGTCGAAAAAGTGAGAGCTACATCAGCCGTGCGGAGAGACATCCTTCAATGCAGAGACTTTGAAATGTACACTGAAGTCACTGTTACTAATATAATACATCTCAGGATGAGCTTTTCCCTTGTTTCCCAAAGTGGAAGACTATTGTTCTCATGAATCAGCAAGATAAAAAAATTAGAAGGAGTTTAGAACAGTTCGTGGGTATTGGAATGACCACTAGAACAAAATCAGTAGATACAAGTTCCAGTTGGTTCTGTTACCTCCCCGTATGACTTTTTAAATTAATCACTTAAAAAAATAGTGGACTTGCTTGCTCTCTGGGGCTCTGGTTTCCTCATATTTCAAATAGAAAAGGCGATTCAAAGGTTAACTATCATTCATCCAGCCCTAAGATGACCGATTATGATTTTAATGTTGCAAAAATTATTGCAATGAGGGAGACCAGGTTGATTCAGGTTACTAATCAAAGTGCATCGAGTACTTTCTTCATATACCAAAACTCGAAGTGTAAGAAATACAAACTCTCTGCCCTCAAGGGATTGAGAGAAATTAGCAGGTACTGGTTAGTAGTAAATTGTAGTTAAAACACTTAGAGGTTATTTTTGTTTTCCTTTTTTTATTTGAAAACTCCTCAACAATAATTTTTTATTTAAGTTGTTTTTTAACATTTATTCATTTTTCAAAGTGAGAGAGTGTGAGTGGGGGAGAGGCAGAGAGAGAGGAAGACACAGAATCCTAAGCAGGCTCCAGGCTCTGAGCTGGCAACACAGAGCCTGACACGGGGCTCAAACTCACAGACCATGAGATCATGACCTGAACTGAAGTCAGAAGCTTAACCGACTGCCATCCAGGTGCCCCTCAATAATGACCTTTAAAGGTAAAGATGCAAATAAGGCCATCAATTATAAACCAAAATAATACATCTAGGTTTACATCACTTGGGGTTGTCCTGATTTGACCTGACCCTCATAATGGTTTGTATTTTAAAGGAAAGATTCCATAGTTCCTGTCTTCTGTGATTGGGGAAATGGCCAAAATGTTACAGGAAATAAAAGTTACAAAATAAAACCCTTGAGAGGGTTATCTTATCAGCCTCAGAGTTGTTGAGGGATGGAATTTAGAAGTATCATCTTTTAAATGGTTACAAAAATGAAAAGATCATGAAGTTTAAAGGTTTAGTAAAAAGAGTCTCTTATGTTTAAACTGGAAAGAAATTCCATTAAGATCCTCGTATCATATGAATGTTAAATATCTCAGAACAGTGATAAGCTGCTTTCCATCTCTAGTAAGGATTAAAAACAGAAAAATTGAATTTATAGGAAAGATTTTATTCAGATGTAAGCAACTTGGAGATAGCCATCGACATTGGTTTTGGGGGCTAAAGCAGTTTTTAGAGAGTTTACCTCAGTGTTTCAGAAGTCCTTTTACTCTGGCTTTAAAATATGGCTGTTCCTCTCTCCGTGCTGCTGGTGGGGAAGCTGGTTTGGAAAGGAACACCCAGCTTTTCTCAGCCTCACTCTCCCACTCACGCAGCCCACACTTCCGGTAAAGCAGCGATGTTGCAGCAGAGTATTGACGTGCAGCTTACTGGTTCACGAGGGAGACAGACAAAAGCAGGGAGCCCCAAAGTGTCATTACGGGAGTGACGCCCTCCGTGTACTCGCCCCAGGAGATGGCTCTTGTCACAGACCTGACTGACTTCCATTATGAATGACACTCATGTGACTGTAGCGATATTATATGGATTTTTGTTTATATTTTTAAATCGCTGAAGCATAGCTGTGATAGACTCATTGGAATAATTTTATTACAGAACTGGGGTTACTTCTTCCAAGGAGAATGAATACATGTAATTGATCACTGATGCAGTTTACCCTGGTGCAGGGTTTTCTGCGTCAATTCCTCTCCTTGGGCTCCTGATGTTATTCCTAAATATTTGCTCAGACTCCTAACGTGGAGTAAATGTTGACTCCATGTATTTGATGATCCTGGGGTTTTTTCCTAATATGGGGCACCTTCTTTATTCTCATCTCATAAGTTCCCTCGCCCAGAAGTTTACATCAGTAAATCATAATCTATTAACCCTCTCCTTTGTCTTGTTTCAAAACCGAGGAAGCTGTCTGTTATTTTACTTATAATCTTAATCCACTAGGGACAGATTATTTGGAACAGGTGAATGTAGGTTATGTTGTGTTTTTTACAGACTTTTCTAAAACATTTTTTCATACCCTCAGGCCTCTGAAAGCAGTCAGCCAAGTCCAATGAATAAGTGTTTCCTGAGCATCAAAATAAAGTATAAGATATAATAGTTAATCTAAGTAGGAAGCAGTCCTAACTGAAGAAGGCTAAAAGTAAAAGTTCTTAAATAAAGTTCAAATATAGTGGAAGAATTTTCACATGCCAGTATGAAATCGGTGTTGAATTTTGTACATCTAGGAATTGCATTCCAGAAGAAAGGAGAAAGTTGGATGGGGTAGTCGAGAAAGCCTTCCTGAGTAGGGGGTAGAATTTAACTTCGCATTTGGAAGATGGGTTGGAGTTCAGTAAAGTGTGGAGGAGGACGATGGGGGCGGGGAGGAATCGGAGGATTCAGGGTATGGGCAATGACAAGAACAAGTGGGTAGAGTTGGCAATTCTTCCTGCAGGAGCAGTGAGGGCACCGGCTTGGTTGAGAATAGGGCTTTCAGACTGGAGAGAAAGCCAGCCACGCTGGAGCCAGGCTGAGGAGAGGCCGACCCCTGGGCCTGGGAGCCTGAGCCTCTTCCTGGATGGCGGAGACCACGCTAGTCTAAAAGCAGCTTCTGAAAGGGCTTGCAAATGGGGCAGCATGGAGGCCTGAAGTCCTTGAGAAGTGAGGTGAATAAGGACCAGAACTGGACAGTGTTGTGAAAATGGAAAACTAGGTCTTGATCTCATAATTGAATTTCCAAGGCAGAATCTCGAAGGCTCAGGATTAAAGGAGGAAGAGCTAAGGATGACTCCGGCTCTGTGACAAACCAGGGCTTAAGCTACATTGAGCAGAAATAAGTCAGGTTATGCTGTCGACATTGTTGGGATGGTGGCCTCCCACAGTGTAGCTTGCAGTAGGAAATGAGGCTAGTGTTTAAGAGAAAGATACAGACTTGTGATAAAGTTCTCAGCATCAGCTTCATGGAGGTGCAGCTTCCAGTTTTAGGAGATGATAAATCTCAAAGGCAGTAGGACAATACGAGCATCTCTAGAGCGCCCTGAGTGTGTTTTTCCACCACAAGGTGTCTGTGGACAAGATTCTGTGAGCCCCCCTACTGTTGTGGGCCCTGGTTTTCAGGAGGCGCAGGAGGAAGAGCAGCCCCTTTGGAACCACGCCATCCAGGTGTGAATCCGGGGCCGGCCGTGCCGTGTAGACACAATGCCTGGGTCGCAGAAGGCACACACTGCGTGTTCACTCCTAAAAGTGAAGTGAGCATTGGAGGAACGTGGGGAAGATTCGGAGCCCAGAAGGGAGGGAGGTGAAAAGTCCAGCTGGACAGTGTGCTGCAGAACAGAGGACGGGGTGTGGGGTAGTGGGGGGAGGCCCCGCAGACCCAGGCAGAACATGGACCGACAAGCTCGGTTTCCACTGGACTTCGTGTCCTTTCTGCTGCTGAGTTCTGCAAACTCCACAAAAAGCTTCCTCTTCTTTAACACCGGCGGGATGTGGCTCCAGGTGGGCATTTGTTACAAGCCAGCAGGTAGATGGAAGGAGGGAAGGAAGGAAAAGCACACTTGTCAGGATATGTTACTTTTGAAATTAGAAAAAAGTGTATTTTAAGTGAGTACACTTTGAGCAGAATCCAAAGCGTATGTTATGATTGCAAGGAAAGAAGATTAATTATGTGGGTCTCACCTTGTTCCACATAATGAATATGTTGATAAAACATTATTTTATACCTGACTGTTTCTCTTCAGAGAAGCGAGAAAAGTTAAGCAATTTTGAAACTGAGCTGAAAGAGCAGTGAATTTCAGTAAGTTTTGAAGTAGTGCAGCACTATTTCTTGATGGCTAGGTTCTTTCTAAATTTACTAATAACTAAACTAAGATGCCTCTCAGTTTGAAAAGAAAGCCTGAAACTAAGATTTTAAGGAATCGCAAACAGTTCTTCATCACAGTAGAGTATTTTGGAAATCTAATTGATAAGGGTTGAGGTTTTGGGGTTTGGTTTTTTCATTAGTATTTTGGGGGAAATTTTTTCTAGAGCTCTTCTAAAGAATTACAACATTTAAGGGCACCTGGGTGGCTCAGTCGGTTAAGCGTCCGACTTTGGCTCAGGTCACGATCTCACAGTTCATGGGTTCGAGCCCTACATTGGGCTCTGTTCTGACAGCCTGGAGCCTGCTTCGGATTCTGTGTCTCCCTGCTCCCATTCTGTCTCTCTTTCTCTCTCAAAAGTAAATAAACGTGAGAATTTTTTTTTTTTAATTACAGCATTTAAAGAAAAAAATTTCCAGGGTTTTTCTAAAGAATTACAGCATTTACAGAAGAAGTGTTTGAAGAATTAAAGATCAAAATCTGTATTCAGGCTCTCCATAGAAACAGAACTGATGGGGTATAAATGCCGAGAGATATATTTTAAGGAGTTGGCACATACAGTTCTGGAAGCTAGCAAGTCCAAAATCCACAGGACTGGTAGGCAGGCTGGATACCCTGGGAAGCATTGCAGTTCAAATGCAAAGGCAGTTCCCCTGGTAGAATTCCCTCTTCTGGGGAGATCAGTCTTTGTTCTTATAAGGCCTTCAACTGATTGGATGAGGCTCACCCATGTTATGGAGGGTAATCTGCTTTATTCAGTCTGCTGACTTAAATGTTAATCTCATCTAAAAAAAAAAAAATACCTTCACAGAACCATCCAGAATGATGTTAAGTATCTAGACACTGTGACCTAGCCAAATTGACATGAAATTAACCAGAAGTCCACCCCCTATCAACTTGGCACCCATGTCCATCTCCTTAAAGCATACTTAATCTCCAAATAAAGATTATTAACATGGTCATTATTCCTTCTTATAATACAGTTCTCCTGAGTACAACAAAAATGCCCTAATCCTTTCCCCAGAAGATAAAGCAAAGTCCTTCGGTGATTTACTCTTTTATATCTCGTAACTTAAATACTTTGGTATAAATTTAACAATACTTAAATACTCTGGTACAGAATCAGAGTAACTTCTGTACATTATAAGGGAATTAGAGAGGGAAAAAACAAAGATATTTGATTATAGGTAGATTTATATATACACACACATATTCACAACAAAATAAGGAGGGTTACGTAAATAATTAATTTTTGTTTTTGTAGCTACTCACATATTTCATAGCTGGTGGGTCACTACTTTCTTCTATCCATTCTGCATTTTCTTTGCCTTCAGCAAACACCTTAGCTGGTCCTGGGTCTTTACCAGATAGGATGACCCAAACCTTCATTTCTGAAGAGCCTTGGGACATTACTGGACCTGCCTGGAGTAGATTTTATAGTTTTCCATTACCCTTAACCACAGGGAGAATGAGACCTGAGATGCCCTCAGGGATCTCCTGTCCTCCAGACGTACTCTCCCTCTCCTCCACTGTGCAGTGACCACCCAGTGTCCCCTTGGCAGTCAGGATCAGTCAGCCCAGTCAGCGCTGGGGCTCCCTTCTTTGCCTGCTTAAGACTTGAGGAGCCCAGAGTGGCCTGGTGACAGTCGTAATTTCTAGTTCATTGGAATCATTGTCATTTCAGTTCATTTTCTAAGTATGTCTTTGAGTAGGGATGCCTTTATTCTAAAATGTACGTATTATAGAATTAATTCGCCTGTGATCGAGTGAAATAGGGCGTTAGGCAGAGATACCATGCTGGGATCATTTATCCTCAAATGAGGGAGGCAAGATTCTGTAATGTAATGTTCCTGACTTTGAGCCACGTGTAGGTTCTTTTTCACAAAGGAAAACAAAAGTGCTAACGGAAGTACTAAGTGCAGACTTAAAGCATTTTGATATTTATTTATGTGCAAACATTACACTAGATACACCTTTATTGCTGCTGTATTTCTGAATAAAAATAAAACTTACTTACAAATAAAGTACAAGCAAAACCACAAAAGCATTTAAGTTCAAATTAACAGCAAGTGAATGTATCAGATGGATTTTCCCGGAACCAACTTGCCACTCCAAATGGAGTTGGGGACAGTGCTGCTGGCCTGCCACACACTAGTCTGCGCTCAGCTTCCCCAAGGCACTTGCGCCCCTCGCAGGTCCTGCCACACACAGCCCCCTCCCCCCCACCCCGACCTCTGGCTGAGCGACCACGGAACCTGTGTGTCTTCATGGCTTGCTCTGCCCTCACTTATGGAGGTGTCACATACACCTCAGGACTTTTCTCGTTCACCTGTGGCAATTAAAGCTGGACACTTCTTTGAACATCCTTTGTCACATAGCTTCATGATGTTAAAGTCTCAAATTAGTAAATGGCTTTGTCTTAATGACATGAAAAGGTCTCTTTTGTAAATTATCACTGCAAAAGAGAAGATTTACTTTTCACTCAACATAAAATGATTACACTGGCAGATACGGGACAACTATGGACAGAAATTGCTATCTTAGTGTTGGCGTGTGCCAAGCCTGGGTAGGTAGATTTGGGAATGCACTCACTAAAAGAAGTACTCTCTGATAGCACTCTAGGTGATGGATCCCGAAAGTAATCACCACACAAAACTGAGGCCTAAAAATCATACCTCCGAATGGTCTTCCAGACGATTCTGAACATGCTTCTGTTCATTGGTTTTTTTTAAATTATTATCGAGTTAAAAAGGTTCTGTGAAGAACTCACAGTCTCCCAAGAATATATCTAAGGACCCTCAGAGGTCTGTACTCCCCAGTCATGTATTAGAGAAACAAATATATATTGGGGGGAAACTACTGAACCTTGAAGACCTGGGCCTAACCCCCTGAAGTGTCGTGAGGATTTAGGCAGGTCACTTCACCTCTCTGGGCAGCAAAGTCCTGATTCACAGCCGACTTCAGACCCAAGTTTGCTGGGCTTCAGAGTCCCTGCTCTTCCTTCTTCAGTCTAAGGGCTTTGACTTTGAATTTCCACAATTCCACGCTGGGCTTCTATTTCAGTCGATAGTCCTGACCAGAGAGTGTTGTGTGATGGCAGGCTCCCCAGGAGAATCCCCTCGGCCCTTGAAAGTGCACTGATGATCAAGCCCTCATTCTTTTTTTTGTTATAGATTCTGATTCCCAGCATAGCCACGAAGTGATGCCTCTCCTCTATCCTCTCTTTGTCTACCTCCACCTCAACCTGGTCCAGAACAGTCCGAAGAGCACAGTGGAAAGTTTTTACAGCCGCTTCCATGGGATGTTTCTGCAGAACGCCAGCCAGAAGGATGTCATCGAGCAGCTGCAGACCACTCAGACCATCCAGGACATCCTGTCCAACTTCAAGCTCCGAGCATTCCTAGACAACAAGTACGTGGTCCGCCTCCAGGAAGACAGCTACAACTACCTTCTCCGCTACCTCCAAAGTGACAACAACACCGCCCTGTGCAGAGTGCTCACCTTGCACATCCACCTGGACGTGCAGCCCGCCAAGAGAACAGACTACCAGCTCTACGCGGGCGGCGGCTCCTCCCGCAGCGAGGGCAACGGCCTGGAGCCCAGCGACGTGCCCGCCCCCATCCTGCAGAACGAGGCCGCCCTGGAGCTCTTGCAGGACAGCATCAAACGCGTCAAGGACGGCCCGCCCTCCCTCACGACCATCTGTTTCTATGCCTTCTACAACACGGAGCAGCTGCTGAACACCGCGGAGATCTCCCCGGACAGCAAGCTGCTCGCGGCGGGCTTCGACAACTCCTGCATAAAACTGTGGAGTTTGCGATCCAAGAAGTTAAAATCAGAGCCCCATCAAGTCGACGTGTCTCGCATCCACTTGGCTTGTGACATTCTGGAGGAGGAGGTATGAGTCTCATTTTTCTTGTCTACACCTGCCTTACTAGTTTGCTTAGAATTCTTGCCCAAACGTGACAGATCTTACGGAGAACGGACTTCGTTACTTCCTTCACCATGTAGCTGCTGCCAGACTAATATCCGTGTAACCAGTAGCCGTTGAATTCCTGCTCATGCCTAACCTCGGAAGACACGAAAACTATTTTTAACAACATTAACTGAACATTAACCGATTATTAATGATCGGTCAGTATTTGTTACTGTCTGAATGTGGATAACACTGCCAGGCCTAATTAAAGACCTTTAGCCAATATTGAGATTTACAGTAAGTGTGTGTGTGTGTGTGTGTGTGTGTGTGTGTGTGTGTGTCTGTCTGTGTGTGTCTGTGTGTATGTGTGTGTGGTGGCCAGCATGTACAATTGTGTGAGTATAAACAATTTAGAAGTAGGATTATTGGGTCAAAGGGTCTGCACTTTAAGTTATGATAAATATTGTCATTTTCCAGTCTCATCAACGGTGAATGTGAACACCGGTTCCCCTTCCCCCTCACCAACTCTGGGTGTTGCTGGGCTTTTGGGGGCCGGCACACGTTCTCTGACTTCATGTGCGGTTCCCAAACCCCATTTTGGAAAGTGCTCAGGAAGTATAGTTGACATTTCATCCATCGGTCAAGGTCATGCTCTTGGTTGGTTTATTTCGGGGATGGCTACTGAAAAGGGCAGGCCGGGTGGCCCGAGTTTCAAGTCCCTGAGAATCACTTCCTTAGAAAACATGTGGGCAGAGGGAGATAGAGATTTCACAGAGCCCACCTTCCCTGAGAGGGACCCCACGGCAACTGGGGGCTACAATATTTTCGTCCTCTCTCCTCTGAAATTCAGTGAGCTCTGCCTCAAGTGACTTTCGATGGCAAATTCTTTGTATGGGGTTGAAAGATTAAGGAGTTAAAAATTTTTTTCAAGTTAATTTCAACAGGTGATAAAGATATCAAGAACATTGGATGCACAAAATAAGCCCTTTTTTTTTTTTCTATTCTTGGTTTCTTAGACAACTTCCAGTTGGTACGATCTTTGAATTTTTGTTTCTTGCAACTGAGATAATATAATTAGAGGAGTTTGTTGTAATGAGTAAAAGGTCTAAATTCCAATACACACACTTTGATTTCTAGATCTTAGAGTACCCTCCAAAATACCTTTTTAAGTTTATTTTGAGAGAGAGTGAGGGAGCAAGCAAGCATGTAAATGAGAGAGGGGCAGAGAGAGAGCGGGGGGGAGAGAGAGTCCCAAGCAGGCCCTGCACTGTCAGCAGAGCCCATTGCGGGGCTCAATCCCCTGACCATGAGATCATGGCCTGAGCTGATACCAGGATCAGACACCCAGTCAACTGAGCCACCAAGGCGCCCCCAAAATATTTTTTATTGCACATGTATTTGAATTTTTAAATTTCTTTTCCTAGGATATTGAGCATCCTTCACATACAACTGAAGGACATGGCCTTTATTGAGTTACAACTTTCTGTAAATACTAGGAAAGGATTTATTCCTGCTGACCTTATTAGCTTGAGGATATTGTGTTTGGAGATAATTCTAGGCATTACAAATTAATATAAAGGAAGACAGCAAAGAGAAAGATGAAAAAAAGAAAGAAAGAACATTAGGCTCAAAATATGTTTTAAGAATGCATGCTGGCTACACTGAAAATTATCTCTGTGACCTATTCTGTGAAGATTCCCAGCTTTGGAAGATGTGCATTTGAAGACCCAGAAGTGAAGAATAACATGATAATTTTACAAAGTGAGAGAAATTAAATCTAGCTAGCAGTGGGAGTGGTGAGACAGGAAGCAGTATGTCACCACAGGCTGAGCGAGGGGGTCATGGTGGCCTGAGCTGGAAGAGTGGCGGCAGGCAGGCAGCACCGTGGACGGGACGGACAAGAACTCCATCACTGGTCCCAGTGGAGGGGCTGGAGGGAAAGGAAGAGTCGGGGATGACATCTGTGTCTCAGACTTGCCCACCTGGGTGGATGGTGGGATGCACGACTCAACTCAGAGAGAAGAAGGGATGTCGGGAGCACTTGTTCTCTTCAGGTATCGTCCTGATTTGTTCGCCGTCATCCACACGGAAAGTGCCGTAGACTCTGCTGCGGTCTGAAGGAGCCGCTTTCCCAACGTGAGAACCGAAGTTGGGATCTTCCCATGATGTTGTGAGGGGCTTCCTGTTGGGGTCTTCTGCCCCCACCGCCCATCTTTCCAGAGCAGTGTAGGGGAGTTTTCATTGTTGTTATGGTTGGGGGGAGTAGTTGTTTTTGGTTTTTTGGTTTCTGACAAGGAACATTTTGGGGAAAAGCAAGGTATAAATCAGTCCTGACCATTTTAGTGTTCCTTCAATGAGAACTTGTTGTAGAATTCACAACTAAATTAGAAACTCTTTTAAAAAAGTTTTTAATGTTTATGTATCTTTGAGAGAGAGAGACAGAGTGTAAGTTGGGGAAGGGGCAGGGAGAGAGAGGGAGACCAGAATCCAAAGCAGGCTCCAGGCTCTGAGCTGTCAGCACAGAGCCCTATGAAGGCTTGAACCCACAAACCATAAGACCATGACCTGAGCCACAGCAGGACAGTTAACTAAGTCACCCATGCACCCCGAGTCATACTTTTTAAGAGAGTGAATTTTAAAGTACGTGAATTCTATCTCAGTTTTAAAAAATCAAAAACAAAAGCTCCTTTGAGGCCATAAAATTTTCTTTTAAGTCAAATAAAACTAGATTTACAGCACTGCCCTGTAGCTTCTGATTATCTCCAATTTGAAGATATTCTAGGTTAACCTTTGAAAAGCTGTTAATTGGCATAGCAGTGCCGCTCTTCCCACTGGTACCCGCAGCCCCTCCTGTCTGAGCCCCTCCATCCTCTCAGTTAGAAACGAGGTCCTATGTTTACCCTCGTTGGTTGGTGACTACATGTCTTTAATATTTGAGCAACATGGCAGAACCACAGCCACCAGATCAAGGATTTTCTCTGTGTTTCAGGTGTGAGCACACGATCACGCCCTCCCTGCCAGCCTCCTGCCCTCCTAGCAGCCCTGCACCCCAGCACCAGTGTTCAGTTCACGCACTATCTAGCCAGCCTTGCCCCAGGCCAGCAGTCTTTCAGGTTGACCAGGAAAGAAGTCAGTGTTGTCATTAACACTCAGTTCTGTAATCTGTACATGAGATGGTTGTTTAGGTCTTTGCTGGCCTATGAGAGTGTAACGTGAGCCTTGTTTGTAATTTTGATTTTTCTAGTAGCCACCTTAAGAAAGTAAAAGGAAAAAGTCAAATTAATAATGTATTTTATTCAACCCAGTGTGGCTAAAGTATTATCATTTCAACATGTAAGCAATATTAAAAAAAATTATTCATGAAATCTGTTATACTCTCCTTTTTTGTCCTAAGTCTTGGAAATCTGGTGTGTTTTACACTTACAGCAACATGTTCAGTTCCACAAGCCGCTAGCCACCTTCTCTTGCTTCTGAGCCTTAACCAACTCCCAAGCCCACCATATTTAATTTCTTCCAGTTCCATTGGCACCTGATGACGGGAGAGCAGCCCAAGGCTAAATTTCAGACCCCAGAGAGTACCCTTGAGCTAGAAAAGCCTGGAGTGTGAGCTGAGCCACATCGAACCTTCTAGTCCAGGAGCAGACATCCCTCACAAGTCTGAGAATTTTAGGGCCCCCATGATGTAAAGCAGGGCTTAGCAAACTGTGGCACGGGGGTACAAAACACAGTATTTAAGGTCTTTTTAAACTTTTCTTATTTTTAAATTTCTTACGCATGTTTTACAATAGACACGATATGATCTATTATTATGGAAACACACTTTACAAATTAAAAATTCCTATTTGTGATCCATGCCCATTTACTATAGGTTCGGTCAGTCATAGGGAGTTTGGGGTTTTGTCCTGTTAGCATGACAGGAAGGAGAGGGAGAATCTGGGGCTGGGCACACGTGAATCAGCTGTTTGTTTAGAATTTCAGCTCGACTCTGCTGAGGCCCTTGTGGTTGAGCCACAGAAGAAAACGTGGCTGGGTTATTTTAAGCGGCGGTCCTGGCATCGGGCTGATGGAGATAGCCAGCAGGAATGCTGTATCCCCCCTCTTGGTCCATAGAGTCACCCAGGCACTTTTTCATGCACTCGGGACGATCCTCAGAACCCCTGGGAGTGCCAGCTTGACCCTGGCACACCCTCCTCATTCCATCTCTGAGCCCACTATTTAGGGTCCCCGCCAAGGAGGCGAAGACCCACTTCCTGCCCCAAGCGAAGACCACTTAAGCCTCAGAGATGGTGCTGCGCCCCACAAACCACCGTTCACTTTCAGAGGGTCTCTGTGTGATGCAGCCGAGTCGTGTTTGCTCCCCTGGTTTTTGTATAAACTGCTGGTGTACAGCAGTGAGTCATTCTTGAAATGTTAAAGTGTCGTTGTAACCTCTTTTGAAAGGAAAATTACTAATATTCTCGGTAGAACGTTAAGCTCCCGAATGCTTATGTATTTTTAATGTCGAGTGTCTGGAATAGCCATTTTGAATATTCATGGACATCAGCGTTTATTTTCTCTTTCCTTTTCCTCAAATATGTACACATTGAAGGCATTTGTCTTATTTTGAATTTAATAGTTTTCAAATGGAAATGAAAAAGATGCCCTTTTCCTGTTTTGTGTCTAAGGCTCATAGACATATTTATTTCTAAGCCAGCAAAGCCAATTGGTTCAAAAATCTTCTTACTTCTCCTTCACCTGGTATTTAGTTAAAACCCATGTTAATTTATGAACTCCTGGATAGAGAGCTGTAGTGTTAAGGAGCTTGTCTATGAGAAAATGAAGAGAAAATGGATTTCTTTTTATTTTTTTATGGTTTTTATTATTTATTTTTAAGAGACAGAGACAGTGCAAGCAGGGGAGGGTCAGAGAGCGAGGGAGATACAGGATCTGAAGCAGGCTCCAGGCTCTGAGCTGTCAGCACAGAGCCCGATGTGGGGCTCGAATCCATGAACCATGAGATCATGACCTGAGACGAAGCCAGATGATTAACCAACTGAGCCACCCAGGTGGGAAAATGGATTTTGAACAGGGATTGTGTCTTGCGGAGAAGAGAGTGAGAAAGGGGACTTTCTCCTTCAGTACCGTGAGTGGCATGGTCTTAGAAAGGAAAACAGAAGTCGCCACACACAGGAATTTCTTTCCAAGAGTCCCATGAGTCACTTTGCTTTATTTAAAGCTATTCTGTTAAACCCATGCCTTGTTTGGGAAAATGTTTGAGACCCTCCAGAAAGTCAGTTTAAAATTTCATCTTGGGACACCTGGATGGCTCAGTCGGTTGAACATCTGACTCTTGATTTCAGTTCAGGCCATAATTCCAAGGTTGTGGGATCCAGCCCTGAGTTGGGCTCTATGCTCAGCTCAGCATGGATTTTCTCTCTCCCTCTCTCACCCCCCACACATACACCTGTTCCTCCTCTCTTTCTCTCTCTCTTTGAAAAAAAAGAACAAAAACTGTATTTCTGTTTGGACATCAGAAGTTTATGCCTGGTCACGAGGTGTGAGTGTCACTTATGGACAGTTGTACCTTTCTGGTTTACCATTAGCTCTGATGTGTCCAGGCTTTATTGTGGCTAAGCTCCAATAGGGGTTTTGTATTCATTTCAAAGTGAGACCACGTCTGCCTTCATCATTGACCCCAGTCATGGGGAGAATGGATGTGCCAGAATTTTCCTAGTGGAGTAGAAACAGGGAGCGATGTGGCTTATACAGCTGCTGAAACTGACAGATGAAGACACACCCTCAGGATTAAAGAACCTAAGAACTGAATGTAAATTCAGAAGTAAATCTTTCCAAATCATGCCCATCCGAGTTAACAGCGGAAGCTTCCCTTGGCTGTCTCTTGATCAGCTGTGAACTCTCTCCTTCTCAGCCTAACAGTAAGATCCACAGTGTTAGAATAATAGACTTCCACCTGCGTACTTGTAATTTGACATAGTCTTAGCCACAAGATGAATTTAAGGAAGACCACTTGTAAGTTGTAGGAGACTTTATTCCATGGTGTGGTTACGAGATGTTTTCCTGGGCTCACCGTTAAGTGGAAGGCCACCGTCCCTTGTCTTTCCCAAGCCGTGTCTTTTTGTTGTTGTCATTTATTTCTGTTTGTGTTTTTCCATTTTTGCTGGACTGTTTGGTGTTCACAGCAGACCACTAAACATTTCTTCCTTGTGTGTCTCCTTGCCACCCCACCCCCACCATTCCCAGGACGACGAGGACGACAACGCGGGCACGGAGATGAAGATTCTACGGGGACACTGTGGACCAGTGTACAGCACGAGGTTCCTCGCGGACAGCTCAGGGTTGCTCTCTTGTTCCGAAGACATGTCCATTCGGTACTGGGACCTCGGGAGCTTCACCAACACTGTGTTATACCAGGGACATGCCTACCCTGTGTGGGATCTGGACATTAGCCCGTACAGCCTGTACTTCGCCAGCGGGTCCCATGACCGCACCGCGAGACTATGGTCATTTGATCGGACGTACCCACTGAGAATATATGCCGGACACCTGGCAGACGTGGACTGTGTCAAATTCCACCCGAATTCCAACTACTTAGCCACGGGCTCAACCGACAAGACTGTGCGGCTGTGGAGCGCCCAACAGGGGAGCTCAGTGAGGCTCTTCACCGGCCACCGCGGCCCTGTCCTCTCTCTCGCCTTTTCTCCCAATGGTAAGTACTTGGCATCGGCTGGCGAGGACCAGCGGCTGAAGCTGTGGGACTTGGCCTCTGGGACGCTTTATAAAGAACTGAGGGGCCACACGGACAACATCACCAGCCTCACGTTCAGTCCAGACAGCGGTCTGATCGCCTCCGCGTCCATGGACAACTCGGTGCGCGTCTGGGATATCAGGAACACCTACTGCAGCGCACCTGCCGACGGCTCCTCCGGCGAACTCGTGGGCGTGTACACCGGGCAGATGAGCAATGTGCTGAGCGTGCAGTTCATGGCCTGCAACCTCCTCTTCGTGACCGGAATTACACAAGAAAATCAGGAACATTAATTATGGTTTTGTTTCCTTTTTAATCTTTGTTGTAACGGACTGGGACAGTGGTGGAAGGGCTCCAGGTTGCAAGTCTTAGGACAAATTGAGATTGAATCACTGATTGACTGTGAAAGACTCCCCGCTTCTCCCCCTCCTCCCGTGCAGACCTCCTGAGCTCGTCCCCCCTTCATTCGGTCCCCCAATGGTGGAAGGACTGGGGGCGGTGCTGGAATCGGACGTGAGATGGAGAGTTAGGAGGCCCTGGAGGTCAGATTGCAAGTTCTTACAAAGATGCCCCTGTGCCCTGGTGCGAGCACCTTCCTGTCTCTGTCTCACTTCCCTGCGTGTGAGCCCGACCTGCTGCTCCCCTCCCGCCTGCCCAGGGATGGCCGCAGGGTGCGGGACAGTGCCCCAGGGTGGAAGGGGGCTTCACTGGTGTAGGAATGAGGGGGTGGGAACCAGGAACAGGGCGGGGAGAGTCCTGGCAAAAATTCTTTCCTTTTCCGTGATTACAGAGAACCAGGATTTTTTTTATTATTATAATTATAATTATTATTATTATTGAGAAGAGGAAACCTAGCACTGGCAGAGGGGCTTTCTCTGCTCTCATCTTTCAGGTTTTACTCCTGGCACTGGCCGTGATACTTGGAATCTTGAGGTTCAGGGAATTCAGAGAATTTTGTAGCACAGTGTTTTGGGAGAAAGGGACAATTTCTGGGTGACGGCTGACATGTTCCTAGAAGTGGGCGACTGGGTCTGTGTGAGCGCGTCCTGGGCTCTCGCGGTGCCGGCGGGACAGGGACATCTCCTCGAGGCTGCACTTCTGTGAACACTTCTCTCCCCTGGAAGGACAGGTTGCGGTAAAGAAATGAAAATTAATTGAAGTGATAAGTGAAAAGATAGGATTAGGAAATGGTAAATTTCCAGAAGCCCGTCTATTCGGAGGTGTGGCTCCTCAGCATCCTCTGCTTCTGCGGTGTCGTCGGCTGCCACCTCGCGCAGCGCAGCAGCGGCGATGAACAGTGTGGGACAAACCGTTACACACACACGCACGCGCATCCAGCTGTGCTTTGAGGATAAAGCAGGTTCGAATTCATGGAAAAAGGATTAAATATTTCTGTTTTCTGAAAAGAATTATTTTGTATTTTGTTTTCTATTAAAATGTATTTAGTTTCCAAAAAAAAAAAGTGTTGTATCTCATTTAAACTGTGAGGACGGTTGGGCGTGTAGCCCGTCTCAAGGTGGCCCAGCCCCCTTTGGGGATGGCAGCTGGTGACGTAGGCCAGTCCAGCCCTGACACGGGTCCACTCTTCTCTGCCCCTGTGTCTTGTGTGGCTTACTGTGAATCATGATTCCTCTTGCCATTTGCGGGAATTATTGGTCACACCTAAGACTGATCAAATTTCTAAGGGGCAGAAGAGCTGTGTTGTTTCATTAACTTAAACTATTTATTGAACAATTCCAGATAAAGGACTCATGCAGAAATTTAAGTGATGACAGAATTTTTTAAATGTACTCTGAAACATCAAAAGTTTTCAAGAAACTTGGGGCGCCTGGGTGGCTCTCAGTTGGTTAAGTTTCTGACTTTGGCTCAGGTCATGATCTCGTGGTTTGTAGGTTCAAGCCCCACATGGGGTTCTGTGCTGACAGCTCAGAGCCTGCAGCCTGCTTCAGATTCTGTGTCTCCCTCTCTCTCTCTCTGCCTTCCCTGACTTGTGCTTTGTCTCTCTCTGTCTCAAAAATAAACAAACATTAAAAAAAGGGTTTTTTTGTTTAATTATCAGGAAACTAAATAGGAAGACTCTAGCATTCTATGTTAAATTTTCTTTACTTGAGCCTCAAATGCTAATGATAATAGGAAATGTTTCTTATTTGTAAAAATCAATATATTTGAGATACTGTAAGAAGGATCCGTTAGCAACTTAGCCAGCATCACCTTCCACATAGTCTGTGGAAGGGCCTGGATAGAATACAGATGTGTTCTTTCCTGTAAAAAGTGAACTCTCAAGTTAGCTTGTATGGTGTATCGCTAGAAACAATAGTCTCTAAATTGAGCTGAATTATTCTCAGAAGTGAAAATATCACTGATTAGGGATGATTTGGAAAGGCTTTGTGTTTGCTTTTGAATGCAAAATTTCTTTGATTAAACACAAAAATGCATTAGGTTGGCCAGTCTTCAAATTACCAATCATGTATCTACTTTGTAATTTCAGTTGAAGCTCTTAATGATCCGTATGTTTGGCCTCTTTTTTCTGTTTTGAATAATTTTAATGTGGAGTCATTTAACTTTATAGACTCCTCCTCACAACTTCCCCACATTCTTAGAAATAGCATAAAGGGTCTGTACATGTGTTTATGGCCACAAGGGTGAATACTCTAAGATTGCTGTCTTGCATTGTTTTATTTTCTCTTCAGAGCAGTTTTGTGTGGCAGACAGGACTGGTGATATTGCCACTTTGTACATCGAATATGTGAAACCCAGAGGAGCTATACCATCTACCCAACAGACAGCGGCCACACGTCTTGGATGTGTTGTATAGAGTATCTCTGTGTAGTATCCTCAAGTTCTAGCTGGAGGATATAGCCTTGAAGATAGAAAAACCTCTTTTAAAAGGACATATGCATTGTGTGTGTGTGTGTGTGTGTGTGCGCGCACGCACGCGTCTGTGCACACTGACACTAGTATCACTATCTGTCAGAAATCAGTCTGGAATCTCCAGAACACCTCTGGGAGATAAGTGCCATTTTAATTCACATTTAATTTTTTTTTAATGTTTTATTTAATCTTGAGAGAGAGAGAGAATGAGAGAGAGGGAGCAGGAGTGAGGGAGGGGCAGAGAGAGAGGGAGATATGGGATTTGAAACAGGCTCCAGGCTCTGAGCTGTCAGCACAGAGCCTGACGCGGGGCTCGAACCCACGAACTGTGAGGTCAAACCTGAGCTGAAGCCGGACGCTCAACTGACTGAGCCACCCAGGCACCCTGTAAATGAGGATTTTGAGACCCTGTTGGATTAAGTTGCTTGCCAGACGGTCACATAGCTAGTAACTGATGAAGCCAGAATTTGAACCTGGGCAGTGTGGCTCCAAAGTCCATGCTCTTTCCCAGACTCTGGTCTCCCTTCGTTCCCGCAGTACCACGTAAAGAGTGGCCTGAGGTGACTAGTAACTAAATATTCCTGGCAACAGTTGTGAGATTCATGCTTCCCTTTGCCAGAGCAATCATCAGTGACAACCAGGATCAGGAGCTGACAGTAAGAACAAACAATATACAAGTTTCTAAAAGAACCTTGAGAATATTCAATTATTTTGAGCCACGATGATAAATCTCTGCAATGTGATAAGGTGGGGGGAGGAGGGAAGCTGAAATTTGACTGTAATTTCAATTTAGCAGTAGACTGTCCAAAAGTAAGAGAAAGTTAAGATAAGGAAAAGTAATAAATATAGATGAAACAGGAAACAATTTGAAGTTTTTATATTCAGGGTCTAGCTTCTAAGGATAGCTGTAATTACTAGCTTTTCATTTGTTTTTATTCCAATATTAAAAATGTCTTGGGTGTATAAAAAAATCCATTAAGTATGTAGACTTCTAATTTTGCTATTGCCCAGATTGATATTTCAGTATATGGATCAAAAGATTAGTCTATGGGTGCCTGAGTGGCTCAGTTGGTGGAGTGTCTCTTGATCTTGGCTCAGGTCAAGATCTCCACCATTCATGGGATGGAACCTTGAGTCAGGCTCCGTGCTGAAAGCAGAGAGCCTGCTTGGGATTCTTTCTCTCTCCCTCTCTCTGCCCCTCCCCTACTCGCATGCATGCTCTCTCAAAATAAATAAACATTAAAAAAAAGATTACTCTATACTTCAACTTGCCTTTCAGTTGCATGTTTTAGAAAAGCGTCCATTATGTCTATGCCCAACCCACAACAAGGATTGATATTATTGAACCCTATGTAAGCTGCCAAATGCCTGAAACTGCTTTATGGTAAACAGAAAATCTTCACTATAGAATTTGAGGCATGCAAATGTTCCTTATCAGTTTGTCCCATTGAAGGACAACTTAAGATACTTTCCCATGATTGGGGCTCCTGGGGGGCTCCGTCAGTTGGGCATCTGACTTTGGCTCAGATCTTGATCTCATGGTTCGTGAGTTCGACCCCCACATTGGGCTCTGTGCTGACAGCTCAGAGCCTGGAGCCTGCTTTGAATTCTCTGTCTCTGTCTCTCTCTGCCCTTCCCCTGTTCCTGCTTGCTCGCTTGCTCTCTCTCAAAAATAAACATTAAAAATTTTTTTAAAAAGATATTTTCCCATGATTGAAATTCCTAAAATAAGTATTTTTATAATAAACATGTGAATGTCTATTATGATTAGACAATGTGTTAGTGGGCAGAAATGCAGCAGTGAGCAAAACTGATATAGACCCTGACTTGAGTTTATAGTTTAAAGAGGGAGGTGGATATTGATCATATAATAAATACTGTAAGTAAATATATTATTTCAAACAATGGGGGGTGCTATACTGGGTACAATGAAAGACTATGTCCAGGAATCTAATTTAGAGTAAGCATTCAAGGAAGGCCTCCCTGAAGAAGTAACAATGAAACTGAGACCTGGAGGGGAAGCAGGAGTTAGGCAGGCAGAGCTCAGGGAAGAATGGTCCAGACCCACCACAGGGGAAGAACCTGGCACACTCAAAGGAGCACACTGGGGCTGAGGCAGGTGAGTAAGTAACAGAAGAACACAACATGAGTTTGGGTAACTGGCAGAGTTTAGGGCACTGTCAGGAGTTTGGCTTTTATCCTAGGTGGGATGGAAGCCATTGGAGGGTGGACATCAGCAGAGTGCCAAAGTCCAAGTTCCACCTTAAAATCACTGCCAACAAGAGGACGTACACACATTTGCAGTGCACTTGCACTTCAACATCAGGATAGCTAAGCAATATTTACTGGAACTGTCTGTACCAAGCACTGCAGGGCACCGCTGAATGATGAAACCCAATGACCATATGCTGGGCTGCCCTGTGTGATGTGGCCTCCAGGGCAGTGGACTGAAAGCAGCCTCTAACCAGAAGCCTGTGAGGACCCAAATCCTGCTAATCACCACACAAGTGAGCTCAGATACAGATTCTATCCCATTTGAGCCTTCAGATAAGACTGCAGCCTCCTGATCGACCTTGAGACAGAGACATCCAGGTAATTTGGCCCGGATTCCCAACTCCCAGAAACTGTGAGA
The DNA here is from genome assembly GCF_006229205.1 of Suricata suricatta. NCBI lineage: Eukaryota > Metazoa > Chordata > Mammalia > Carnivora > Herpestidae > Suricata > Suricata suricatta. Next base: position 103,704,901 of record NC_043701.1, on the reverse strand, counting down.
TATGAAGTGTCTTGGACTGAGAGTATGAGAGTGAGTAAGGAGACCGGTTAAGATCATTGCAGATGTCCAGGGGAGAGCTGAGGGTGGCATGGCCCAGAGTAGCCACCGGGCAAATGGGGAAACGTGGACAAATCCAGTGAATGTTATTGAGGTGGGTTGGCTAGACGTCATTGGGCTGTATGAGGGGAAAAGACAGGAATAATGGATGAGCCACGTGTTTCTGGCATGTGCAGTTTGGTGGGTAGGGTTGCCATTTATTGTGATGAAAATCCTACAGGAAGAGGAAGTTTGGGGCAAATGGTCAAGAGTTCAGTTTGGGACCTCCTAAGTTTGAGGTGAATAAGAGAGAACCAAATGGCAACACCAGATAGGCATTTAGAGCCGGAGCTTAGAGCAGAGGTCTGGCCTTGACATGCTAGTTTGGGACTTCTATTCATTAGATTGCCTTCTGCCATGGGCAGAAATCTGACTCCAAGTGGTTTAAAACTAAGGAATGTCATTGGTTCACGTAACAAAGTGTGGAGGTCCGGTGGATTCTGCATGCCACTCACTAAGGGCCCCCGTGTGCTGTAAGTCCTCTGTGTTCTCTTCTGTGCTTGGCTTGGTCACAGCCTGGCTTTTCCCATAGTTGTGACGGGGCCACCAACAACAGTGAAGGTAGGCTCCCCCTCAGTCATGTCAAGTGGGGACATGAGCTTACCTCCCGTCCCTTGCTCTTCAGAGCAAGGAAAACGTCTAGAAGCTCCAGCAGACCTCTCCAATTTGCATTAGGCCTGCTAATCATGGCAGCTGTCCCTGATGGGGGGCGGGGGGAAGGCAAGAGTCATTAGCATATAGGAAGCCTCCCAAATAGATGCGGTTACAAGGAGAAGAGCATAGAGTAAGAAGAGATGAGGGCTTACAACTATGCCTTGACCTTGATGGTCTCCAACAGGTACAGTTCAGAAAGGAGCTGCAGCCAACAAAAGAAGGAAAATAGGAGGGGGCACTGTCCTAGGAGCTGAGTGAAGAAAGTACTGCAAAACAGAAGCACAGGGGGCACCCGGGTGGCTCAGTTGGTGAAGCATGCGACTCACTCTTGATCTTGGGGTTGTAAGTTTGAGCCCCACATTGGGTGTAGAGATTACTTAAAAATGAAATCTTTGGGGCACCTGGGTGGCTCAGATCTCATGGTTCATGAGCGGTCAGCACAGAGCCTGGAGCCTGCTTCAAATTCTGTGTCTCTGTTTCTCTCTGCACCTGCTCATGATCTCTCTCTCTCTCTCTCTCTCTCTCTCTCTCTCTCTCTCTCTCTTTCAAATAAATAAACATTGAAAAATTTTAATAAAATCTGAAAAAAGATCGAGGAGTGGTCAGCTGTCCAGAAGCACCGAGAACTCAAGCAAGGATTGGAGAATATCCATCAGCTTTAGCGGGCAGGCGGCTGGCAGTCTGGGCCCTGGCAGTTATAGGTGAGTGATGGGAATGGGAAGGACACTGAGATGGGTTGAAGAGTGGAAAGCTAGGAGACACACACATGCGGACACTTCGTCTGTGACAGGTGACACATACAGCAATGGAGGAGGAACGTGCTGCTGCTAAAGGGCCAAGACAACTGCTAATCCATAGAGGAAATGAAAGTGGATGCCTCCTCTCTATGCACAAAGCCAGTTCCAGATGCATTAAGGAACGTCCTCCTGACCTTGGGGGAGGAAGAAACTTCTAAAGAGACCAAAAGCCCTAACCAAAAAGGAGAAGATTGATTAAATCAAAGCATCCATTCATCAAAAGAGCTAATGGACAAGCCATGAATGTGGGAAGATAGTTGTGACACACGAGGGACAGAGGCAAGCGTCTAGAGCAACATGTACAGCGGAATCAGCTGTGCAACAGAATGTTCTCTGGTTCTGTCGCACCCTGCGAACCCTGTGTGAGGAGGGAAGTGTTCTCTAGTCTCTCCCATCCTGGGGAAGGTGCTTTGAGGAAAGAGGTTCCGTAGTTCTACGCTGTCCTGTACAGTAGCTACGGGCCACAGGCAGCCATTGAGCATTTGAAATATGGACAGTTTAACTGAGGAACTGATTTTTTTAAATCAATTTATATTTAAATGACCACAGGAGACTAGTGGCTACCATATCGGATTACAGGATTCTAAAATACATGAAGAACTACAAATCAGTGAGAGAAAAAGCCTGTATTCAAGGGCAGGGAAAGGCAAAAGTCTTAAAGGGAAGCACTTCCTCAGAAATCCAAATGGGCAGCAAACAAATTAAAAATCACTCAAAGGGCGCCTGGGGTGGGGCCCAGTCAGTTAAGCATCCAACTCGTTTCTGCGCAGGTCATCATCCCACTGTCCGTGAGTTCGAGCCCCACGTTGGGCTCTGTGCTGACAGTTTGGAGCCTGCTTGGGATTCTCTCTCTCTCTCTCTCTCTCTCTCTCTCTCTCTCTCTCTGTCTCTCTCTCTCTCACTCTCTCAAAATAAACTTTTAAAAAAGCATGCTTAAAAATTCCTCAACCTTGGGGGCACCTGGGTGGCTCAGTCAGTTGAGCATCTGACTTCAGTTCAGGTCATGATCTCACAGTTTGTGCCCTTGAGCCCCGCATCAGGCCCTGTGCTGACAGCTCAGAGCCTGAAGCCTGTTTCTGATTCTGTTTGTCCCTCTCTCTTTGTCTCTCCCCTGCTCATGATCTGTATCTCTCTGTCTCTCAAAAATAAGTGTTAAAAATTTTTTTTAAAAAATTACTCTACCTTGTATTACTCAGGAAGATGCAAATGTAAAACAATGAGATACTGTTAAGCACTGGTCAAACTAACAACATTATAAAAGCCTAACAATGTCAGGCGTTGGTGCATCTGGGCCAGGCCTACTCTGGTTCCAATGTAACTTTGTAACCTATTTGAGAAGCCTGAAGCTAAGCTGAAGAGAGGTGAATTATTCCCAGCAATCTTATAGCCACCAGGATACATATGCGAAAACGTCCGTAGCAACATTGTCTATCATTTCCCAACGCTGGAAACAAACTAAATGCCCATGAATAGAGAGGGTAAACACATTATCGACTAGTCCCGCAATGACAGCCTTGGCTCTAAGAAAACACTAGAGCGATGACCAGCGATGAAGTAGCCTCCAGAGCTGACTGAAGAGAAAGACAACTCATTCCTACAGAATGATTCCACTCCAGAGAGCTGGAATCAGGCCAGAGGAGCTGCATCGACATATGTGTGTGTGTGTGTGTGTGTGTGTGTGTGTGTGTCTGTGTGTCTGTGTGTCTGTGTGTCTGTGTGTCTGTGTGCACGCGCACGCAGGGATGTTCCACTTCCTGACTTCTGGCTGCCCCAGGGCGCGCTTGAGGATTCTTCGTTATGTAGTACGAAGAAGTTTTATTTCGTTACAATTAACGACATTTCTGAGAGAGTAAAGAGGGGATGAGAAAGTGGAGTGCAGGCTGCAGACAGCCTGAGCACTTGAAGAGCAGCAGGGACTTGGCTTGTTAGTTTGCCGGTTCAGTTCAGTTCGGTTTGGTCTCTAAGGTTCCTGAAGTAGGGGCTTGCAAATGTTGAGACCTCAGCAGACAGTAAAAATGTATTTTGGGGCCCTGAGTGGCTAAGTCGTCTGAGCGTGCAACTCTTGATTTCGGTTCAGGTCATGATCCCAGGGTTGTGGGATTGAGCCCCTCAGCAGGCTCCTTGCTGAGCATGGGGGCTGCTTGAGATTCTCTCTCTGTGTCTCCCTCTGCCTTTCTCTCTGCTTGCACTCTTTCTCTCTAAGATAAAGATAATCCTGCTTCAGGTGAACACGAGTCCCATTTTGGGTGAGCTGGTGCCCCGCTTTGGATAAAAAAACAAGCCCTGGGTGAGCTCCACCTCTCTCTCTCTCTCTCCCTCCCTCTCTCTCTCTCCCTCTCTCCCCCTCAGGGAATTCTCTCTCTCTCTCTCTCTCTCTCTCTCTCTCTCTCTCTCTCTCTCCCCCTCTCCCCCCTCCCCTTTTCCCTCCGTCTTTCTTCCTCCCTCCATCTTTCTCTCTCCCTCTTTGCCCTTCATGGGATTCTCTCTCTGTCTCTCTCTTTCTCTGCCCCGCACTCACTTGCACCCCCTCTCTAAATTAAAATATATGTGTGTATATATGTATTATATTTATAGCACTGTGACCTAGTATGCACGTATACTAGGTGTTATTAAATTAAGACCATTGACTACAAGAGGCACCATGCTTTTATATACCATTTATTTTTGCTGTCATCAAATGTTGAGCAATGCTTTCTTGTCACTTAAAGTTTTTTTTATATTTATTTAAAATTTAAAGTTTATGTTCATTTTAAAACTTTTAGAGCTACACAGTAGTTCTTCTCCCATGAGCAAAATATGCTGCTATTGTGTTCTGAAAACTTTACCTTCAGTTCAACGTTTTGAGTCTGCCACTAGTATCAAAGTCCCCTTCTGTGCCCCTAAATGTTGGAAAAGGCATCCTAGAAGAGGGCACTGCCGCCGTCTCCCAGATTTCCTCCCAAGCTACTCTGCAAGGTTCGACGCTGCACCATCTTTATCTTAGATGTCAGCAGAGGCTTTCAGGAAGCAACCGGAATTCACATTCCTTCCCTAGACAGTCCTTAAATAGTCTGCTGATGGAACTGTTGGGTGGGGGCAGTGAGGCCATCTGGGCACCGGGACTTCGTGTGTCACAGGTACCGCCTGGCCGAGAACAGCCGTGGGGTCATCTAGTTGTAAGTCCCATCCTCTCTTGATTCCAGAAATGTTCCAAAAAAATTTTTTAATTAAATCTTAGACTCAATGGAATATAGTACACAAGTTCCTGTGTGGGTCGTGCTGTGATGTAATTGTTAGTATTGGTCACGACTTACCGGTTACTTCCATGGCCCACTAGTGAGGCCAGTGCCTAGAAACTGGACAGTGCTCCCCAGGGCCCCTCTGAATGCTGGGGAGCGGAGCCCAGATCGGGGGCGGTGGAGGCGAGGGGTGTTGCCCATGGAGCTGAGTAGGTAGGAGGGCTGGGGTCAGAAGTCCTGGGTCCAGGCCCTTCCCCAGCGCTTACAGGTAGGAAGAAAGAGAGGAAAAGGAGAAGGAGGGAGGCTCTAAATAAAAGAATTAGCTTATGAACCAATACAATTTATTTTGGTTCACTCAGGTTTGTATTTTTGCACTGGGTTCTGTTCACAGCCCTCAGCTCTGACAGAGACATGATACCCAGAGCCAGCTCCTTAGCCTCTCTGAACTTGAGATTGATTTTGAAAACATGAAGAAGGAAGAAAACAAACAAAACACCCAGAGAGGTCAGTGAATGCTGGCTATGTTGTCTGGGGAGAATCCCAGCGGCTCTGACTGCTTCAGCCGAGACCTGATCATCCCGGAGCCCAGCTCAGTCCAGCTTCCGGAGGGAGAGGCAGTAAGACATACAGTTTACTCCCCCAGCAGTGTAGACACCAAATCCAGATGCTGCAAACTGCACATACCTGTCAGAAAGCAATGTGGGCTTGTTCTTTGGGGGAGGGGCGCAGGGGGAAAGGGTATTTTAGTTGGCTTGCCTAGTTTGAGCTGGTGCAGAAGAGGGAGCCCACGGTGTATTCGCAGGATGTGGACACTGTGGCCTGAAGAGGGGAAGCGTGTTGTTGATTCCCAGCTGCAGTGAGGGGTGCCGTGGCCGTGGGGAAGTCACTTGGCCTCTCTGAGCCTGTTTCCATCCGCGAATGTGGGAAAAAAAGGATTGAAGTGGCATTTAAAACAGTTCAGATGTCATTGTCAAATGGTGCCAGAATGCGAACTTAGTAATGTTAATAAAAAATCTAATTTGGTAAAATATCTCTTACCAAATGCATGGAAAAGCCCACAGGTTTGCCTAGGGAAATCAAAGGTACCATCCAGAGGCGACAAGGGCCGATGAAAACTGATGGAGGTGTTGGCTGGGTAACTCGGGGCACACTAAAAACCATCCATCTGTGCGCTCTCAGATGGGTGAGCTGTGTGCTGGGTGAATGAAGTCGCAGTTGTTACCAAAAAGGGTTCTTTTCCCTGAAAGGTACAATATACATCCAAAGGCTGTAACTAGCCTGTCACTGGCACTCAGATGTTCACTAAATGAATCAGTAAATACGTCGCAAATGACAACTACCCAGTCCTGGGGGGAAACAACAGCCAGGGCTCCATTCGCCCTTGACAAGACTTCCCCTCAACTACCTCCAGGCTGACTCCTTCACCAGAGCAGAGCCACAAAGATCAACTCAATGCTTCATGTCTTGTATTTTGAATTGTTCGGTTTCTTTTGCTATTAAAAAAAAAAAAAACAAGATTGATGCCTCCTAAAAGTGTCTTTAAAATTGATTTGAAATGTATTTCTTGGCTAAGCTAATATCACGAGGTTTATCAATGTTTCTAAGTTTGCCTCTATCTATAAAACGAAGCTCCGACCTAAATTAACCCAGAGCTGTTGAGTGGCTCACTGAATTTATGTTGGCAAACTCCTTTGGCCTCTGAGAACAACACAGGTAAGTATAACCAGAGCAATTACTACTTGACTTCAGAAGAATAAAGTAAAGTGATCTGCAGTGACATCAAGCTGTAGTTCAGTGCCCAGAAACGCGCTATGCTGTGCTGCACATTTCATCTGCCTCATAATCATCGACTTTGTTAACGGCTAGTTCTATAAAACAGAGAAGTTGACAAACCCACCTCTTAAAGGACAGAAGACAGTATTTCCATAATTAGAAACATTTCTCTTTAATGATAAACTTTTTTTTTTAATTTTTTTTTTTACATTTATTTATTTTTGAGAGAGACAGAGCATGAACAGGGGAAGGGCAGAGAGGGGGAAGACACAGAATCCAAAGCAGGCTCCAGGTTCTGAGCTGTCAGCACAGAGCTTGATGTGGGGACTGAACCCATGAACCATGAGATCATGACCTGAGCTGAAGTTGGAGGCTAAACCGACTGAGCCACCCAGGCACCCCTCTTTTTTTTTTTTTTAATGTTTATTTCTGAGTTAGAGCATGAGTGTGTGAGAGGTAGAGAAAGAGAGGGAGACACAGAATCTGAAGCAGGCTCCAGGCTCTGAGCTGTCAGCACAGAGCCCGATGTGGGGCTCAAACCCACAAACTGTGAGATCATGACCTGAGCCAAAGTCAGACGCTTAACTGAGCTGCTCAGGTGCCCCACCCATGTTGTTTCAAGCCTCAATGCCTTTTCTAGACTTGCTAAGAGTTCCCAAAATATGACCATCACTTAGCATCTAACTTGAGACTGCGTGACCAGACCCCCTCACCCATGCACAGCGCAGGGCCAGGATCTGGCCTGGGCGCTGAGCCCCGCTCCCTGCAAGCCCTGCCACAGTGCAGTGCTCTGCGAGTCCTGAACAGTGAGGACGGAGCCGCTCGGGCTTCCTGCCGGGGCCTCCTTCCAGCCCCAGGCTGAGCGCACAGAGGGCCTGCTGACCGCAGCGGGGAATCCTGACATGGCCTTCTGTCTGTGCACTGCTGTCCAGAAGCGTCACAATGGGGCACCGCCTGGGAGTCCCCCATCAGGTGCAGCAGCAGCTTCCCATCATGCCGCTCTTCCCCTCTGCCGGGCTCCAAGCAGTACTTACATGAATCCAAGGCAGGCCATGAGTTCATCTCCCCTCTTCTATTTTTGGACTTTTCTCTCAGGGCTTTTTGTTCCAATGACCTAGTTCTTACAGCCGGTGGTCAGTACATTGGTTCTGAAGGTCCCATACATCTTCCCTCGCTCCCCCATCCTCTGACCTTCTCCGTGAACGATTTGAAGGACATTCAAAGTGAATCCCTTGAGGGGGAGGAAGTAAATTCTCTTCTCCCTCTCTCTGCCAGGTGTTTCTTTTCTGTAGGACCCCCAGCGTAGCAGCCGGACTGAGACTCTTTGGGGGTGATGTTCTTTTTTTGGTCTCCAGGACATTGGCAGGGGGGAGGGGGAAGAAGGAAGCAGATAGAAGAATAATAGGAGAATAATGAAGGCTAATGATCACAGCTATCACTTACAGAATAGAAGCCATGTGCCAGGCATTGTGCCAGATGCCAGAGACTCCGTGGGAAACCAGACAGATTGGTGTTCAACTGCTACTTCGGTTTTCAGTTAACAGGGAGGCCTTATTCACGGAGCCTGCTCGGACATCATTGATCTGAAACGTTTGCTTGTAGGCTGAGTATCAGCATTGCTCCTTAAGGTCCACCTGCTCCTTGTAAGGGTGCACAGCCGCTCAAGTAGTCCCTCAGAACAGTGATGCCATGGACCTAGCCTATCAGCAAATAACAACACCCACAGTTCTACCAGGTCAGGTGGGGTGCCGCAGCGAGGCGTCCGCCCACTGATGCGACGTTCTGCAAGTTCAAAGAAGACAGTGTCAAGTGTGGCTCGTATAAGATATTTCATTCCACTTAGCCCTCCTTCAGCTAAGCCCTCTCAACAGTCGTAGGCAGGACTCACTTCTAGAAGTTGTCAGGGCACAAGGTGAAGATTTCACACTTCCAGGTTTATTCAAACGGTACCTCTGTTTTCCAGGTAACAGAGAGGCCAGACTTCTTGTTAGTAAGTAGTCAGTTGCAGGAAATGTTTGCCTCTAAGTTGAATACTAACAATGTGCGCTGAGGCTGCCTGGTGATGTGTTGTTCTTGGTAGGTGTGTCCAATGTGTCAGAAAATTCGTACGAGCATTAATGTCCTAGATCTAGCCTATTAAGGAAAAAGCAAATTTCTTCCCTTTTAAGTTCAATTTATTAAAACAGTGCTCGAGGGGTGCCTGGGTGGCTCAGTAGGTTAACTGTTCAACTTTGGCTCAGGTTATAATCTCCTGGTTCGTGGATTCAAGCCCCGTGTTGGGCTCTGAGCTGTCAGCACAGAGCCTGCCTCTGATTCTGTGTCACCCTCTCTCTCTTCCCCTCTCCTGCTCATGCTCTGTCTCTATCAAAAATAAATAAACATTAAAAAAAATTTTTTTATTAAAACAATGTTCAAAATCCAGGGTGGTTTAGTTAAGCATCCAACTCTTGATCTCAGCTCAGGTCTTGATCTCACAGTTGTGAGTTCAAGCCCCACATTGAGCTCCATACTGGGCATGAAGCCTACTTAAAAAATAATTTTTTAACTATAAAAAAAAGCCTAAGAATCCAGTTTTATAGCAGACTTCAACACTTTGTCTAAAACTTGTCTATTTTTGCTGTGTCATATATTACTGCAATCTGAAGATTTGGTCTCAAACAATGCCAGAAAATTGGCAAAATATCTTCCTCAATCATTCTTTTATTGCTTAAGACCATGTATTTTTATGTTGGAGGTCTATGTCATGTTTTTCTAGCACTTTATGTGCCTGACCCAACACATGGGAAGGTAGCCGGCCTTTCTCGGTATTTACTGGGTACAGCGCCGACATCGTGCTGACCCACTGTGTAAGCAAGACCTCGCTAGTGTGCTGGACGCTCGATAAGATGCAGGGCTCCAGATGCCAAGAGGTAGAGCTGTACAGGGACTATGAGGCTCACCTCATCAGCCTGGGATGTAGGGATGTGATAGTCCAAGGCATGCTGGGTTACTCCTGCCAAGTCAAAGCCAAGTGCTACACCTGTCATCCCTCACTACAAAGAAAGAAACCTCTGTAGATTCTGGAGGTGACACTTTCCACCCCCAGAATGACCCCTCCAGCCCCCATACCATGTGGCACAAAAGGTTTCCCCCTTGAATGGGGCTCGGAGTGGGAAGGAGCCCTTCAGCACACCCAGGCAGCGACAAAGCAGCCCTGTTTAAGGCATATCATCCAACAGGCCTAAAGCTACTGGAGGTATCCGTGGTAGAGAAGACACAGCGAGGGATGGGGGGCAAGTTCCAGAGGGAGAGTCACAACACAGGCTCAGGGTCTGAACAAGTCTGTCCTATCTGCTACTTTAAAAATGGCTCTTCGGGCACCTGGGTGGCTCAGTCAGTTAGGCGTCTGACTCTTGGTGTTGGCTCAGGTCACAATATGGTTCGTGAGTTCCAGCCCAACGTCAGGCTCTGCGTTGACAGTGTGGAGCCTGCTTTGGCTTCTCTCTCTCCTCCCTCTCTCTGCCCGCCCCCTGCACACATGCACACACACATGCTCGCTTGCACTCTCTCTAAAAATAAATAAAACATTTAAAAAATAGCTTCTGATATGCTCCAAGGCTCTAGAAGAGAACAGATGTTTGGCCATGGACATCAAGTGGCCGTGCATTCAGAACTGCCTATTATAACCGGGCTTCTGTCAGACTCATTAAGTCATAGGATCAGGTGAGCCCGGAGACAATCCATCAGAAGATGGAAATGGTACCTCCAGACAGAGCCCAAGCAGGACAAGAGGGGATAAGTAAACCACATGAGCAAGTAGCCAGACTCCTACCACTCCCCATGGCTGCACCGGTGCCCCTTTCCTCAACTTACGTGAATAGCCACTGGGGTAGGGGGCGCCAGTGGTCAGGTGACACAGAAGAAAATACCCAAACTTGATTTATGATGGTGGTCTCATGAGTAAGTTCCAGCCAAAAATGGTGGCCACACCCTCTTGGCAGAACACTGAGCAGTGGACCTGCTTACGTGTGGTGTGGAAGGAAGAACAGCACAAGATGAAAATTCATATGGACTCAGAGGTGGTGGTGGGTGGCCCAGCTGACTGAGGCAGGAACCTGGAAGTCCACGACCAGGAGGTCTCAGGTGGGGGAAACGTGGACGGACATGACGCAGTGGGCGCAAGCCAAGAAGATCTCTGAAGTACGTGCTGTGCTCAGTGAAAGCAGCCACCTCAGAAGGGCCAGTCAACTACATAAACAGAATGACTCGTCCTGCTGACATGAGCCAGGCTGTGTCACCAGCTCCCCCAGAACAGAGTGGCATGGCGCCAGAGGTGGAGGCCTGACGTGGGCCCAGCTTCATAGATTGTCACTTACCAAGGCTGTTCTAGCTACTGTTGCTCCTTAAGGTCCAGCCTACCATTGGTTGGCACCATCTCTGATGCCCCAATACGGCACTATTTTTGAGGCAACCAGCCACCTGCTCAGTGGGAGGTTTATAACATTGGACCTTTCCTGTCCTGGAAGGGTCTGCAGTCTGCCCTCCCAGGAGTACACACTTATTCTATCCAGGATAGCCTTTTCTGCCCACAGAGCCTCGGCCAAGCAGCACTGCCAGGGCGGAGGAAGTGTCTGGTCCATGGAGCAACCTACCAGGAGGCCCACATCACCAAGCCCGTCCCAGAGCAGGCACAGGAGACCACCAGAAGGCCTGCCTTGGCACAGCCGAGCCAGTATGGAGACAAGGGTGAGATGCTATCTTCCAGGTCATACGCACTGAATCTGAGGCCTCTGTGCTGTGGTACCTGCAATAGGAAGAATGCAAGGGTCAAAGAACCAAAGGGCAGAAGTGAGAGTGGCCTCCTTCCTTATCATCATCTCCTTGACCTAGAGGGGAACTTTGGGCTTCCCCCGACTCCTCCTCTGTGCTCTTTGGGGGTGAGGGACACAGTTCAACCCACGCACCTCCTGATAACCCACTTGCACTCAGTGTCTGCTTCTCAGAGGCCCCAAGTGACACAAAAGGTAAAAAGGTAGGTGGCATGTCAGTTCAGTTTACACAGAGGATTAAGTTAGTCATCTGGAGGAGTCCATTGTCTGATTTCATTGTTTATTATTTCCTTACAGCCCAGAATCTTCGAAGCGTTTTACTTCATAGATTTCTGTCAGATAGAAGATAACCCCAGAGGTTACAAGGAAGGAGATTTGGTGCCAAATTAGAACTGTCACCTAAGAAAAGTCCTGATTTTTCTTCCAGGAACAAGGGAAGTTTATCTCTGCTCAGAAAACTTTCTAAGTGTTGTGGGAGACTATTACAAAATTGAAATAGACTCATAGATACAGAGAACAAACTGATGGTTGCCAGAGGGAATGGGGTGGGCACAAATGAGTGGAGGAGAGTGGAAAGCGCAGGCTTCCAGTTAAGGAATGTGTGAGTCACAGGGATAAAAGTTACGGCCTAGAGAACACAGTCAATAGTATCTTAACAGCATTGTATGGTGACAGATGGTGTCTACACCTGTGGTGAGCACAGCAGAACATGTAGACTTGTCGAATCACTCACTGTGTTATACACCTGGGACTAATGTGGCATTGTGTGTCAACTCTCCTTCAATTAGATGGAGAGATGGATGGATGGATGGATAGGGGATAGAATTTTTGGCATGTTAAAATACTGCTTGTCTGACATACCAGTTACATGCACATTAGCATATTAACTGAAGACATCCAGTGGGAAAGAAACCTGTTTAGCTTTAGTTTAACTTGCTCATTAAGAAAAATGACCTAACATTTGGAAACAGGCAAAAGGGATTGCTGGGTATTATTTCAGCATCCCATGCAACTTTGTAGCAAACTTGCTAGAAAAGCCTTTGCAACTCTGAAGGAGGTTAACTTGAAGACAATTGATAGTATAGCAAATAACATGTGTCCGGTCAGAGTGAAGAGAACCTCCAAAAGCATCATTTATTGCCCCGTGGGAAATTAACCATGTTTGCATCTAACATAGTAACCTTAGTCTACGTTTTTGTTTTTTTTAAAAAAACCTTTTTCTGATTAACATGTGCCCTCTTGTTCTTCAGTGCTTCCAGAACTAGTTTTATCATCCTGCTATGCCCTCATTAACAACAGAGTTCACAGATCTTTGACACATTTTGATTTTATATTGGTAAGAGGCAGTCATGCTTTGTAACTTATTGTAACTATCTGTATTTTAACAGTTTCCAAAACTTACTTAGCTGCAGGAACATGGCTGGTTTTTCGTTGGGTTTTTTTTTTTTTTTTTTTTTTCCTAATCTCATTTAAGCCCATTGACATCCCTTGGAAATATATAACAAGGAATCCGCTTTGGAAATTTGCTGCCAAGACAGTCACTTAGAACAAATATGTAAGTGCATGGTTTGTAAATAGGCCTGATGATCCTTATTGATTAAGCCAAAGGGACATTTGAGGCAATCCAAACAAAGTCTAACGAGTGAAACAGCTCTTCAATTCACATTCTCCTGCCATCCTCTAATCATCCCATTTTATTTTGTATTTTTTTTAAATTTTTTCTTACATTTATTATTGAGAGAGACAGAGCATGAATGGGGGAGGGGCAGAGAGAGAAGGAGACACAGAATCTGAAGCAGCCTCCAGGTTCTGAGCTGTGGGCACAGAGCCATACTTCCAATGTTACGAATGTCATCTTCCTTTTTCATTCAACAATGTCCTGAAAATTTTCTCTTGTCATTAAATATTCTTCTGCATGACTTTTCATGGCCTTAGTGTTAGGGGTGTGCCCTAACTCATTTTACAAGTCTTTAACCAAGGGCCATTTAGTTTGCTGCCCATTCCTAACATGTTCTTTCTGCTAACTTCCTAGGAGTCAAACACTAAAGGGAAGTGTATTTTTCTTTCTCTTTTTTAACATGTTGCCAAAGAGTCCTCCAAAGAGTTTGCACAATTAAGAATACCACTAACAGGTTCCTTACATTCTCCACAATATTGGCCACCATATTTTAAAATATATCAATCCATTTAATATATTGGTTAACAGAACTGGTTAATTTAATAGAGAGATTGGTATCTCATGGTTTTAAATTAGCACTTTATTAGTAAGGTCCATACTTATTCATATTTTTTGGCCCTGTTTTTCTAGGGTATCATAAATTCTCAGTAGGTTAATTTCTAAATTTAACACAATCTCAATAAAAATACCAAAAATCTTTTCTATAGAGCTAAACTGAAGTTCCTATGGAAAAATAAACACACAACTAGAAAAACAGGGCCAATAGATTTTAAGCAAATGGAAATATATCCAGTGTTTATTTTTCCATAGGAACTTCAGTTTAGCTCTATAGAAAAGATTTTTGGTATTTTTATTGAGATTGTGTTAAATTTAGAAATTAACCTACTGAGAATTTATGATACTGTTTTACCTAAGAACACTGGATATATTTCCATTTGCTTAAAACCTATTTTTTAATCTTTCAGAAGTGTTTTAAAGTATCCTCATATAAACTTTGAACATATATTTTTGTTTATTCCTAGATCTATTTTCTATGTTATATAATTGTTGCAATTTGCTATCATAATGAAACTGTGTTGTTTCTTTCAGTTTTATCATTGATTCTCTGAGCCTTTCTAGGGATACTATCATATCATTTGCAAGAGAGAGCATTTTACTTCAATTAGCAATTCTCCTGTGGGAGGCAGAGGCAAGATGGTGCCTTGGCAATCCGCCCAAGCTCATGACAAAGTATGGCCCGCCTGCCTCTGGTGTACCCACCTCCCAGCCAGATACCGCGATAAGTGTACGACCAATGCAAAGCCATGAAATTGGTTAGCCCTGTTGCTGTCAGCCAATCATGAGCGGCCGCGTAGCCTGTACGGTACATATATAAGGGAGGGTGCTTTGCGCAAGGGGAAGAAGAAGGAAGAAAAGAACCAATAAAAGTCTCTGCAACGAATCCCGGTGTCGTCAGTTCTTCAAACTGCGGGCAGTTTGAGCGGCTTCGACATTCTCCTGTCTCTGACTTCTTTTCAGAGTTTGCATTGACTAAAACCTCTAGTACAATGTGAAATAATAATGTAGATGATGGGCATCCTTTCTGGTACCTCATCTTAACAGAAATGCCCCTAGTAATTTCTCTTTAAGAAAAGACGTTGGGGGCGGGGAGGCAGGTGGCTCAGTTGTTTAAGTGTTTGACTCTTGATTGCAGGTCAAGTCACGATCTCATGGTTCATGAGTTTGAGCCCTACACTCAGGCTCTGGGCGGGCAGCACGCAGCCTACTTGGGAGGGATTCTTTCTCTCCCTCTTTCTCTGCTCCTTCCCTACTTGTGCACACACTCTCTCTAAATAAGTAAACAAATTTTAAAAAATTAAAATACAATAAAATGTGTCCTTCTTCACAGTTAGTGCATTTTTTTGGCTTGAATTCTACTTTGCTGTTTTGTTTGTTTCCATTTTTCTGTCCTTTTTTTTCACCTTTCCTTTATATATAGAATACAGTTGATCTTGTTTTATTAGACACAGTGGAAAACTTCTATTTCATAGATCAACCTTATCTATTCATTTTGTGTTAAAATTACTTTATGTATAATAAGTTCATATGTTTCTTTCTCTACATGTGTTTTCTTCAATGTTTTAAATTTTTCTGTTTTTCTTTAAAAATTTTTCATGTTTATTTATTTATTTTGGGAGAGTGAGTGAGCAGGGGAGAGTCAGAGAGAGAGGGAGACAGAGACACCGAAGCAGGCTCCAAGCTGTGAATGCAGAGCCAGATACAGGGCTTGATCTCATGAAACATGAGATCATGACCTGAGTGGAAATCAAGAGTCAGGTTCTTAACTGAGCCACCCAGGCGCCCTTAAATTTTCTTTTGATATTTAGGAATTTTGTAATTTTGTACTAAAGCTTACTTTTGGAATTCTCTCCTTTTTTAAAATTATTTTTATTTTATTGTTATTACTTTTAAATTTACACCCAAGTTAGTTGGCGTATAGTGCAATGATGATTCCAGGAGGAGAATCCAGTGATTCATCCCCTACATATACCACCCAGTGCTCATCCCAACAAGTGTCCTCCTCAAGGCCCCTTGTCCAACTAGCCCATCCCCCCACCCCAAGCCCCTCCGTTTGTTCTCTGTATTTAAGTCTCTTATGTTTTGTATCCTCCCTGTTCTTACAGGATTTTTGCTTCCCTTCATTTATGTTCCTTTGTTTTGAATTTTAAATTCCACATGTGAGTGAAGTCATATGATATTTGTCTTTCTCTGACTACTTTCACTTAGCATTATTTATACTCTCTAGTTCCATCCATGGAATTCTCTTTTCTGATGCTAGTCCCCTTGTACTTTCTGATTTGTCCATTTGTATTCATATCCACTGTTCCCATCTGTTGTCTAGACAATGAATTTGTTTTGCTTTTTCTTTCTCTCTTCCTTCCCCTCCTATTTTAGTTGCTTAAATTTTTACTCAGAACAGATCACATTTATTTATTACTATTTTACTCTTATTCCCAACTTTGCTTTGGTCTTAAATTTAATTATTATTACATGCTCATCATTAGCTCATTTGCTAACAATTTCTCAATCAACTCTTAGTTGAGGGTCACCCTCTCATAGACTCCTCAAGAAAGACTCATAAGTTCCATATTTCCCAAGCTTTTTTCATGCTCAAAACAATTTTTCTTTCTTTT
This sequence comes from Suricata suricatta, assembly GCF_006229205.1. Taxonomy (NCBI): domain Eukaryota; kingdom Metazoa; phylum Chordata; class Mammalia; order Carnivora; family Herpestidae; genus Suricata; species Suricata suricatta. The sequence continues at coordinate 103,688,704 of NC_043701.1, read as the reverse complement.
TTAATTTTTTTAATGTTTTTAAATTTATTTTTGAGAGACAGAGAGAGACAGCGTGAGCAGGGGAGGGTCAGAGAGAGGGAGACACAGAATCTGAAGAAGGCTCCATGCTCTGAGCTGTTAGCACAGAACTCAATGCGGGGCTTGAACCCATGAACCGTGAGATCATGACCTGAGCTGAAGCCAGACGCTCAATCGACCCAGCCACCCAGGCGCCCCTCAAAAGAATTTTTCTATAGTCTTGATACTTGAAGGACACTGTAGTGAGTTGAAGAGTATCCCACAAAAACAGATGCTCAATTCCTAACCCCAGCTGCCTATGAGTATCCACTTATTTGTAAAGGGGGTCTTGGCAGATTTAAGGATCTTTGGAAGAGACTATCCTGGGTTTGGGATAGACCCTAAGTCTAGTGACTGGTGCCCTATAGAGGAAGGAAGGTGACATTTAAAACACAGAGGCACAGAGAGGAATGCCATGTGAAGAAAAAGATAGATTGAAGTTACACACCCCCCAAGGCAAGGGATGCCAGATTTGCCAGCAGCCACCAGCAGTTAGGGGACAGGTATGGAACAGACTATCCATCAGAGCCACCAGAAAAACCAATGCTGCTATCACCTTGAGTTCAGATTTCTGGCCACCGGAACTCTGAAAGGATAAATGTCCATTTGTTGTAAGCCACCAAATTCCCAGTATTTCATCATGATAGCCCTAGAAAACGAACATAGCTTGGCTTACCCGCTTCATGCTTTCTGTCCTTGAGTTTCTTTTCTTTCCTTTTTTAAAAAACACTGCTCCAAAGCTGCCTTACTTTGCATGGTACTTTTGAAAAGTCTGCAGGCTGAATGGTAGTTCCCTTGCCCTTACAAGTCATTTGATCCTTTTGCCTGGAAGCCTTGAAATTTTTTTTTATCCTTAATGTTTAACCATTTTGCTAGGATATATCTGAGAATTGATCGTTCAGTTTCCATTTTCTCAAGTAGCTGTGGGCTTTTTAAATATTAGATTCAGATTATTTTTATTTTTGTAATGTTTTCTTAGTTTATAGGTTTTAATGTTAGTTCTGGTCTACTGTTTTGATTTGCTTCTCCATTATAAGAATCTTGGACCTTCTTCACCTATCTTCTATCTCAGCTATTTATTCCCTTTTATTTTGATTGCTGCTCATTATGTTTTTTATTTGAAACACTTTTCCTTGGGTACTTACCCATTTAGTCTTCAATTCTATTTTTTTAATTAAAAATACTTTTTTAAGTTTTATTTATTTTGAGAGAGAGAAAGGATGAGCAGGGGAGGGGCAGAGAGAGGAAGAAAGAGAATCCCAAGCACCTCTGTGCTGTCAGTGGGGAACTTGATGTGGGGCTCGAACGCACAAACCAATAGATCATGACCTGAGCCAAAACCAAGTATTGGACACTTAACCAAGTCAGCCAGGTACCCCCTATATAAAATTTTTTTTTAATATTTATTTTTGCGAGCCACCTTGGTGGCTCAGTTGGTTAAGCATCTGACTTCAGCTCAGGTCATGATCTTGGGGTTCATGAATATGAGCCCCACATCAGGCTCTGTGCTGACAGCTCAGAGCCTGTAGCCTGCTTCAGATTCTGTGCCTCCCTCCCTCCCTCCCTCCCTCCCTCTCTCTGTCTCTCTCTCTCTGTCCCTCCCCATCTGGTATTCTCTCTCTCAAAAATAAACAAACATTAAAAAATACCTAAAAATAAATACATAATATTTATTTTTGAGACAGCGCCAGCAGTGGAGGGGCAAAGAGAGAGGGAGAGAGAGAATCCAAAGTGGGCTCTCTGCTGTCAGCACAGGGCTTGAACCCATGAACTGTGAGATAATGACCTGAACTGCAGTCGGACACTTAACTGACTGAGCCAACCAGGCACCCCCGAATCTGGCTCATTTTTTAGTTCTTTCCTTTTGGTCAGTGTTTTGATATACTAGAACTCTTCTTTCCCCGCCTCCCCATATTTTCATCTTTAAATTTTTCTCTCTCGTGACTTTAGGTCAGTCTTAGACCCTCCATCTCCCTCTTCTCTTGTTTTCATAGTTTTTTGGGAGTTCTCCTGCCCCAGTTATGTTCAAAGCCTGTGACACATTTGGACAGATAGCTCTGGTAGAAACTGGTGCTTCTTTTTCTATGCACTGGCAATATGAGGTTTGTAATTACATTATAGGTAGGAGATTTGTGTGTCTTTATTTGTTCTTCTTGTTACTCCATAGAGTTTTGGGGAGCAGGTATGAGACGCTTCATATTTAGTTGTCTACAATTACAGATGTTTTCCTTGGCTTCTTTATTTTCTTATCTCCTAGATTCACTACAGCAAGTTAAAATTTTTTTCCATGGGTGTAGTTGGATTATGTTAGATCTATAAATGAATGTGAGAAAGCCAACTTGTCTTTGGAAACTGACTGCCAGATCTTAGATCCTGCTCACCTACTATTTGGGTGATTTGAGGCACATTGCCCCACCTCTGTGGGCCACCGCTTCTTCATTGGTTTAAAAACAAAACAAGGGATGCCTGGGGGGCTCAGTTGGTTAAGCATCTGACTCCTGATTTCAGCTCAGGTCCAGATCTCATGGATCATGAGATCGAGCCCTGTGTCAGGCTCTGCATTGACAGCACAGAGCCTGCTTGGGATTCTCTCTCGCTCTCTCTCAACCCCCTTCCTTTAAACTAAATAAGTAAAATTAAGAAAACAACCACCTCCTAAAAATGCAATGCGATTACATGTGTAAGTTGCTTAACATAGAACCTGGTGTATATCGAGTGGGGCTCAGCCTACGTATCCAGGAAAATACTGTATTTCTTCATTTTATTTGAATCTTCTTCCCGCCTAAGGACAGCTTTATTGTTGTCTTCACATTTGTCTTGTACATTCCTTTTAATTTGATTGCTAGGTGTTTTACCTTTTTATTGCAATTATGAATGCCATTTTTTGGCTGTGAATTCTCTACCTTCATACTCGGGTTCAAGAAAACTTATTTATTTATTTTTTTGCCAATTTTGGGTTCAACTATCTTGTAGAACTCTCTTATTCATTATATTTTCACTGGACTCTCTTTGGGTTTTTTAGGTAAACATGAATATAATTTGCCCATAACAATAATTTCACCTTTTCTTCTCCATAACTATAGCTCACTTATTTTTGTCTCTTCCGCTGGCTAGGACCTCTAGCACCACGTTTAACAATTGCAGTGATAACTGGCATCTTTGCCTTATTTCTGGCTTCAATAAGATTGTCTCTATTGGTTCACTAGTAAGTGTGTCAGCTGATGGCTTGATCAAGATGCTTTTTCTCAGGGCACGAACTGTGCAAGGTGACAGTTCTATTCTGATTATGTTAGTTTTGTAATAATGTGCTTTTCTAAGTCTTTTACTATTCTGTTGGATATGATTTGCTGTGGTTTTATCAAGGACTTACTGTGTTGATATTCTCCTGTGTTTTGCTTTTGGTGGTGATCCTTGCTAGATTTAAATATTAAGGCTAATGCATTTCATAAAATAGATTAAGAAGTCTATCTTGTATTTTTATGCTTCAGAATAGTTTATATACCATGGGAATCATTTATTCTTTAAAATTTTGAAAGACGCGCATGACACAAGTATTTGTAAAAATAAAAAATAAAAATAAATAGTCCTCAACACAAGAGCTTGTAAAAATAAGAAAAATCAAAGTAAATAAATAAATACAATTTTGAAAGAACCTATCAAGCATATTTTTTTCAGGTAATCCTTTGGTATCTTTAAATTTTTCCTCTTTTTTCTACATAGGAGACTATCTTTTATTGTTTTCTTAATTTCTTAATCATTTTAGCATATTTTTACATTTTTAAATTTTATTTTTGAGAAAGAGACAGAGCATGAGCGGGGGAGGAGCAGAGAGAGAGAGGGAGACACAGAATCCAAAGCAGGATCCAGGCTCTGGGCTGTCAGCAGAGTCTGATGCGGGGTTTGAACCTACAGACCATAAGATCATAACCTGACCAAAAGCCAGACATTTATCTGACTGAGCCAACCAGGTGCCCCTGCACATTTTTTTAAATAAAAAATGGAAAATCCAAAAAGACACATACCCTAATACCCTGGCCATTTACTTCTCCCTAGAGAACACCATTGCTCCTTCTGTATCCTTGCAAAGATACTCTGTTAATATATGTGTGTGAGTATATATAGATTTATTCCTTACACAAATATAGCACACTATACATGCAGCCCTGCACCTTGCTTTTCTCATTGTACCTCTTAGGGTATGGTTCCAAACTGGCACACATAGAGTTGCCTCATCCTTTCTAAAGACTGCATGGTCTTCCACTGCCTGGATGTACCCCAATTTATTTAACTGATGCCCTGATGCTAGACTGTACTTTCCAGTCTTTTTAAAAAAATTTTTAATGTTTATTTATTTTTGATAGAGAGAGAGGGAGTACAAGTTGGGGAGAGGCAGAGAGAGGGAGACACAGAATCCTAAGCAGGCTCCAGGCTCTGAGCTGTCAACACAGAGCCTGACGCAGGGCTCAAACCCAAGAGCTAGATGATCATGACCTGAGCCAAAATCAGAAGCTTAACCGACTGAGCCACCCAGGTGCCCCCCCTTTTTTAAATTATTTTTCCAGTCTTTTGCTATTATAAACAATACTACAACGAATATCTTCATATAAATTTATCATTCCATACATGTGAGAATATATATATAATTTAAATTCCTAGAAGTGACACACGCATTGGAATGGCTAATATCCCAAACACTGACAACACCAAATTCTGGCAAGGATGTGGAGCAACGAAAGCTCCCATTCACTGATGGCGGGGATGGGAAACAATGCAGCCACTTTGGAAGACAGTTCGGCAGTTTCTTACAACACTGAACATACAATCCAGCAATCTCTCTCCTTGTGTTTACCAAGAAGAGGTAAAAACTTTTGTTCATATAAAAGCCTGCATGTGGATGTTTATAGCAGCTTTCTTCATAAATTTCCAAATCTTGGAAGCAACCATGACTTCCTTCTGTAGGTAAACAGATGAATGTCAGTACAGACAAGGGAATATTATTCAGGGCTGGAAAGAAATGAGCTACCAAGCCACGGGATGACATGGAAGACACCTAGATGCCATTACTAAATGAAGGAGCCAATCTGAAAGGCTACCTACCATACATAGGACATTCTGGAAAAAGGCAAAACTATGGAGACAGTAAAAAAGACCAGTGGTTCGCTGGGGCTAAGGGGAAGGAGGGATGGATAGGCAAAGCGGAGGAGGCAAACGATTCTGTATGATGTTGTAATGGTGGATACATGTCATTATACATCCGTCCAAATGTACAGTGCCAAGCGTGAACCCTAATGTTAACTGTGGACTCTGGGTGATAACAATGTATCAGTGCACATCCATCAGGTGTAACAAGTGTACTCTGGTGGGGGGTGAGGACAGTGGGGGGAAGAGACTGTGCTGTGTCAAGGCACAGGGCAGATGGGAAATTCCTGTACCTCCCTTTCAATTTTGTTGTGAACCTAAAACTGCTCTGAAAAATAGTCTATTTTTTAAAATCCTGGAAGTGACATCACAGGATCAAAGGGTATATGTATTTAAATTGTTAATAGATAGAACAGGCGCTTCACCCACATCACCCATGTTGACACCTCACCCTCCTCAAGGCAGTGCAGGAAAAGTTTTTGATCTTTATTCAGATGATTGGGGAAAATGGTATCTGCCTGTCATTTTAGTTTCAATGTCTTCTATTATAGATTAGACAGGGGCACCTGGGGGGCTCAGTTGGTTAAGTGTCCAACTCTTGGTTTCAGCTCAGGTCATGATCTCACGGTTCATGAGTTCTAGCTCTATGCTGACAGCTCAGAGCCTGGAACCTGCTTTGGATTCTGTGTCTCCCTCTCTCTCTGCCCCTCCTCTGCTCGTGTTCTCTTTCTCTCTCTCAAAAATAAATATTTTTTAAAAATTGCTACTCTACTCCTACTCCAATATGGCTTCATCTTAATCGACTATGTCTGCAACCACTCTGTTCCCAAATAAGGTCACATTCTGAGATACCAGGAGTTAGGATTTCAACAGATTTTTTTGGAGGGACACAAGTCAACCCATAACAGCTTCCTCTAGAGCCTTTGGGGAGAGTGTGAGAGAGAATGTAAAAGCCAAAGATGCTGAAACCCTCTACTTACATTGCATTCAGCCGGCCTGAGGCATTCACTCTAAGCACACAGTGCAGATGACTTACCAAACACTTCGATCTGGACTTCAGAGGAATTTACAAAATACGTCTGCCCCATGTAGGTTGCACCCCCTTCCTGGTTCATGCTTCAGGGAGCTGCATACGCCACCTTCAGCCATGGCCCTGCCACCTGGGTCCTCCTAACTGGATGAGCTGCAAATGTGAATTAAGAGAAAAAGAAATGTACTAAGAAAGGTCAAATGACAGCCCCACCCCCATCCTTATCAGATCACAGACTTCACACCAGGAAGATTTTTGTTTGCTTCTTATGCTTCCCCATGAGGGGGAGGGGGGCCTCCTGCTGTCCACATGAGCTCCCTTATCCCCCTTTAAGACGTACAGGAACCCACAGGTGGAACTGTTCTTGAAGTAATCCCAGCTGCTCTCAAGTTTCCGTCAAGACAGCCTTTTTGAATTCAACACCTGTTGCCCACTAAACCTATTAAGAGTCTATTCACTGAGGGCCAGATTTTACCACTTGGCTCAATCACACCTCTACCAAGAGGCCTTTCTGTCTGGCATCGGCAGGATTTGGACTTTTGTTTGTGGTCTCAGAATTCATGCACAGGCTTTTCATGTTTTTCTATGGTGTTTTATACTATTAATCCACTCACATCTAAGTGGTTGCGTTTTACTTTCCCAAACAGCTCAGGGTATTTCTTACCTTTTTCGATGGCCAAAGAATTGCTAAAAAGACAACAAGAAGTTATTTTTATTTTTAAATGGGAAGAGGTCACTGTAATGCAAAGCATTAACATATACACACACAAAACGTGTATATTTATTGCTTTCATTACGATACCTTTTCTTCTCATATGAGTGTATGTTGACTATACACAGACATATTTAGAGTGGCCTGTGTGTGTGTGTGCTGTGATGACTATGTAAGTCCTGGTGAACCTTCTCCCAATATTTATTTCCTACTCCATTCCCCCATTGTATATATGTATTTTTTTAAACTATGGACATTTTCTTTAGCGTCTATGACAGTAAATCATTCTTGCCTTGTATATCCTATGGTAGCTGGGCAAGATGATTATTTTTTTAACATAACATTTTTGTCAAGGTTAATTATTTTCCTATTACCTGCTTGATTTTTAGAAATGCGAACAACACAGTTGTTTATTAAATCAACTACACTGGAGTTATTTTTTTGTTGACTCCAGATGCCAGAGGGTGCTAGCTGAAAAAAGCCTGGGGGACATCACTCTGGGAAAAGGAGAAAGCAAAGGAGAGTCATGCCTTCCCCTGCCCGTGGAGAAACAACTGTTTTCCGGAAAATGGGGGAAAAAAAGTAAGAGGAAGGTTGGATTTGACTTAATGTGGTCACCTTCCAACTGGGAAAATGTCATCTTTTGACACTGCTTCAGCTAGGGCTCAAAGGGGAAGTGGCAGGATGCAAGATGTGGGGTGTGAGATACTATCTCCCTGCTTTTTAGAGGTCATCTAATAAAATCTCTCTAGAAAGGCACATGACTACTCAAAAATCTGTGGAGTCAATTTCAATCTACACCCTGCATTCTAGAATTTAGACACCAATGAGAGGCTAACTTAAGTCATGGTTAACTTGAGTGGGGATTCCATATTCCTCTGGGTCTAAGAGGTTGGAAATTAAGAGGAAGGCATGCTTCCTGCTGGCTTCCTGCTCATTTGGGCATTTAAAACACTATTTAATTCCACACTTTCTGTTAATCAGTACTTGCTCTCAAAAGTCCTACACTCCTTACCTACCAGGGACCCAAGTAGGATGAGGTAAGTGTGGCACTCTCCTGGGGGGGTGAAACTTAAGGGGGACTAAAAAGCTTCAGTGATCTAGATCAAGAACACTTTCGGCAAAAATAAAAAGAATGGTAAAGTAGGCCAGCTGCGAAGTGCCTAATTTTGCAAATAAGGTTTTTAGGGGTGGGGTTAACGTGGGGGGAGAGAGGCAGGATCGTGCAAATGCAAAAATGCATTTGATATTTTGATATATTGCTCATGATGGGTTATTTTGCATTAAATTGATTTTTTAAATACTGCATTAAAATATTTATCTTGATTATTGAGGTTGGGGTGGTTTTTTTCGAACCCATAAATTCTGCAAGTGAAGCACGTGTCTCTCACTAATCTTACCCTGGTATCGGCTCTGTAAAATTACGAGTCAACAAAAATCAAGCCACCTTCTTCAGCCACGACTCAGGGATGTTAGAGAATCGGGCTGGTCCCATCGCCAGTCCCCCAGAGTTCAGACGCGTGAGCCGTGAAGCCTCCTTGCGTCCGGGCTGGTTTAAGATCCTCTCCCCCGGCTTCCCTTGCATGTGCATGAGAATACGACATCGCGTTTACACCGAGCAGCCGGAGGGTCTCGACCAAGTCTGTTTTTGCACTTCGGCTCAGGTTAGGAAATGGTCTCTTCCTTTCCTCAGTTGGCCGTGTCACTGCTCGCCCACCGCCTCCTCCACTGCGCCTTCCACGACCGCGCTGACCCGCAGCGATGTCAGTCTGTGTTCGGCACTGGGATGCAGCGTGACGGGACCGGCCCCGGCCGGGGTCGCGGGGACCGCGGACCCTCCCCGAACCTAGGCCGGCTCGCGCTCCGGCCGCCGCATCCCTTCACCTGCCATCGTGTGATCTGGTCTGCGCGCTCCGCCGAGGGCTCCGGCGTGAGAAAGGGCTCGCGGGTCTCTCCGGGAAGGGACTAGGAGCGCGAGAAAGCTCCCGGACGGTGGTGCGCAGGCGCGCGGCGCTCCCTTCAGCCCGGTCTCCAGCGCCGCCGGCTCCGGCCAGGCCTTCAGCAGCCGCTGGGGGGCGCTGCGGGGAGAGACCCCCC
>NC_043701.1:103665659-103679569 GCF_006229205.1 Suricata suricatta | reverse complement strand
GGCGGCTCCCGAGGACGACCGGCGGACGCGCTCGGCGGCGGCTCGGGGCTCGGAGGCCCGGAAGCTCCTGGGGCTGGCGCATCCGGAGCGCGGGAGGCTGGCAGGTAGGGCTCTCCGGGCGCGTCCCTCCGCCGGCCCGCTCACCTCGAGGAGGGACGCGCCGGCTTCTCACCCAGGATCTCTGCCGGGAGGCGCTGGGGTGGGGGAGCGCTCACCCCGGTAGCGTTGCCGAGCGTTCAGGTTGGTTCACTTTGTGCTTTATGTTTGTTTTCTTAGCCTGACGCCTGATCCAAGCGGAGCGGCCGCTATCAGAACCGCTGGGTCTGCTTGGGCAGCACTGTCAGAACGGGCTGGCTTCCCTCCCCCTTTTTCTTGCATTGTAAAATGTATTCTAGCCAGAAATATACCTGTTTTGTATTATTCACTTATACTACTTCTTAAAAACGTTTTTTTTTTTTGCCTTAGGCAAGTTAATTAAATAGCAGTTTTTTGCCAAGAGAAGTAAAACAGTCTAAACCTTTCAGATTTGTTTCATGTGCTTTTTGCCTCCCTGAATGGTAAATAGGAAGTTATCAGCTCTTCAGAATCAAACACGGGCTACATTAAGCGATCTGTAAACTCCAGAAACATTGAGAAACTATAGACCAAAACCCAACTAAATCACGATTGAGTAATTTTGAAAAGAAATGAAAGTAAATTTTTAAAATGTGTATTTTTCAGGGGGAGAGAGAGAGAGAGAAAAGAAAACAGTGTAAGCGAGGGAGACAGAGAGAGGGAGATAGAGGATCTGAAGCAGGCTTCTAGCTGTCAGCACAGAGCCTGGCTTAGGCTGGAACCCACTAACTGGGAGATCATGACCTGAGTGGAAGTCAGAAACTCAACTGACCGAGCCACCCAGGCGCCCCAAAATGAAGGTTTAAAAACAATTTTCTATAGCTCCTCATTTTTAACCGTAATTGGGGAAATGTTTAAATGCAAGGAAGGGCCCTTTAAGATTTACAAGTTTTTGAGATTTCCCTAAATCTTCATTTCTTTAATAAATATTTATTGAGCCCCTCTGTGCTTGGCGAGCATTGCATTGGTGAGCGGAAAGAAATGGGCTTCCAGCTTAGTGGAGAAGAAACAAATGAAACGATATGACTAGAGACCAAACTGTAGCGGTGGTGAGGGCTTGGGGGCCAGGCCTGTGAACTTGTCAGATGCAGCCCCTGAAACAGTGAGGATCCCACACACTTTGCTGCAAACCCCCTGCTTTAGAAAAGATTTTCCAAGAGCGTCATTGTCGAGGCAGGGCAGGGTGGCGCTGTGAAGCAGGGGGAGAGAGGAGGGGTGCTTCACCTCTTATGGACTTGAAGCTCAGGGGAGTTCTTGGTATCGCTGAGGTACAAAGAATTTATGTCATTGCTTAGTCGGTTGTATGTAGATTTTGACGGAAATAAAGATCTTTTACTCTATTAAAAAAACATTCTGAGCCTAGAAGATCTCACTGGGCCGTGAGCTGCTCGAGTCAGGCCCTGGGTCTAATTCTGTCTAGTTCGTAGCAAATGTGCAGCTGAGAGCTGGGGCTCAGAGTGCCTGAGATGGAAGAATGAATACTGGCACAACCAGGCCCAGATTGAGTCCCAAATATAGAGACCCTGAACTCTGCAGGGTATGGCTGCCGTTCCCACATGCAGCTCAAAGTGAGTGCAAGGAAAACCAGGCTTTTTTTAAAGTTTATTTTGAGAGAGCGCGCGCGCGCGTGTGAGTGAGGGAAGGGCAGAGAGAGAGAGAATCCCAAGCAGGCTCCACGAGGTCAGCACAGAGCCCCACAGGGGTCTCCATCTCTCAACCCGAGATTTCCTGAGCTGAAATCAAGAGTTGGATGCTTAACCAACTGAGCCACCGAGGTTCCCAGTTTTGTTTTATTTCTGAGATATTAGGCACCGAGAAGGGTTTTGGGTGTCTGGCTTTGCTGGTACCCGCATGGGCTCCACACCCTGGGAAGCCCAGCCCTGCCTCTCTCCTGGCCGCCATGCCTGGACTTTCTTACTGTGTTCCCACATGTGCTACCTGCCGGTGTGTTAGGAAGACAGCTTTAAGTAAAGCAGGAGCTGCACCTCCTTTTATTTTAAGAAGAGCTATTTTCATCTGCCTCCTTGAATAATTGTGAACACATAATCTGAGAAAACGAGGCAGAGATTGGCTCACTAATTTTTTTAAACAGATAATAAATACATATTGCATCTTATGAGGAAATCTGATGAACCCCTTACCAGGACATATGGTTTCCTTAAAAGTCGTTATATATGATATATTGAAGCCAATCTGGATGTTGGTATTCGTGGGATTAAGAGGAAGTAGGGTGTCATGTCATCTTTAATTTGTAACTTGTCATCATGAGGGCACCCTCAGATGTTGGCGTATCTCTTTGACATGCTGCAGATAAAGAGCTCCGTGTGTGTGTTTGTGTGTGTGTTTTAATCAAGAGACCAAGAAAAAAAAAAACTGAGTTTGAAGGGAAGGAATTCCAATGTTAACATCCTGAGTTTTAGGAAAACAAACGCAAGCATCCTTTTTTTTTTTTTTTAACAGTACAGTTATAGTTCTGATTAAAGATATTTTCATCCATCTTCAGCACTTTGCTGAGTATGCCACCTGACATGTGTGACTAGAAAAGTTGGGTCTCGGGAGGGGGGAAAAGAGGTGGTGGTGATGGTGGAGGGCACTTAAGGGGAAGAGCACTGGGTGTTGTATGGAAAACAATTTGACAATAAAATATTATGGAGAAAAAAAAATAAATAAAAATAAATAATAAAAAAAAAGAAAGAAAAGTTGGGTCTCAAGTAATTTGTATCAGAGACGTTAGAATCAGGGTCTACCATCTGAAATGTTTCCAGATGTGTGCCAAGAGCGGTCTTCGAGTCATCCCTGCTCCCCCACCACCACCCTCGGCCTTCCAGAGGCCCCGCAGCCCATTGCCCACCTCTGGGCCCCCTCCCTGCCGCCCACCTGCTGGAGGGATTTTCAGCCGTCTTCCGAGAGCTGTGGCCTACAGTGGTAGGCTGCCATCTCACTGATAACTCTTCTCTTATCACTTTGGCCAGACGGCAGTCTTCAAAGACACAGGAGCTCGCTGTAGAGCCCCTGGTGGACTGCTGGGATAAGAAGTAATGTGTCAGAGCCCCTTGCTGTGCCTGGCAGATAGAGGGGGGCTATGGAGGGCTCCGACCATCCCACCGAGTTAGGCGCAGTGCACACTGTGTAAGTTGATCTCAGCAGTGAGCTGTGTGAGCCATTGGGGTGCTGTGAGGTTATGACTACAGTGCCAGCCTGCAGGGGTGCACAGAGACGGCTTGCCAGCCTGCAGCGGCGCACAGAGATGGCTTGCCTTGCCTACTCTTTGCAGGCAGGCTCCTGGTTACAGTGTGCAAGGTACACCCCACCCCTCCACCTACACCATTCAGTTGAAGCCTCTGTGGAGGGGCTGGGAGGGTGCCTCTCACTTAAAACACTGATAAAGGCTTGTGCGGCTTGAGATTAGGACCCTTCTTAGACCTCATGGCCACCAGGAGCTTTTGCTGAATTTATGAGTTATATTTTAAGAAGTGATAAAAAAGAATAAAGTGATAAAGCCAGCGAATAGAGTAAGCAAGGAGAGGATGAGCCGCACGGAGAACAGCTATTTCCTGAAGCCCCTGTCGGGATGGAGGCTCTGACAAGGACAGTACTGCTGGCACAGTGAGGCTGTACCTCTGAAATGGAGACTGCTCCAGAAAGCCAGGCATGCTTGTTTGCTCTGGAACACCAGCTTTCAGAGAAAGCATTAGCGTTCGGTAGCTGTGCTATGGAACATGTTAGCATTGGTTTAAGTGCAAAGCGCGTCCCAGATTCTAAAAGAGCTTACCGTGAAAAAAACAGTGAACTATCATCATAAGGTTCATTCATATTTTATGTTGACTACATGTTGTTTCATAACTTAGATATATTGGATCAAGTGTGTTGTTAAAATTAATCCTACCCACTCCCTTTTACTCCTTTAATGTGGCAATTAGAAGATTTAAAATGACAAAGGTGGCTGCCCACTGACCAGCAAGTGCTGGAGGCAAAGGCAGCCCCCCCTTGCAAATATGGCCTCAGTGGCCTGTGCTGACTGTCTGGAAGGCCTTTGTTCTGCAGATTGCTCCAAGAACCTGAGAAGTTTCCCAAAGGCTCTGCTTCCTGCCAGTTGGCCAGCCCCTCGCATCTTCATTTCCTTCCCTATCCAGCTTCAAATGCCAGGTTTCTTCACCTCGCCCTCGAACCTGGAGAATCCTCCACCCCTTTGCTCCCCATGATACCCCCTCTGCCTCCATGGATATGTCTCACAGATGCCTGAAAACTCAAGTCTGAACACCAAAGTCACTTCCCCAAAACTGCCTTTTGTGCTGTCACTTCTCTCAGAGCGTGGACTGCCGTGCGGACCTCCTGCCGGAGCCAGAGCCACCCTGACTCCCTGTGATGACGACATGTAGTGGTGTCTGCTGTGCATTGTGTGCTGAATGTCAGGCACTGTACCACTGCTTTCCATATATGTACCTAATTTTCTCCTTGTGATCTCTCTATGAAAGAGAGATTATTTTTATTGCCATTTTGTAGATGAAGAAACTGAGGCACAGAGAGGTTGAGTGACTCACTGGAGGTCAAGCAGCTAGATGGCAGAGCTAGGTCCCAGTTTAGAACTACCCTCCCAACTTGCTCCCCAAATCTGGCCAATTCTCGCATCCCTTAGAGCCTAGTTCTTAAAAATATCTCCAGTCCTCGCCACCTTCCTTGCCCCCTCTGCCCCTACCCTAGTTCCCCCGTCCCCCTTGGCTGGAGCAGTGAAACAGCATACTGTAAGCAGGCTCGGTCTGCAGTCCTGGGGCCTCCAGTTCTCCCCTTTCGCTCTGCAGCCAGAGTGGGACATTTACAACGCAAAGCTGCCTCTTAGCCTCCAGTACTGTGCGTTCCCTGTTCCACCTCATAATCCTGAGCTGCCACCTGTTCATTTCTCAGTGCCTCCTGGTTCGCACCACGAGGTCCCTCTCCCAGCTCTGTCCTGTAGCCATTCTGCTTCCTGGCCTGCCCTGACCCCAGGCTCCTGCCTATTTCTCTGCGTGGAATGTAGGAGGACAAGGAAGGCTTTGTTTCCAGATGGGGTTCTGCATTATATGAGCTGGGTGACCTTGGGCAGGTGCCCTCACCACTTGGCCTGAATTTCCTCTGACATACTGAGGGTAAGAGGAGTGTTGGGAAGATGCAAGGAAATAATGCTTATCAAATGCTTTCGACCGTGGTGGGGCCCTATTTCTGTGCTTCGTCTTTAGTCCTGGAATGACGCAGGTGAGAGCTGTACTGGCCTGATGGTCAGATGACTCGTTAAAAGATTGGTACCACGTGGTGCCTGGGGGGCTCAGTAGGCTGAGCATCTGACTTCAGCTCAGGTCATGATCTCACAGCTTGTGAGTTCGAGCCCTGCGTCGGGTTCTGTACTGACAGTTCTGAGCCTGGAATCTGCGTCGGATTCTGTGTCTCCCTTTCTCTCTGCTCCTCCCCCAGTCACATTCTGTCTCTCTGTCTCTCATAAATGAATACACATTAAACAAATTTTACCAAGATTGGTACCATGTCCCACGGGTGGTGGCCATGCAGCCCAGCTTCTTCCACCCGCCCCACACCTCTGTGCTTTCATGAGTCAACTCTGCGTTTTAGGGTTTCTTCCCTCCCCCCTTTGCAGAATATTCCTTTCATGTTTTGGATGCCATGATTCAGTTGAATGAGGGTAATAGAAAGCTACCTGATGAAATCTGTCAAGAGCTACGTAACAGTTGCTAGGGTCCCATTAGGAAAGAGGCTTAACCATCGAAAAAAGTTGGAGAAAATTTTCAGAAGGATTGTAGTCTACTTGGCATGTTGGGTTTAGGGAGGAATCTGAAATGATAGCTCTGGTTCAAATCTAAAGTATTCATTAATATCAAAGATAATGGTATGTAAGAAAACCTCCATTAAAAAGAATCCATCTAACTGAAAGCTGAAAAAAAATCTTTTATTTTACTTTTGTCTATATTTAGTTTGTAGGAGAAGGACACAAATAGCAATAAAACAAGCTGATAATTTTTTTTAAGGAAAAAGGGGATATCCTAGAATGAGTTTGGAGTCAACTAAATTCTTTTCCTCTTTGTAATCATTAGTAGTACTGTGTCAGAACTAGAGTTCAGAATCTAAGTCCTGGGGCATTCCATTCACAAACTACACATTCTGATTTGGAATCAGAAATCTAAATTGGAAGACAGGAGGAGGGAGGGAGAAATGGACCTTCTAGCACTTCACATACATTGCCCCCGTGGAAGCCTCTGCAGGAGAGAGAGTGGACTGGGGAGACTCGCTGCTGAAAGCCCCCGGGTTCACCCCACACTCATCAGGACGCTTCTCTCTGGAGCACGCGGGCGGAACCCCAGGGAAATGTCCTCTATGCCTGGTGGCTTTCAGTCCCCCTGGGCTCTGTTGTCAGGAGTGTTGCCTTTTGAAACAGGACCCCAGGTCTTACATCAAAATGCAACGGCCCTTCGCCAGGTTCGTGTTATTCAGTTAAGTTGTGATTGTGCAATATAAAGCTAGACACAGGAACTTTCTGGCTCTGCAAAGAATCATTTCCATGTGGACTCTCAGAGGAATCGGATCTTCCGTTCCTAGTTAGGCTGACTGAGGAACTTTGGGCTGGTGGACTGTGGTGCCTTCTTCACCACAGTTCAATTTATTTGTTCATTTATCCAACAGATGTTTATTGTTGTCCCTGGAGGCGGTGGAGGTGGTGGGGGTACAGCAGTGAACGCAACAAAAATCTTGCATGTCCTAATGGAGAGTAGAAAAAAACAAGTGACACGTTTAGAATGCCGTACAGTGGCAGGTGCTAGGAGGAGGAGGAGGAGGAGGGAGGGAGACAGGCAGTGCTTGGTACTTGTATTTTTGAGAAGGTTGTTGGAGGAAGTCTTCTCCAGAACAGGATGTCAGGAGGCCTCCAGGAAGTAAGAGAGCCATTGTGGGAATGTCCCTGCTTTGGCTCCCTATTCCAGAGTTCTGCCAGCTAAATCACCGTTGGCACTGAGTTTACTCTTTGTTTGTTTTTAAATACAAAAAAATGTTGTTAATTGGAGTATAGTTGATGTACAAAGTTACATTTATTCCAGGTGTATAATATTATTGAATCATCAGCTCTATTCTCTGCACCATCCCACCAGGATAAGTGTAGTCGGAATCTGCCAACAAACAGCATCTGTTATGATATTATCAACTGTATTCTCTAGGCTGGACTTTTCATCTCTGTGGCTTATTTATTTTGTAACTGGAAGCTGTGCCTCTTATCTCCTTATCTGTTTCTCAGTACTCCCTCACACCTTCCCTCTGGCAATCTCCAGTTCTCTGTATTTAAGAGTCTAAAATATTTTGTTTTGTTCATTTGTTTTGTTTTTTAGATGCCACATATAAGCGAAATCATGGTATTTGTCTTACTTTGACATGTCTTACTTAGCATAATACCCACTCTGTCCATCCATATTATAGCAAAGGTACTGTGTCAGAACTAGAGTTCAGAATCTAAATCCTGGGGCATTCCATTCACAAACTACACATTCTGATTTGGAATCAGAAATCTAAATTGGAAGACAGGAGGAGGGAGGGAGAAATGGACCTTCTAGCACTTCACATACATTGCCCCCGTGGAAGCCTCTGCAGGAGAGAGAGTGGACTGGGGAGACTCGCTGCTGAAAGCCCCCGGGTTCACCCCACACTCGTCAGGACGCTTCTCTCTGGAGCACGCGGGCGGAACCCCAGGGAAATGGGGTTCCTTATGACGTGTCTTACTTAGCAGCCCCCGTGCATTCTTATGGCTAGGTAATATTCCACCGTGTGTGTGTGTGTGTGTGCACC
The DNA here is from genome assembly GCF_006229205.1 of Suricata suricatta. Taxonomy (NCBI): domain Eukaryota; kingdom Metazoa; phylum Chordata; class Mammalia; order Carnivora; family Herpestidae; genus Suricata; species Suricata suricatta. Next base: position 103,671,643 of record NC_043701.1, on the reverse strand, counting down.
ACACTATCCATTCTTCTGTGGATGGACACTTGCTATTGTAAATAATACAATCTATATGCTTTTTATTAAAGTTACATGGAAATAATACCTTTGACTGAAGTGCTAAAACATGGAGAGAAGCAGTCGGTATTCGCAGGGTGTGAGAGGTCCCGTCTCCTGGGGCCCCGTGCATGTTGTGCTCATCTAGAAGCCTCGGCATTGACTCTGCAGTGCTGGCACTAGCTAGGCTCCTAATAGGACCAAACTCAAAAGGTACGCGGTGGCACATGTCCAACCCCCCGGTCACCCAAAGCCTAAGAAGGAATTTCTGTTACCTGCTTCTAATTACCCTCCTGGAGGTGTCCTGTCTGTACGGAAACTTAGAAACTAACAAGAAAGTGCTAACATCTGTGTCCTGGGCTATTTTCACTAACTGGGATTCTTGCTGACATCACTACCTATGGAGTTGGCCTCATTCCTTTTAATGACTGTATAATATTCATAAAATAAATGCTTCTTTATTGATTTAACTCGTTCCCCATTTGTGGATGTTCTGCTGTATACGTAATGCTGTAATGAGCATCCGCGAGTGTACATATTTTGCATACACTTAGAGGAGTATATGTAGAAGTTAAAATCTTAGAATTGCTGGATCAAAGGGAATGTACATCCACATTGTAACTGATACGTTCGCATCGCTCTCCATCGCATCTGCGCCACTTTGCACACCCTAACAGTGCAAATGCCTCTTTCCCACAGCTTCCCCAGCACGGTGTGTTATAGAACTCTGATCTCTGCAATCCAGTAGATGAAAACTGGTATATCTTCATAGTGTAGATTTTCATTCCCTCATTATGCATGCACTCATCTGTTTGATGTGTTGTTCCTGATCGGATTTTCTCGGTTTTTTCCCTTTCTGTTAAGACTCTCTCCCACTGTCTTTTTAGGTGTATTAACAGTTGTGTTATTGTCTATCGTCCAATGGTATTCTGGTGTGTCACCCCCCAAAGCAGTGCGGTTAAGAAGGAACATATCAGCCTCTGACTTTGGCTCAGGTCATGATCTCACGGTTCGTGGGATCGAGCCCTGCATCGGGCTCTGTGCTGACAGCTCAGAGCCTGGAGCTTGCTTTGGATTCTGTGTCTCCCTCTCTCTCTGACCATCCCCTGCTCACGCTGTCTCTCTCTCAAAAAATAAATAAATAAAAACATTAAGAAAAAAATTTAAAAAAAAGAAGGAACATATCACATGTAATGGGCGACAGCAACCATAACGTAATTCAGAGATTGATTTACTTGCGCTGTTTGCTCTTCAAGCGAACCCCCAGTGCAGATGCCAGGGGATAACCACAAATAGCGTGAGCATAGGGAAAATGGCACCTTAGATGAACGCAAGATCAGGAGGCAGGGAGGGAGGCCAGAATGGATCTCCAGATTTTCATAGTTAGCTCTTGGATATTCCTGGCAAGGAAGGCGTGATCAAACCTGGGCAAAAGCAGAAGTTGTTTTCTCTGGCTCCTGGGGCGCGGTGGGTTTGGCCCCTGAGACTGAGAGCCGCCTGTGTTTTCCAGCCGCAGTCGGGTTTCTGGCCATGTCCAGTGTCATCACCATGTCTGCCCCCTTCTTCCTGGGCAAGATCATCGATGTCATTTACACCAACCCCACCATGGACTCCAGCTGCCACCTGACCCGCCTCTGCCTGGCGCTCAGCGGCGTGTTCCTGTGTGGAGCCGCTGCCAACGCCGTCCGCGTCTACCTCATGCAGACCTCAGGTGAGGGGCCCTCGTCCTGCTGAGCGAGGTGTTCCAGGGTGCTCGTAGCAGGGCCATGGGGGTAAGCTCCGTGTGCCCCAGGCCCCCGCTCCTCTTCTCCCACAGTCACCTCCAGCGGGGATAGAGCCCTGTGTCTGGCCAGGTGTGGGAGCTCCAGGTATTTTTAGATCAGACACTCTCTTCTCAACCCCCCAGTATGTGGATGGAATTGAGGAAGCCACCTGTCTTGTGGAAGGTTGGAGAACACGGCCTGTGGGCAGGAGGCCTGAGGTCCGAGCCTTACCCAGGGAGCGGCAGACAGCTGCTCTGCCCGTGTTTGGGTCTCCCCTCCAGGAGGCCCTGGCACCGGGCTGGCTTGCAGCCTCTCCACGGGAGGCCTGGCTGTCAGCAGGCTGTGACTGCCACCGAAGTCTCAGGGCCCTGGGGCCGACCCCAAGCCGGCTGCACGCCACTCAGCTGATGTCACTCTCACTTGCTTTTGCAGGTCAGCGCATCGTGAATAGGTTGAGAACTTCGCTCTTCTCCTCTGTTCTGCGGCAGGAGGTTGCTTTCTTTGACAAGACTCGCACTGGAGAGTTGATCAACCGCCTCTCCTCAGACACCGCACTCCTGGGACGCTCGGTGACAGAAAACTTGTCGGACGGGCTCCGGGCCGGGGCCCAGGCCTCTGTTGGCATTGGCATGATGGTAGGTCGGCCCCGGCCGGCGTCATGTCCGGGCTTTGGGCGGTGCCAGGCCTCTCAGTCAGGGGTGAGCTGTGAGCCACTTAGCCAGGGGTGCACCGCAGAGCCCGCAGCCTAGTGTCTCCTTGGAGCCTGGATCGTTGACATTTAGAAAAGGTTACATCACTGCCTGGGTTCTCTAAGAGTGGGTGAAAGAATGTTGCAGAAAACAGTAACAGGTGGAAGGAGCCCGGCTGGGCGCCAAGCTGTGGTTAGAGGAAAGGTAGTAAGTTAACATTCCACCCCCACCCCTGCCCCACCAAAACTGCAGAAAACTCTGTGCTGTCTTGACAAGCCAAGGGATGGTTTCCCTTCCCCGTCTCCTAAGGACGGGGAAAAATTCCATCCTGTGCACGAGTAGGTCTGTGCTCCATTCAAGTGAGCTCTCTCTACGCCCGCAGCCTCTTTCTGGTCCGAGCCGGGCGGCCTGAGCACCGTCCTGTCTGCTCGCCTCACTCCTCCAAACCCTCCTCAGCCCTGCGCTGCTGGCCGCTAGAAATGTAATGCAAACTAATAGGTACTTTTAAATTTCCTAGTAGCCACATTTTATTATTATTTTTAAATGTTATGTATTTATTCTGAAAGAGAGAGAGAGAGAGAGAGAGAGAGCAAGCCGGGGAGAGGCAGAGAGAGAGGGAGAAAGAATCCCAAGCTGATAGCACAGAGCCCAAAGCAGGGCTCTATCCCATGAACTGTGAGATCATGACCTGAGCTGAAATCAAGACTCTGACACTTAACCAATAAAGCACCTAGGTGCCCCTCTAGTAGACACATTTTAAAAAGCAAAAAGAAATAACATTAATTTTTTAAATGTTACTTATTATTTCTGAGAGAGAGAGAGAAGAGAGCAAGAGAAAGTGGGGGAGGGGCAGAGAGAGAGGGAAACAGAATCGGTAGTGGGCTTTCCACTGTCAGCACAGAACCTGATACGGGGTTTGAACTCACAAACTATGAGCCAAAACCAGATGCTTGACTGACTGAGCCACCCAGGTGCCTCCAAGATTAGATTAATTTTAATAATGTATTTTACTTAACCCAGTATAACAAAGTACCAGTTCAACATGTAATTTTTGTAACAATTATCAATTAGATATTTAATACTATTATTTCATGTTAAGATTTCAAAATCCAATGTGTATTTTATACTCATGGAGCATCTGAATCTGGATGCTAAATTTTCATTGGAAATATTTCATCTGTATTTAGATTTTATAAAATTTGCCATTGAAAAAAGATTGACATACCAGGTTTTCCAGACATACTTAAAACTTGACCAGTAACTGAATAGAAATGGAATATTGGTTTTTAAGTTTAAATTTTAGTTAAAGCTAAACATAATTAGGAATCTGGTGTCTCAGTCACACTAGCTACACGTGTAGTGATTGGTGGCAGCCAGGTGGCCCTGTCATTGTAAGCAGTGCAGGCCTAGGTCCCTGGGGTGGAGGTCCTCATTGATCCCGTCTCCCGAGTGGAAGAGCTTGGGTCTTTGTCTTCTTTGCGCCCATGCAGCACTCAGTCCAGAGCAGAAGGACATACTGCCAACCTGAGCCGGTCAGATCTACTTTATGAAATGGAAAGCCGCTTTGAAATTCCATGTCTATTAAGAAGAGCCGTCATGCACTCAAGCATCATTCCTAAATAGTGATCGTTCTGGGTTCCAGGCAAGCTGGGAACCTCTTCCTGTAACAGTTTCAGGCCGTTCAGAAGAAGTCCGGTGGCTAATCAGACAGGGCCTTTGTCTGCTCAGGCTGTCATAGCAAAGTGCCACAAAGTGGGTGGTATAACCAACAGAGATTTACTTCTTACATCTCTGGAGGTGGAGTCCAAGGTCAAGGTGCTGGCCAACTTGGTTCACTATGAGATCTCTTCTATCAGCTTGTAGGCGGCCGCCGTCTTGACATGTGCTCACATGGCCTTTCCTCCCTGCTTCTGTGGAGAGTGCATGTTCTTAGGTGTTTGGTTTTTTTTTTTTAATAAGGACACTGATCCTATCAGGGCCCCACCCTTATGACTTCATTTCACTGTAATTACTTCCTTAGAGACCCTATTTCCAAATACAGCTGCACTAGAGTTAAGGCTTCGGCATATAAATTTGCAGGGGGCACCAACATTCAGCCGCATGAGGCAGCATCTTCTGGAACCTGGCCTTTAGCCCTGGAGGAACAACAGTATTCTTAGTTTCTCACAAGCCCCCTGGACCTGACCTCCGATAAGCCTGCTCACAAGAACCTAATAGTGTCTATACTAGACTGCAAGATCAGTAATTGCATGACAGGCACTTCCTTCCTACATTAAGACGTGTGTTCCTGCTATTCCAACACTCCTTTTTGGTGACAGGAGCCTGTGTTTGGCTTCAGAGGGTTCTGGTCAAGCATAGAGCTAGAGCACAGAGAAGCAGGCGGTGTGGAGACATTCTGAGGGCCATCCTTCTCCACCGAGGACACCCCGTGCAGGTGGCTTGCTCGAGCTCTGCCTGTCCAGGCCCCAGCACTGCGAGGCCTGCTTGGATTGCATCCCTGCCCCTGCACGCGGCCAACTGGCGACCTGCTGGGAAACTGCCAGACTGCATGACCTGTCTGCTCAGGGTGGGTCAGTCCGTAAATGGCCAAAGGTGCCACAGCCATGATCCTGCTCCCGGGCCTTAACATTGCTAACATTTGAAGAGCACTCGCTCTTCTGAGACTGTGTGACACCTGAGATTATCCTGTCTCTCTCTTACCCATCTGCTGCCCAGCTCTCACTCTGTAAAGCTGCATGGATCAGCTGTCTCCCAGGTGCCTGGAACAGTGTGTGCCATAGGTAGGCGTTTGGTAACGGGCTGTAGAATGAGCAAACGAATGACTGATCGGCCGGTCCATTTATCACTGTACATTTCAGTCTGCAACTTTTCCTCAGCATTTTAAGAAAGCCTTATGCTGATTATACTGTTTTCCTGTGCAAATGAGATTTGGCGGATTTTAACAATTTGTGTTGAAGAGAGGCTGGTGCCATTTAAATCCAATCACCGAGTTGTGGGGTTGACAGGAAAACCGTTATGTTATTTCTACAGAAGTTGATAATTTCCTCTTTGAGCAGCTCCAGTTGTTAGAAAGTTCTCATGTTGAGTCCACATCCCTCCTGCTGAGACTTCAGTCCTCTGGGCCCTGGAAACAGCTCCAACTCTTCTTCCACTTGTGAATCCGATCCCCTGCTCAGTCCTCTTTTATCTGATTGTCAATTGATATGGGGTTTCGTGGTGGCTTTGCCATCTTGGTCATTTCAGTGCCACACATTGCTCTGGCGGTTCAGGGCCTCAGAGGGGATGCAGACCTGAATACAGAACTCCTGGTGTGATTGGGTCAGTGGGAGCCGCACGGCCCCCTTCCTTCACTCCTGCCCTGCCTTCCCCTCCTCTGTTGTCCAACAGCATGGGCTAGTGCACACGGCACGTCCCCGCCACGGGCCAGCGCTGGAAGGTGGAGTATTTCCAGCCTTTCTTCAGCACCTTTGTCATTATCACCCCCGTGTGGTGT
>NC_043701.1:103534150-103665559 GCF_006229205.1 Suricata suricatta | reverse complement strand
CCCCCCCCCCCCCCCCCCCCTCTGCAGTGGGTAGTGAAGATGTCTTGCTACTCTATGTAACAAATACCTAACACCTTTTGGCTTTTGTTTTTGACAGTTTTTTGTCTCCCCTCAACTGGCCATTTTTGTTCTGAGTGTGGTGCCTCCAATATCCATCCTTGCTGTGATTTATGGGCGTTATCTGCAGAAGCTGAGCAAGGCTACGCAAGATTCTCTGGCCCAAGCCACTCAGGTAAGAGCCCTTTCTTCACATGGTCTCTGCTTAGAGGAGGTGGGCTTCGGCTTTTCAAAAACGTACTCGACTTCTCCTTAAGTCAGCCCTCAAGATCCTAGAAACCTCAGATCCTCTGCCTTCCAGAGGAGCTTACCACCCCCGCCTTGAGTACACACTGTGAGCTCCTTAGCTCTTTACCATCACTGCTTCCTATAGGACAGAAAAGCTAATTTATGTTGAAAATAGTTTCTGCATGACACTCTATCCTTTGTTAATTAACAAGTAAAGCTTTATAATGCTATCCAATATTGTGTTTTTTAAAAAACTAAAAATAACTGTTATATCTTCATGTTACAAAAAAACATTGGTGTCTGTTTATAGTTGAAAACTTGAAACTATAAAGAGAAAAAATAACACATATAACTGCCTCTCACAATGAATGTTATTGACATTTTGGAGTCTATCCTTTTTATCTGTCTTTTTCTTCTGTATAGAAATATATTTCACAGGGCACCTGGGTGGCTCAGTCGGTTAAGTGTTCAACTTTTGATTGTGACTTAGATCACGATCTCATGGTTTTATGACTTTGAGCCCCACACCGGGCTCTGCACTGACCACTCAGAGCCCACTTGGGATTCTCTCTTCTCTCTCTATCTTTCTCTCTCTCTACCCCTACCCCACCTGTACACTATTTATCCCTCTCAAAATAAATAAACTTTAAAAATATATGTATCTCAGCATTATTAGCCACCCTGTTTTATCTTTCTATCTACATATATATGGAGTGTATATGTATAGATATATGTTTGTTTCCAACAATAAAATTGTTCATATACTCTGCTTTGTAACCTATTTTTAGTGTCTTAAAAATGAGAGCCCCATTTTAACGTTGCCTCTAGAAATCTTGAAATGTGACTTTCCTCCCCTGAAAATGTATTTATTATTCTCCCAGCTAGCTGAGGAACGTATTGGAAATATAAGAACTGTTCGCGCTTTTGGGAAAGAAATAACAGAAATAGAGAAATACGCCAGCAAAGTGGATGATGTGATGCAGTTAGCAAAGAAGGAGGCATTTGCTCGGGCTGGCTTCTTTGGAGCAGTAAGTAGATCTTTTTTTTTTTTTTTTTGGTTTAGTTTTGTTTTTTTAAATGTTTATTTTTGAGACAGAGAGAAACAGAGCATGAGCAGGGGAGGGGCAGAGAGAGAGGGAGACACAGAATCTGAAGAGGCTCCAGGCTCTGAGCTGTCAGCACAAAGCCCGACGTGGGGCTTGAACCCACGAACGTGAGATCATGACCTGAGCCGAAGCCGGATGCTTAACTGACTGAGCCACCCAGGCGCCCCATTAGTTTGTTCTGAAAAGAGTGCAAAGAATGGATGTTATGACCGAAAGAGATTTTTATTCCCTTGACTTTGCCACAAATAGAAAATAATTCTATTCCACTTCAAGACTGGGTCTGAGAGTTCATCAACTATTTTTGTGGAAGGTGAGGAAACCACTACGGTGACTAAGTGGTGGTGGGTGATGAGACCAGCACAGCGTGGGGGCAGGCAGACCCCTGGCACGGCCTCGACCAGCCGCGCCCACCTCCCGGGGGGCTGTGCACCCCAGGCCAACAAATTCGATTCTCTGGGGCTACAGCCAGCAACAGTCTGTTTTATGCTTATTTTTTAAAAATATGTTTTAATGTTTATTTACTTTTGAGAGAGAGAGACAGAGACAGAGTACGAGTGGGGGAAGGGCAGAGAGGGAGGGAGACACAGAATCCCAAACAGGCTCCAGGCTCCGAGCTGTCAGCACTGCGAGATCATGACCTGAGCCGAAGGCAGACACTTGACTGACTGAGCTACCCAGGCGCACCATCAACAATCTGTTTTAACAGGCCTCCAGGTTGCTTGTGATGCAGGCATTTTGCGACCCACTCAGGATTAACCAAAATAACTTCCTCCTGTTTCAACAAAGAAGTCTGAAAAACTTGATCACGTTGGTCACAATGAGCTCAAATACGACACTGAACTAGAAAATCACCAGGAGGGGGAAACCCAGAGCATGTTCAAGCAGGAAAGAACTTCAGAGATGGCTCAATAATGGTCAGGATTTAAGGACACAGAGGAGACAGTGGCTCGGATGAGGTAGCATTTACCAGACACCACGTACCTAACAAAGCTCCAGGCAGATGAGAGAGACGGCGCTCTAACTTCTTGTCTAGCCTTTGCCCAGGGCATCACGTTAAGATACATAAACCCAGGGGCGCCTGGGGGACTCATCAGTTAAACATTGATTTTGGCTCAGGTCAGGATATCATGGTTTGTGGGTTCAAGCCCCGCATTGGGCTCTGTGCCGACAGCTGGGAGCCTGAGCCTGCTTTGAATTCTGTGTCTCCCTCTCTCTCTGACCTTCCCCTGCTACTTTTCTGGCTCTCAAAAATAAATAGAGGCTAAAAAAATTTTTTTAAAGATACATAAATGCATCTGCTAGCTGTGCACTTGTCTTTCATTAGGCAGGGAGTCCTTAGTATTTTTTTTCCTTTGCACACCGAGTAGATTGAGTGGAACAGGAGTCTAATGGGTGACTTCGCTTCTAGGTTTTTATGTTGATGACATTGTTTCCTTCAATACTGTGATATTTCCAACATGTTTTTTTTATTTGAAATTCAGATGAAAAAGTATTTTGGAAACATCTTGTGATAGTTTATTAAAGGCCAAAAGGAAACTATAGGCCATGTTTATACCTTTTGCCCGTAGGTCTCTGGTTCCTACCTGAGGTGTCTGTTTTCTTCATTTGACAGACGGGGCTCTCTGGGAACCTGATTGTACTTTCTGTCCTGTACAAAGGAGGGCTGCTGATGGGCAGTGCCCACATGACCGTGGGTGAACTCTCTTCCTTCCTGATGTATGCGTTCTGGGTTGGATTAAGCATTGGAGGTATATAATTTAAATAAGCTTGGAAGTTACAAATTTAAAATCTGATCATTGTTTCTGAAGTAAAAATTTAACTTTTCCATTATACTGCCTGTCATCCGTGAACTCGAACCGAAAAACACACTTCCTAGCATGTTAGTCCAATTGACTGTGAAAGAAGTAAAGATAATGTGATCTTGCCACGTAGGTGAGCAGTTCCGTGGCCGGGAAGGTGAGGATTTTCACCTCATTGAGTCAGGTCATACTGGAGCCCAGTTTTCTGACCTGCGTGTTAAGAGGGCTTGTTTGCTTTGGTCCTGGGGGGGCGGGGGGAGTGGGCGGGGGCGGGAAGGAACAGGTGTGCATACAAAAAACCCCACAGTCCTCTGGCTGTGGTAGTTTCACGACTGACAAATCTCTGTGAAATGAAATTCCTTTTGTACAAAGTCAACCACATTCAAAACTGATGAACAGTTTTAAGTATACATCAGAAAGTGCATGAAACAGAGTTGCTCGCCTTAGTCAGGAATCTCTCAGAGTCCAGCTTCTGTAGTTCATTCCTGGCCAAAGGGGAGCAGGAGCATAGAGACAGAGCTGTGGGAAGCCTGTGGAAGTTTTCTTTGCAGTACCTTTCCTGCATGCCCAGCCGACAGGGGACAAATGACTTCCCGAGCTGTTTTCCTCCCTCCCTGAAAACCGAGAAGGAAAGGTTAGATAAATAGCTTGAGGCCCCGTCAGCGGAGCTCTGGAACCCCACCATGTCATCTCAAGCCCTGACTTTTCTTTTCGGGGTTGAAGGTACTTAGACATTGACAGGCAAGTGAGGATATTTTCCGGATGGAGATTTCCAGAGATCCCTGGCAAGAGCATTTTAGTTCTGCTGGCTGCTCTTGGAGAAAAGCCTGATTTAGACCGGGCAGGGTGCTAAGTGACTTAGGGAGTGGGGGGAGGGGCAGATCAGGAGGACCCGGTGATGCAGGGGTGCTCTTCTCTCCACCCCTGGGATGAGCCTGCTGGGCTGCGGGGTCTCACGCCTGGGTGGTCGTGTTCATCCAGGTCTCCTGTCCTGCCCGAGAGTGCACTGACCTGCCACCACTCCCCTCTCTGTGGCCACCCTTGCCCGCAGTCCGCTGTCCTCCCCGGCCTCCCCTCATCTTATGTTTTCTGCCACGAGTCAATTTGACCTTTCTTAGTATCTCCACCTGCTTTTCGCCAACTTGCTGGACCTGACAGAAGCGACCTAGGTTTTGGGGGTGTTCCCTGCCTTACTTTTTGTCCTGACGAGTTCACAGCTGTACAGAAGCAGGCTGGAAACACAGTGTACTGGGTGACTGACCGGCAGTCCATTCCCTCCCCCAGTTCCAGAAGCTGCTGTCGAGGCTTTGTCTGTCCCCGAGGTTTTGGGGTAACTTGGCTTTCTGAGCCACAGGCTGTCCTGTGACTCTGGGCACTGGCTTGGATGACACCTGCCATCGGGGTTGAAGGAGGAGGAAAGGCGTGGGCGGACGTGTGGAGGTCTGTTACCACTCCGCTTCCCCACATCCACAAGCTAGAGAGGTGCTGAAGGCTGCAGGAACTTGATTTAAGAAATGGGATCAGATTGTAAATGTTTTTGAGAAGCTCACTGTTGAAAAGAATTGCATGATGAATCTGTAAGCAAGAAATTCCATTTTATTTATTGAAGTGTATTTGATAATTAAATATTAAAGAATTTTTAGTTGTTTTCTGCATAGAACAGCATACTCGGAAAAAATACAACAAATTCTACATACATTCTTTGCTGAGAGAAGGTCAGAAGTGCTGTTTGAAGAAAAGCATGCTTGTTTCTCTTGTACCAGAGAATGCTCTGACATCTTCCTAGTGAACCCCAACATCTCCTTTCTTATTTATTTTTATTGCGGCGAAATCCACCCGACAGAACATTAAGCGGAATAGGACTCCAGTGTGTGGGTACACCACTTGTTTTTCCAGGGCCATTTTGCCTTGTTTTAATTCTCTACCATGTTGAACTTCCTCCAACTCCTTCCCTTCTTCTTTTTTTCTTTTTTTACTAATAGATTTTTTTAGAGGAATTTTAGGTTCACAGCGAGATTGAGCAGAGAGTGCAGAGAGTTCCCACATGTCCCTGCCTCTACATGAGCACAGTGTCCCCATCGCTTCCTCCACACGGTGACACGTTTGTTATCATTGACAAAGCAACGCTGGCACGTGATCATCCCCCAAAGTCCAGGGTCCACTGTTACATTACAGTCACTGGGGTTGTATATTTTATGGGTTTGGACATGTATCTGTCATCACAGTATCACACAGCCTACTTTCACCTCCTCTCAAATCCTTGTTCCCTGCCTCTTCCTCCCTTCCCTTCACTCACGTCGGCCCCTGACCTTTGTGTTGTCTCCATAGTTTTGCCTTTTCCAGAGCATTATATAGTTCAGTTAGGCATCCTTCATTTAGTAGAGGACATCTAGGCTTCCTCTGTGTCTTTTCAGGACTTGATAGTTCATTTCCTTTTAACATGGACTGATATTTCATTGTCTAATGTACCACACAGTGTATTTATCCGTCCGCATATCGAAGGACATCTTGATTGCCTCCAACTGTTTGGCAATCACGAATAAAGATGCTATAAAGATCCACGTGCAGGTCTTTGTGCAGACATAAGTTTTCACCTTCTCTGGGTAAATACAAAGGAGAGAGATTGCCAGATCATACGACAAGGGTATGTTTAGTGTAGGGGCGCCAGGGAGGCTCAGTCGTTGAGCATCCGACTTCAGCTCAGGTCATGATCTCAGGGTCGTGAGTTCAGGCCCTGCGTTTGGTTCTGTACTGAGTGTGAAGCCTATTTAAAAAACAAACAAAAAGCAAAGATGACTTTAGAAAGAGATTGTTGGAAAATTTAATAATTCCAAATTCCTTTTCAGTTTTTAGCCTAGTAAAAGTTGTGTTTGTTGAATGCTTGAAAGGGGGATTTTTCTGGATATGAATTTAAAATGAACATTAGGATGTTTTATATTCCTTTAAAGTAAGCATTGTATTTTATTTGTATGTGTGTTTTGACTAGGCAGATTTCCTCTGTAACATTGTGATTCTAATTCAGTGGTTGATTACTATGGCGATATGCATTTGTAGATTTCCAATCAGACATTAAATCTTCATTAGAAATCAGTGAAATCGGAGGAGGAGAAGCTGAAGGCAAACAAGGATGTGAGACAGAGGGAACTTTGAGTACAGATTCCCAGGTAGTTGCCTCAAATTCTGTTTGAAAGTTAACAGTTTTTATATTAAAAGCAAGTTAGCATTACTGTTTGCAGAGGGCTGGGAGGGGCAGACAGCTGTCTTCTGCCCCCAGTGATGGGCATGTTTGGTTCTTGTTTTTAGGGCTGAGCTCCTTCTACTCGGAGCTGATGAAAGGGCTGGGCGCCGGGGGGCGCCTCTGGGAGCTCCTCGAGAGGAAGCCTGAGCTGCCTTTTAATGGTGAGTCTCCCATGGGTCTGTTCTTTGTTGGGGTTAAACAGGGGTTGCTTTGGGGGAGCATCCAGCTTTTAAAGGCTCAGGTCATGACCTCACACTTCATGAGTTCGAGCCCCTGTCAGCCTCTGTGCTGGCTGCTCAGAGCCTGCTTGGGATTCTCTGTCTCTCCCTTGCTCACTTGCTCTCTTTCTCTCTCAAAAGAAATTAATAAACAGTTAAAAACAAATGTGGCTGTGGACAGTCAGAGCAGCTTGTAAAGGATGAGCATGACGAAGATGTTGTTCATGCCGCATGAGTGGTCAGAGGGACAGGCGGTGAGAGAGGAAGGACGGTGCCAGGTGTCACTGCTGGGCAAAGGACGGCCCTGGAGTGTGGGGGCTGGCAGTGCAGGGTGCCAGTCCTGCAGCTAGTGCGCCACCCCCCGCAGCAGCAAGGAAGGGAGTGCCACCCGGAGGGTGCTGATGGAAGGGCCCTGGCCAGCCGCCAGATTTGCCTCCAGTGGTGATTTTGATGTTTGTGTTGAGACGATGGCGGGGCTGGGGGAGGAAGACAGATCACACATTAGAAGCCTCTACATTCCTTAGCTTTCAGGGGTGGGCTAGCAGGTGCTGGTGTCAGTTGGCTAGAGCCATCTTGTTCTCAGCTCCTTCCCAGAAGCTAGTGCTGGGGGGAGCTATGTGCCCTGAGGTGGTGGCCGCTGTCACTCACTGACTCCCGGACACCATTGCTGCTGAGCTCTAGTATTCTCTGGTGTGACAGACACCAGGACGGAACAGCCCCCGGGTCCCCCGGCTCTGCAGCTGTGTGGCAGCGCCCAGCCTTCCCTCATCCTCTCTCAGACATTTAGAGCAGAGACGATAAACCCCGGACCCGAGGAGCCGGGGGTGGCGGCACAGGGAAGGCCATTGGGCCTGAAATCAGGCCGGTCCATGGTTGGGAAAGCAGCTCCCCCTGCCTCTAGGCTTGGGCAGGTGGCTGTCCTGTCAGTGAAATTGGGATGTCCTCTCTGCCCATCAAGGTCACAGAGATCATGAGCCTAGGGGTGTCGGGCCTCGAGGCAAGCATTAGACGAGACCCCTTCCAGACTTGCCCAGGGAGAGCTCCGGGCCAGGAGAGTGTGGCCTGTGGTCGGGCACCATCCAGAGTCAGACGGGTGGGGCCCCGGACTTCTGCTGGCAGCCCAATCTCCGCGTTAAGTGACTCATGTCCTATCCTGTTTCAGAAGGGGTCGTTTTAAACCAGGAGCATTTCCAGGGCACTCTGGAGTTTAGGAATGTGCATTTCGCCTACCCTGCTCGCCCAGAGGTGCCCGTGTTCCAGGATTTCAGCCTTTCCATCCCAGCTGCATCCATCACAGCACTGGTCGGCCCGAGTGGCTCCGGCAAGTCGACGGTGCTGTCCCTGCTGCTGAGGTTGTATGACCCCAGTTCTGGTGAGTGGCTCGTCACCTGGTGGCTCTGGAGAGCCCTCGGGCCCCTGCGTTCTGAGACAGGACCAAAGTGTGCAAAGACTGCCAGTGTGTGTGTGTTCTAGATGCCAGATGGCTTGTTCCCAGGAAAACGTCCCCTGTATGAAGGTGTCACTTTTAAGGGTGCACAAAAGCCTCGTCCGGCAGCTTGAGGAATTCCTGTCTGGCCTCTTCAAGTCCTGAGTCACCTCCTCATCTCCCATCTGTCTCCTTCGGACGCCCCCGTCCGGGGGCTACTCCAGAGAGGCGCCCCGTGTATGGCTCAGCATCCCTGCCCGCACTGCCAAGTGAGCGCCTCTGTGCCAGCCACTCAGCTTAAGAGCTTCTCTGGAAGCCGTCGGGCTGCCCCACCCATGAGCTGCCCCTCGGCCCGTGTGCAGACGGGTTATTGGGCAGCCTGTGACTCCCTTCTATTCTGTGACTGCTTTACTGATGCTCTTTTGAAATAGTAGGATTTGTTTTCTTAGTTTATTCTCAAATTGGTTTCCATACAACACCCAGTGCTCTTCCCAAGTGCCTTCCTCCAACACCACCACCTCTTCCCCTCCCCCTTCAACCCTCAGTTCGTTTTCAGTATTCAGAAGTCTCTCGAGTTTTGCGTCCCCCTCTCTCCCCAACTCTCTTTCCCTCTTCCCCTCCCCCTGGTCCTCCATTAGGTTTCTCCTGTTCTCCTGTTAGACCTATGAGTGCAAACATATGGTATCTGTTCTTCTCTGTCTGACTTATTTCGCTTAGCATGACACCCTGGAGTTCCATCCACTTTCCTACAAATGGCCATATGTCATTCTTTCTCATTGCCATGTAATACTCCATCGTGTATATATACCACATCTTCTTGATCCACTCATCAGGTGATGGACATTTAGGCTCTTTCCATGATTTGCCTATTGTTGACAGTGCTGCTACGAACATTGGGGTACATATGCTCCTATGCATCAGCACTTCCGTATCCCTTGGGTAAATCCCTAGCAATGCTATTGCTGGGTCATAAGGGAGTTCTATGGATAGTTTGTAGGATTTTTTTTAATGGATTTTTCTTGTTCTGATTTTTGTTTTATTTTTAACTGGATTATAGCATCTGTTAGAGCAGAAAACATGTTATTTTACTTCTCTATATCCTTTGTCAATTAAGATGTAATTGACATCCAACATTATATTAGTTCCAGGTGTGCAGGCTGACTTGCTGTGTGTATATCTTGTGAAATGTCTAGTTAACATCCATCCCCACACATAATTATGAAGTTTCTATCCTTCTTTATATCAGAGCCTGGAGTGGATAGTCCATATGTGCAGCTCTCGTTGTGGATTGAGAAAACAAGGATGTTTCTCAGCAGGAAAACAACTGTTTGTTAGTAAAATTCACATTAATTTAAAATGAACATGTCTAGTAGCTTCTGTGCCTGTGCTTTTTGGTTAAAACAATGAGAGGAGAGCTGGCTATGTGCCAGATAAGTATCTGGCTTGCATATTCTGGCCCACAGAATCCCTACCTCTATTCAAATGAATGTTAGCTATACCGTTTGTCTCTGGAATCTCTCTTTTGATTCACTCTAATTGCTATAAAATTCTGAATTTAGAAAAATCCTAGTGGGGTAAATGCAAAGCAAGTCAGAATATTAAGCCTATAGTTTCTTTATCATAAACTGCTGTAATTCCAGCCTTGGGTAAACTATATACATAGATAGTCTATATGTATACAAACACTTGTACTGTTTTATATGTGTGTGTATATATACACTTGTACTTTATAAGTCAGAGGCCTCAGATTTTGCCAGTTTGTGCACGTTTTACAGTTGACTTGTATAATCCCACACCACTGAGAAAGAATGGCATTTCTGAGTCGCTGTCATTACCAAGCATTACTGAGTCTCCTCGGTCTTGTAGAATTAATTCTGGTATCTGGGGTCACAGAGTCACATCTGATTATTTAGATGCTGTGCTCTGGTATCAGATTCTCGGTGGTGGATAATGATTCTCCTCCAACTGCATTTACACAGGAAGGGATATTTTAAGGGATAATAAAAGAGCTAAAAAAAAAAATCACTGGCAGCTTTAAACCTCCAGACCGCTTCTCAAAACTTCATTGCAAAACAAGGCCTTCAAGGTAGCTGCTGATGCTGACATGGGCAGGAAGCTCCGGGATTAGGCGGTCAATGTCACAGGGCCAAAGCTGTGCCACCACCGCCAGGATTTGTGCAGCAAGTAGACCCCTCCCTGCTTGCCCCCTTCCACGTAACTCTCTCCTGAGTCAGCCTGGCACAGGTGCGTCTTCTTGTGAGCCCCAAGTCAGTCCAGACAGGAAGTCAGTGCAGCAAAGTGAGCTGCGGGGATGACCGAGGAGATGGCTGGTCTGTCACTCACTGCAGACAGACGGTAGACAGGAAACTCCAGGAAATGTGCTGATGTTAGATTTTAATCTTTGAGAGAACTGAGTGTGGAATGTTTCCACCAGATCCTTTCTCTGTGTACATCAGTCATTGGCCCCATGACACTCCGTGACTTTCCTCTCCTCTCTACAAGGAACTATCAGTCTCGATGGCCATGATATCCGTCAGCTGAATCCAGTCTGGCTGAGATCCAAGATTGGGACCGTGAGTCAGGTAGGAAGAGAGGTTTCTATTTTTATCACACTTGTTTTTTTCAATTTGCTTTTATTATTTATCTTTTCCATAGATTTGACCCCCCCCCCCCAACAGAGAAGGGAGTTTTCCAGATGCACTGAACTGATCTCACACCGCAGGTTTTGTAGGCTCGTAAATAGTGCTAGATCCTGAAGACCTTACACACTTGATCCAATCGAAACTGATTTTTCTCAAAAGCTGGGGACTAATATTACTTTGTAGTTACTTTGTAGTCTAGAGGGTGAGGAGAAAAGGATAGAATTTTCTGGGTTTTACTGACTCTTCCACAGTTCCCATCTTTGTCAGCAGCACAGTCTACTGTTCAACACAGTGGGTTTCAGGGATAACAAGCCAAGATTATGGCAAAAGCCAGGGTATCCTTGCAAAGAGGTTCAAGGCAAAATGTTAGTGTCATTTTGTGGGTTTGATGAGGCTGTTTCCGTGAGCCCATTTGATGTGGGGAATTTTTGATGCCACTGTGTGTATTTTTATAATTACCAGGCTATGTGCACAGCAGACCAATCTGAGCCTCCCCTCATTTCTGAGTGTCTCCCTCTAATGAGCTTCCCCTCAGACCTTACCCCACCCCCACTCCACCAGGCGGGGAGCAGGAGGAGGGGGTGACGGGCTGCTTGGGTGTATAAGGATATCAGCTGTGCATATTGTTTAGGGATGAAGAAAAGAAGCTGGAGGTTTATTTGCTTTTTATCACCGTTCCACAGGGTTCTGTTAAAATGTCATGTTCCCACCTGGGTTGTGTAGAATTCTAAAAGTAATGAGTAGAGACAGAATCCCCCTCAATCGTTAGTGGAAAGCCTGCAGCTGGAAAATTCAGATGGACTTAGACTCGTCTTCCATACCCCACAATCCCTACGGGAAGGAGCTCATGTTTATGGAGAATTGACTGCGAGCTGGGCCCCTGCTGAGGGATCTCATTTCCTGCAGTAGAACGATGGCATCCATCCTGTTTGTGGAAAAACATGAATTTTTTAAAAGTTGGCTGGGTGAATTTATGGAGAATGAGGCAATAGAATTGAGAAAACAGCATACAGCTGCCCTTGAACAACATGGGTTTGACCTGCATGGGCCCCTTCTACGTGGATTTCTGTACTGCTGTACCATAAATGTGTTTCCTCTTCCTTATGGTTTCTTAATAATGTTTTCCCCAGCTTGCTTGATAGTGAGAGTACCATACAGAATACATATAACACACAAGATACAGGTTAATCAGCTGCTGTCTGTTATCAGTAAGACTTCCAGTCAACAGTAGACTATTAGTGGTTAAGTTTTGAAATAGTCCAATTTCTGACTGTACGGGGACCAGCACCCCTAAGCCTCGTGGTATTCAGCGGTCGGCCAGGTGGAATTTAGGAACAATTTAGTGGTCTCTTAGATGCAAGTCCTGTATTAGGCATCACTATATTTACTAGGTATGTTTGAAGTCTGTTTTGAAATTTGCCTTAAGTATGTTTTACCTCCGATTTGCAGGAACCAATCTTGTTTTCTTGCTCCATTGCTGAGAACATCGCCTACGGTGCGGACAACCCCTCCTGGGTGACGGCCGAGCAGATAGAGAAAGTGGCTGATGCCGCCAACGCAGGCGCTTTCATCCGGGGCTTCCCCCAAGGATTCAACACTGTGGTCGGGGAGAAGGGTGTTCTCCTGTCAGGTACCTTTTGTTCCCGCTCTGCAGCAAAAGATTGCCGCTATGAACTTGCCAGCATGTCACGTGACAGTAGTAATTGCTAACTGGGCTCTGGTCCTTAGGGTTTATGCAGTTTGCCTTTCCATTTCCTAAAATGTCTTCCGTGTATGGGCTGCTTTCCCATTTCCTTCACTTTCTATCCCGAAGGTGTTCCCGGATTCCCACACAGTAAGACTCAGCCACTTCTTCTCATCTGAGAAAAAAATGTGTTTTGCAACTTGAAATCCTTGAAAATTGCAGAAAATAGGACAAATACAGTGTGGCAAGGTGATCTTTCCAGGGAGGCAGAAGCTGTGAATCAGGAACAGAACTGAAATTATAGAATCCTTTATTCCTTACTTTGTACTTTGCCTGTTAGACCAGGAGTTTTGTAAAAGGACCAGAGAGTAAATTTTTTTTTTATTTTTTTCAATGTTTATTTATTTTTGAGAGAGAGAGAGAGTGAGTGCAAGAGGGGGAGGGGCAGAGAGAGAGGGAGACACAGAAGCCAAAGCAGGCTCCAGGCTCTGAGCTGTCAGCCCAGAGCCTATGTGGGGCTCAAATCCACCAACTGTGAGATCATGACCTGAGCCGAAGTCAGATGCTCAGCTGACTGAGCCACCCAGACACCCCTGAATATTTTAGATTTTATAAGCTACTATGGTTTCTGTCACATATCCTTTAAAAAGTAGAACACTCTTATCCTGAGGGCCGTGCAGAAACAGGCCCAGCTCCCATCTGCCCATGCACGAGGGCCCCGCCGTGTGCGGACTCACCCAGGACGTGGGGCTGGGGCTCCGTGCTGCTCTCCGGGCCGCCCGAGTGCATCGCGCCACCTCACACTGCGGGGGCCGTGTTTTCAGCAGGGAAGAGAAACCCTATATTCCATTGCTCTTAGAGTCTGGAAGTGGGGCCGATGAGTAGAACTTACAGGGAAATGAGTTTTGGGGTAAACATAGATAACGTTTCTCATCACAAACATTGACATGCATTCCCTTCTGTGGAATGAGCTCTCTGTCACTGGAAGTATCCAGGCAGAGGACAGATGTCTCCATGTCAGAGTGAAGGTGGCGGGTTAGACTAGATCAGTAGTCCTTTCGAACTCAAACATTCTGCTTAAGGTCAGACCACAGAACACGTGGGCATGTTTCTATTGTGTCTGCTTTTCTAACACTATAGACAGTGGATGAAAAGATGTTTTGGCTAGATTCGTGAGACACCCGAGGTGGAGTCACACTTGGCCATGTAAACATGAGCCGCTCTGGCGTCTCTGGAACACATCCTCGGGTAGAAGACCAGTGTCAGCTGCTCGTTGCGACATTATTGAGCATCCGGATGTGGAGCTGGGAGCTGCTGCGCTCTGTCCAATGAGCGTGTCACCTTCTCCCTGGGACCAGATTCTGCATGTCCTCCCCTCTACCGGGGTTCTCATCTCAGAGGGAAATAAGCAGAGGTTTCATTCCGTGCTCACTTTCTGGAGGAAGAAAAGACATCCAGTGCCAGACTCACAGTGCACTGACTGGCCCCTCGGACTTCTCAGCGCTGCCCTGACGCCCTCGGCCGGCTGCTCAGTGAGCCCAGCTCAGAGCGCCCGGATGCCCTCACCGACAGGCGGGGTTGTGAAAGACAGGCCCTTCCCTGCTCCCGTGCTGTGAGCCCCGGGCCGCCTGTCGGAGAACGGATCTGAGCAGCACCACATAATTCAGGTGTCATTTGATGAACTACACCTTTCAGTTGTCATTCAATTCACTTCCTCATTCAATGAGCTTCTTTTAGATGAATTAATGTCCAGCCTGAGTATGTTCATCCAATAACATCAACCAAAATGGGAATGTTTTCATCACCAAAAATGGAGTGAGTTTTCTAAAACAAAATTAGTCAGGAGGAGTCTGAGACCCTACCAGTTGGGAGTCCCATCCCCTGGAGGAAAGGAGAGAGGGTAGTGTGAGGCAAAGAAGAGGAAAGGAATTATCACAGGGTTCTCCCTGCCTCTGTCGGCCCCATTTGCATTTCCCCACTCCAACCCCAGTTTCTTCCCTGTTTCTAGTGCAATTTGTTTCTACCGTGGAGGATTAAGGAGGTTGATTTTTTTAACAAAACTTTTTAATGTTTATTTATATTTGATAGAGAGAGAGAGACAGAATGTGAAGAGGCAAGGGGCAGAGAGAGGGGGAGACACAAATCGGAAGCAGGCTCCAGGCTCTGAGCTGCCAGCACAGAGCCTGATAAGGGGCTTGAATTCACAAACTGTGAGATCATGACCTGAGCCAAAGTCAGACACTTAACCGACTGAGCCATCCAGGCGCCCCGGTGGTTTGCTCTATTTGTTTTCTCGGGTTTTGCACATGCACACGGGCTGCTCCATGTGCGGGTTGTCCCCCAGGGCAGGGAAGAGAAAGAAACAGCATGAGGACAGGAGGTGTTGGGAGTAGTGCCCTGGTGGAGCAGCGGAATTACAGGCCCCCGCACCACGGATGCCCCCTGCTCCCACATCGCTCCCACCCCCTTCACATACTGTTCGGAGACCCCTTGATGTCTTCAGTTTCCAGTTTCCTTGCCACATGGGACATTCTGCAGGGGAAGCGGTTCGCATAGTGGTAAAGAGCATAGGCCTTCCCCATTGGTTCAGACTCAGCTCTGCCACTTACCGACTGTAGACCTCACACTTGTTATTTTATGCCTTGGTTTTCCATCTGTGAGAAGGTAATGATTACAGGATCTCCTTCATAGGATTTCTTAAAGAGTGAATAAGAAAACATTGTAACACATTTAGACAATGCCTGTACAGCGGAACTCCTCAGTCAATGTTAGCTACGATAATAATGTTTGTTACTAATTGTGAGGTTGGAGAGGAGACAATATATTTTAAAAAGAGGTTTCTGTTCCCCCATCCACCTCTGCTGTGACTAACTGGAAGATGCTGTCTTCATATTGCCACTTGGCTTATCAGAAAACCCTATTATTACCAAGAATTTTTGTTAAGGCTTTCAAGTTTTTAAAAAAATATATTTCATTGTCAGGTGGGCAGAAACAGCGGATTGCAATTGCCCGTGCTCTGCTTAAGGTAAGCTTTGACTTGGCCTGGATTTGTTTGTTATCATTTTGAATTAGGGACCTTGTCATTTGTAATTTACTATTCTTCTTCTTCCTTTGCTTCTTTGGAGGGGGTGGGTAGGCACATGGTTGACTGTTGTGGTGAAAGATGGTTCACCCAGTATGTCTTATCCCAATTTCCCAAGTACCTCTTGAGCATGAGGAGCCCAGATTGTTGGAGGGAGAGAAGTTTAGCACATGAATCTTCGTCAGGAAATATACAGTCTAATGAGTGAAACAATGATCACTTTAAAATATCAAACAGGGGTGCCTGGGTGGCTCGGTTGTTTAAGCGTCTGGCTTCAGCTCAGGTCATGATCTCCCGGTTTGTTCAAGCCCCGCATCAGGCTCTGTGCTGACAGCTCAGAGCCTGGAGTCTGTCTTTGGATTCTGTGTCTCCTTCTCTCTCTGACTCTCCTCTATTCACACTGTCTCTCTCTCAAAAACAAATAAAAATAATTTAAAATAATTTAAAATAAAATAAAATATCAAACAGTACAAGTGTGATTCCTTGTATAATCTACAGTCAACTGCTGAACTTAGTAGTAGTACAGACTGGAAACACTTACACAAGACTTCTAAGAGGAGAGGGGAAGCCATTTTCACTGAAGGCCCCAGACATTGTATTCTTTAGGAAATGATAGCCTTCCCTTTTGTTGTATAACTCTTCTCCTCAGGTTTATAGACGAGGCTTTATTTTTAAAACATCTTATTAAAAATTTTTTTAAGTTTATCATTTATTTTTTGAGAGTGAGAATGCATGAATGAGGGAGGAGGCAAAGAGAGAGGGAAAGAGAATCGTAAACAGACTCTGAGCTGTCAACACAGAGCCCGATGCAGGGCTTGAACTCACAAACCATGAGATTAGGACCTGAGCTGAAATCAGGGATTCGATGCCTAAGCAATTGAGCCACCCAAGTGCCCCTAAACTTTTTTTTTTCCAGTGTTTGTTTATTTTGAGAGAGGGAGGGGGGGGGGGCAGAGAGAGAGAGGGAGAGAGAGAGAATCCCAAGCAGGCTCTACGCTGTGGGCTCAGAACCTGACATGGGGCTTGATCCCATGAATCATGAGATCATGACATCAGCCAAAATCAAGAGTCGGACACTTAACCAACGGAGCCACTTGGGCACTCTTACAGGTAAGGTTTTAAAAAACAGCTTTTTTGAAGTATACCATAAGATTCACCAGTTTTCAATGTACTTTTCAGCAACTTTAATAAATTTACAATTGTTCAACCATCACATGGTCCAATTTTAGAACATTTCTATCACCCCAAGCAGATTCCCTATTCACTCTTGTGGCCTTTCCCCTTCCCACCTCTAGTCCCAGGCCATCACCACTGTAATTTCTATCTGTCTGGATTTGCCTTTCTGGCATTTCAGATAAATGGAGTCCTACAATTTGTAGAAATTTGTGTTTGGCTTCTTTCACTTAACAGACCATTTTCAAGGTTCATCCATGTTGTATCATGTATTAGTACTTTATTATTTTTTTATGACTGAGAGTTTGTGTTTTTCTAATAAAATTGTGTTCCTTTTCTTTTTAATGTTTTTCTCTCTTTAGAATCCCAAAATCCTTCTCCTGGACGAAGCAACCAGGTGAGGATATCTTAATATGACACAAGATTGTGTGGGCCAAATTCTTCCTTTCCCAAATATTATTTCTTACTTTAAAGTGATACAGCCGAAAATGCCATTTCCCCCCTGCCCCTTTCAAGTGACCTGGTGTGAATTAGTAGTGACAGCCGGGGGGCAGTGGACGGGCTGAGCCAAAGTCGAGGGCTCTGGTCCCAACCTAGACAACGTTTGCGATGAGCCCCGAACTACACTACTCGGCAGATGTGCAGAGTGCTTTTCTACTTCTGTGACAGGAGTTCTGTGGAAACCTAGGGCTCCAAACTTCCTTTATAGTATCTTTAAAATATAAAAAGTATATGGCAGACCTGAGAAGTTGTCATTTTTACCGCAGTGAAAACTCACTGCCAGCACGGAGACAACTGTGTGTGTAACAGGAAACACATGACTACGCGGTGTGTGTGGCACTGATGTCTTTGCTTTCTCCCTGGGTTTCCTGTTGAAGCGCGCTGGATGCTGAAAATGAGTACCTTGTGCAAGAAGCCCTAGACCGACTCATGGAAGGAAGAACAGTGCTGATCATTGCCCACCGTCTGTCTACCATCAAGAATGCCAAGATGGTGGCCGTTCTTGACCAAGGAAAGATTATAGAATGTGGGAGACATGAAGAGCTGCTTTCAAAACCCAGTGGAATATACCGAAGACTAATGAATAAGCAAAGTCATATAAGCATCAAGGAGTAGCTACTGATAAAGTGACCACGAGAGACTTTAGAGCAAAACATCGTCACTGAAAAACAAACTTAGACGGTATGAAACCTGTAAATCATACTGCAAGTCACCGGAAAGGTGCCCGTTTCTTCCAAGGGTAAAACATGGTTTGCAGATGTACCTGTTCTCAAGGCATTTTTATTCAGAGTTTTAATAATTGTAACTTTCTAAATGTCTATGGCACTGAAGTTATTTCCAGGGTTTTTTACTTTTATCTTAGAATACTTTAATTAAAATAACATGGCACCTCATTTTTGTTCTTCTTTACCTGCTGTTATAAATTGAAGCTATTGTTAAATGACAGATTTCAAAAGAGGATTATAAATAAAAAGCTTACTTATTTTAGGAGAGTTTTCCAGTCACTCTTGCTAGTATTATACCTACTTCGTGTCTAATTTTACTAGAAGATGAAAGTCTTCCTTTTTATTCTGATAGTCCCATGAAGCGAAGCTTGCATACAGACATACAGAAACAGTTAACATCACATGACAACATGGGAATGTTTACGTCCCCCACCTCCTGTGTCTTCAGAGGTGGGAGTTCGGGAGCATGGGCTCCTCTGGAATGAGGCTGTGTTCAGATGTGTGTGATTTTCAACTCCTTAGCACATGAAAGCCTGACGAGTTTCAAAAAGGATTCAGAAGCCCATCCTTTGAATAAGAAAACCCCTAATTTCATTACTCATGCATTTGTTACTTTGGGAAGTGAGGCGTGAACTGCCAGTTATTATTAAGAGGTAAGAATGAATTTCACAATGAAGTCGTCCAAAGGCATGTGTTTTGAAAACTATCTTTTAAAAATGTGTAATTCCTAACTAAATTTCACTTTTTATCAGTTATTTAAATTCTTTTGGAATTTCACTCAATGAGGCAAAAACCTAAATAATTTCCAACCTTAAAACATTTGGAGAAAACTTAGTTCTGTCTATCCTGTAGAACATCATGAAGCTTTAGGAACTTGTCACTCCCTTGAGAGGACAATTGTCATTTTTATTTATGGTTATAGTTTTATTCACCCAAATGCCTCAATTCCTAATGCAATGCTGATAGCCATTAGATTCACCGTATTTCAAATCAGTGCTCTGAATTTGCTGTTGTCAGAAGAAAAATTGCTCTTTTTCCTTGATGGTGTGAGAATCGAAGAAATAATGATGTTGATGAAATGAGAATAAATAGAGGTTTCCCATGCCCTACGTGTTCCTTACTGGTTATACTGGAAGAAGAAACCACTAGTTCGTGAGAGGCACAGAGTGTTGTATTTCCTTCTCCATCAGGGAATTTATTACGGAAGAAAGTGGACTCAGTGAATGAGTGAGCTCCGTGTTCTGTGAATTAGGAAGTAGTACATCTGTGACAGTCCTTTCAGCGAGCTTACCTGCGTTCTTCATGCAATCTGCCGTCACGGCGTGCTTCTCGGAAAGCAGACAAAACACAATCACAGGGCTGGATCTGAGGGAAATCTTTGTGCCATAGAAGTATTTAGAAAATTGTATCTGAACATTGTATTTTATTTTGTAATACAAAAATGTTCAATAGTGTCTTTAGGGAACATTTTATATCCTGGATTAAAATTTATAATGAACTTTATCTGTGTCTGTCACTTCTTATAGAACTTTATTACATTTAGTTTCTCACTAGAATTTGGCTATGGAGATTTGTGAATAAAAAAAAACATTACAAATAGAGTTAGTAATTACAAGCTTCCGTCATTTTCTCTTTACCTAATAATGTCCTTTTTTTTTTTTTTTTTTTTTTTTTTTGCGATTTATAAAGTTAGAAGGTGAGGGAGGGACAGTAAAATATCCCCCAAACTGAGATGGCGTTTAGAGCCTGGAGAACGATGCAGGTAACTCCATTCAGTTTACACAGAGTCTTATTCGTAGTAACTTACTGATGGGAGACTGGGTGCACGACCATCCAGGCAGCGGCACAAGTATTCTCCGCAAAGTCCAGACCCCTTGCTCAGAGGGCAAGGGGACAGCTGGATGGGGAGGGCACTGTACTGACATCAGAGGGCTTGCATGCACCCAGCTGACAGCTAACCTGTAATTAGATCTCGACACACCATCCATGCATCGGGCAGGGGATGTGTTATCTCTAACAGACTGATGGGAGGCCAAAGCAAGCCTCCCTCCCTCCCAGCGTTGGCAGTCATTCCTAAGGTGTGTATATTAATCCTCGAAGGGCCTGGGACACAGAGGAGGTCATTTAGCAAACATGCACAAGATGGATGGCGAAGATGGATCAGTATCATCAGTACTCCTGCATAAACACTGTAATTAGTTGCTCCAATTCAAATAATAAGTATCCCCAACCCCTACCATGGACAAGGAATTGTGCTGTGGAGTTGATGACAGATGAGTACCTGCTCTCAAGGGGCTTCTGTTTAGAAGGGGAGATACGGCAGATAAAAATTAATTATAAGAAAATAGCTAAATATCACAGAGGTGTTGTTGTGAATACTGTGGTTCACACCGCTGTTTCCAGAGTGTTTGCACCTGTTACTGATGGCCCTATAATTTAAATAAGTACCTGTCATCCCCCTTTTGCAGAAGAGGAAATAAGAATAGGGAAGTTGTAATTAATTCAGCATTGATGCCGTGTACAATAAGAAGTCAGAGAAATAGGAGCCACATCATGGGGGCCTTGAACATCATGCTGAAAATCTTAGTTTTCATCCTACACGCATGGAGAGCCATTGAAGAAGTGTACATCCATAGAGGCAATTGAGAAAATAAGCAAAAAAGAACATTTTAATCACCTGAAATTCTACATGTGAAGATAAAATTTCACGTTAAAGAGCTTAACATTTTGTTGTCCACACTCTCAGACTCATCTCTATGTGTGAGGCCTCTGACCTCGGACCTGACTGGTTCTCAGGGAATAATCACAATTTAAATACAAGGCTAAATCCTTGTATATACGCTTTTATAAATTAGGGCTCTATTTTGGGAAATCAATTTTATTCCATAAAAACGCCAAAGTAGCTAGAAAATAAAACAAATAATGTTACAAAACAAGTATATTAATGAAAGAAGTATGTGACAACTACATTGTATAGGCTCCTTTGGGGGTGTTCTTCAATGTGATTTTTACATCTGAAGCATCGTGGTAATCTCTGTGCATTCAGTTCATCCAACAGACTGATCGTCCTGTTTTGTTAGGTCTTATGCTAATAAAGGACCTGTGCCTCCCCTCATGAAACTAACATGTGGGTCATCAAAATGCAACCTGCTGCCTGATTTGTATCGCCTGCAAGCTAAGGATGGTTTTTTAGTTTTAAGAAGTTTTTAAAAAATCAAAAAAATATTTCATAACACATCAAAGTTCTATGAAGTTCAAATTGTGTCCATAAGTAGAGTTTTATTGGACCACAGCCACACTTGTGAGCAATTGCAACAGACCATACAGCCTACAAATGCTCTCTGTCCCTTGACAGTTTGCTGACTGCAGAACTAATGAAACAATATGAGTTCTTCCCTGCTCAAAAAACTTTAAAACCATAATGAGATATAGCATTCTCTCAAAAAGTTCCATTGGCATTAGACGGCAATGAAATGAATATCTTGAGAATGATTGGGCCTGGAAAGTTTCCATGATGAGTTCTCCATTGTTTTCCTGCCTTTCCATTAAAATTTCTTTTAATGTTTATTTATTTTTGAAAGAGACAGAGACAGAGTGTGACCGGGGGAGGGGCAAAGAGAGAGGGAAGCACAGAATCTGAAACAGGCTCCAGCTTCTGAGCTGACAGAACAGGGGCTCTATGCGGGGCTGGAGCTCACATACCATGAGATCATGACCTGAGCTGAAGTCGGATGCCCAACCAACTGAGCCGCTAGGCGGCCCCCTGCCTTTCCATTTTAATAGTATCACCATTTTAGGTTGGTGATTTTCTTCAAAGAGTATTATTTTATGGGAAATGCTGTTTTTCTGCAGCTTGTTTGCCCTCATGATATTTATTTTTTGACATCCACAAATACGGTCACATCTACATTATCTAGTTCTCACAAGTGAGTACTATTAGTAATAGAGGCTTAAAAAGGTGACGCAGCAAAGAGCAGAAGTGAGATCTGAAGCAAGTCGCATTCAATTCGAGTCTATACACTCAATTACTACACCAGCAGTTATCAAAATGTCCGCAGACAGCAGCATCACCAACACCTGGAAACTTGTTGGAACTGCAAACACTCAAGCCTTAGGCCAGACCTCGGACTCAGACACTGGGTGGGCAGTAACAAGCCCTCCAAGGTGGTGGTGCAAGCTTGCGTATGAGAGACACTGCACTACGCTGTCCCTTCTAGATTTCCCGTAGGAGAGACCATACTATTTAAAATGAGGTCACAAGATAAGTAAAGAAATGAATTTTTTTTAAGTTAGGAAATGGCAGCACTAGGAAAATGTAGATTTCTCGGT
Source organism: Suricata suricatta (assembly GCF_006229205.1). Taxonomy (NCBI): domain Eukaryota; kingdom Metazoa; phylum Chordata; class Mammalia; order Carnivora; family Herpestidae; genus Suricata; species Suricata suricatta. Next base: position 103,643,351 of record NC_043701.1, on the reverse strand, counting down.
AGTGATAAGGAACCACTTGCGCTGCCCCAAGGCCTAAGTCCTGAATATCTCCTGTTTCACCGCGGTCCCCACTGCACCCTGCGGGAGGCTGACGTCCACGGACGGACTCCAGAGCCACAGTGAACCGGGGCATTGCAGTGAGGCAAGTGTGCAGAATGACCCTAGGATAAAGCTCTTATTTTTGACCTAAGTAATCGGCCAACTTTACCAGGTAGGGCGGAGGTGGGAGGACAGGGGTCCTAAAGGAAAACAAGAATTCAGTGTTCCGCAGGTGTATTGTGAGGAGTGTGCAGGACAAAGTGTCCACTAGGGAGCTGCTGGGAGCCAGATCCGGGACGGAGGTAGACTCGGGGCGTTACTGGCGTGGATGAGACAATGCGAGGCCGACTGCGGAATGACAAACTTAGAGAAGAACAAATACAACACTGAGTGTGACACCAGTGACGGCGTTTCGGTTTTTCTCCATCTCAGCGACGGACACTAGCTGGTTCCCAAGAGGCTGAAGAAAGACCGGCATTTAGAGGAGCTTCGCGTTCTGGCCGCTAGAGGGCGAGCCCCGCCCACCGGAGTCGCGAAGGGCACTGGCTGTCCAGCCTCACCTCCCAGGAGGCGAGGGACAACACCGGCTACCTAGACTCCCCAGCCCCTTCTTCGATCACGCCTCTCGGCCGGACGCTGCCCTCTGACGTCATCACGGCGCGCCCTCTTCCAAGCCGACCCCCACGCCCCAAGCCCCGGCGCTGCCCTTTGACGTCTGACCACGCGCCCTCCCGCGCCATCTCGACCCCGCCCCGCGACTCGGCGCGTGCTTTTACGTCATCACCGCGCGCTCTCCCGCTGCTGGGAGTTCAAGCTCCGCGCGCGAGCTGAGCTTCTATCCCGTCGGCGGAGTATCTGTCGCCTCCCCGTTCCGTCATGTTCCCGGCCGTCTCCTCTCCGCGGACACCGGGGCCCGGGACCCGCAGGGGCCCGCTGGCTGGAGTCGGGCCAGGCTCCACGCCCCGGGCGACAGGCAGAAAAGCCCTCGCCCTGGGGTCCGCAGTCAGCTCCCCGGCGCTCTTCTCGCCGGTCGGCAGGCGTAGCTCGCTGAGCTCGCGGTAAGTGATCGTCCCCGGTTGGGTCTGGGGAACGATAGGCTTACGGGCCTCAGTGGGCCTGCTGGGGTAGTGTCTCCAGAAGCCTGCGGAACGCGAAGGAGGGGGCGGGGAGGAATGCCGAAGGCTGTGGGAAATAGATCTTCGCCATCTTTGCGTGCAGTTATTTCAGCCTTACTTTAACTGATCAATTAAGCCTTCACTTTGCAATTTTCATGGAATTAACCTCTGTGTAGAACTGAACAAATTGGATACACTGAACAAATTGGATTTCGGTCAGTGACTACCTGCCTCCTCACTACCCCCGTCTTCCAGTGTGAGTCATTATTCATCTGTGAAATGGCGGTAATATCCGACCTGAGCCTGCTTCTCTTAAGGCCTCATGAATCAATATAAAACCCCTCGACGACGCTGGGAACGAGCATCTCCAATTCTGGAAAATCATGTTATGCTCAAGATAGTTACTGCCATTAATATCTGCTGATTGAGAATGACATGACTTTTAGCAAGAGAAGTTACCTTTGTAGCTAAATTAATAGGAGAAAGTCTTTTCTATCAGTGAAGTAAGAATAGTTGTTTTGTTCCCAAATAAAAGTGTGGCACATCCGTCCACATCGTCCTGTGAACCATACTTCGAAATCCCCCTTTCCTAATTAATATAGAACTTTAGAAAGTAACATGTTTCTGAGTAGTTTCCTCCGAATTCATCTACCAAAAAAGAATTTTCCTTTGCAAGCAAAGTGTATTATTGAGTTTTGAACTTATAGTTAAAATTTGTAAATGTTTGCAATACTTTAAAGGAAAAATGATTTTTAATTTTTTTTAGGTTTATTTTAGTTATTTTGAGAGAGTGAGTGTGCACGGGTAGGGCGGAGAGAGAGAATCCCAAGGCTCCACACTGTAATCTCGGAGCCCGATATGCGACTTGAACTCACCAACCTAAGATCATGACCTGAGTAGAAATCCGGAGGCTGTTGCTTAATCGACTGAGCCACCCAGGTGCCCCGAGGAGACATGATTTGTAAAGACTTTACTGCATCTCTGACCTTTACACTTTGAAAATGCTCTTCAAAGTGGTGATCTTCTCAGTGTTTTCTACTCCTTTTGAGAAAAGATCTCCTGGTCTGTGAATTCAAGCTTCAAGTCAGGCTCTGTGCTGACAGCTCGGAGCCTGGAGCCTACTTTGGATTCTGTGTCTCCCTCTGTCTCCAAGCTTCCCCACTTGTGCACGCACTTGCTCATTCTTGCTCTCTCCCTCTCTCTCTCAAAAATAAACATTAAAAAAAATTCTAGAGCTGATAATGAGCTTAAAGATCCTCTAATCCAATGTTTGTAAAGCTTTGACCACAGTGTAGGATAAACGCTAGTTTATATCCTTTTGTATTTTTCAGAAATGTTAACGGAGACCCTCACAATGACCCAATATTTGGAAAATGCTGATCTAGTGTAACCTTTGTATTACATAGCTAAGGAAGCAGTTATAAAGAGTTAAAGTGAACAGAGCATGCACCGATTACTAGAGCATCAGAGTCAGAAGCCATGTTTTCCTGTATCCTATCAGTCCTTTTTTTAAATGAAAAATATATTTATACAGTACACATGAACAAGGGTTGTTTTTTTTAATGTTTGTTGATTTTTGAAGGAGAGAGAGACAGAGCATGAGCAGGGGAGGGGCAGAGAGAAGGGGAGACACAGAATCTGAAGCAGCTCCAGGCTCTGAGCTGTCAGCACAGAGCCTGACGCAAATTATGGTTTAAATAGTACGGTCTCTGTTCTTTAGAGGAACGCCTACACGGGTACTGCCGCACCACTGTGTGACTGAGTCTATGAACTATGATGTGAAAACGTTTGGATCTTCTCTCCCTGTTAAGATAATGGAAGCCCTAACATTGGCTGAAGGTGAGTGTCCTCTTCCATTTGCCTATATTAGCAATTCAAAATGAAGCCTCTCTCTGGGTCTGAGATTGAAGTTTGTGCTTTCTCTGGTATACCTTCACGCAAATGGGGTAGAAACAGGTAACATTTAGTTTTCCCTGTAATTGCAAAATATAATAAATTTGAGAAGCAGAGTGAGTTCATTTTTAGCACAGATTACTTCTTCAGTAGTTGGAAACCCTGCATCTGCAAAACTCAGTCCAGTTTCAAAATTTGATTACGTGTGTGAAGCTTAGCTTAAAATAAAAAACCGCTGACTCACGTTATGAGTACAATAATGCAGTACGATCAAGTCTTGCCTCCATTTCTAGATCCTGTGTAGTGTCCCACAGGCTGTATGTACACAATTGTGTTATCAGTGCAGATAGAGCACCTTTAGAAGACTCTGTTGGCAGAGAATTCGAGCGGAAGTTTGGAAGATGTGGTCACACAAGTGTCAGAAAGGCAGCAGTGGGGTAAGGGGCTGGGGGACTGGAGGAGCCAAGTCCACAGCATCCTCAGTGATCTGCCCAAGTCATTTTTACTTATGATTCAGTTCTAGATTTTTGTGAGTTTTTGAAACATTGCTTTTCAAACTGCAGGTAGTGTCTGAAATCAGTTTAGTGGTTCATGGCCAGCACTTAAAAAACACTGACAGCAGAACATCAGAGTGCATTTGATATAATATTGTTACATAACTTTTGTTTGTTTTATTTAAATTGCATCATGATGTAAAATGTATTTCATATTGTGAATGACAGATAAGTTTAAAGTACTCCATTGTAGAAGAAGGAATATTTCTCATCAACTTGAACTTATATACCTTGCCTGTGAGTCCTGGGGAACCCAAGTACACTGGTTTTCGGACAACTAAACCTCCACTGTAACCTCTATCATGCATTGTTTTTGTTTTAATTATATATAGTGTATATTATATTTTTCTTTAGTCCTCTAAAAATTTCAGCTCAAATTGTATTTAAACTTTTTAACAGACTCCTGGTTCATGCCACCGGACTATTCGTAACAAATAGTACACAGCCTCAGAGGACAGAGTCCCTAGAAATCAGGATATGTAAACATAAGGTAGTATAAACTTGAAGAACTTTTCCGGATATGGAAACCTACCAGGTGCTGTGTGTGAAGTCAGGGACCTCACAGGCTTAGCAGTAGAGTATTTGGAGCTGGTACATCGCTTTCAGGAAATCAGAGTACTGAGCAGCTCTTCTCATTCAGCAGAAAGCCCACACTTAGCCTAGGCATGATTTAGTATTTTAGCTTGTACATTATTGGTGCCTTTTATTTTGCCCTTCTTACCTGCTCTAGGCAGAGAGCGGAGCTCAAATCAGTTAAGTTTGCAGGACTAGCTCGCTTAGCTGAGTTTTACCACCAGTGCTTATGACAGCAATATACTAATTTAGTTTTCTCACTTAATACGGGACTATAACTCTTGATGTCTGCATATAATGAAGTGATTCATCATACTTTAAAGAAAGTACTTGAAAGTCATGTTCTTTTGAAGGAACACTTTTTCTCAAATTTTTATATATGTTTAATGGGAGAGATTATTGTGTTGCTATATCAAAAAATTACGACTGTTACTAAATATTGTAGAAAGTAAGATACTTGTTTATAGTCAATATTAAAAGTTAGTAAACCAGGGTGCCTGGGTGACTCAGTTGGTTAAGTGTCTGACTTCAGCTCAGGTCATGATCTCACGGTTCGTGGGTTTGAGCCCCGTGTCGGGCTCTGTGCTGACAGCTCAGAGCCTGGAGTCTGCTTCAGATTCTGTGTCTCCCTCTGTGTCTGTCCCTCCTCTGCTCGTGCGGTCTCTCTCTGTGTCTCAAAAATAAATAATAATTTTAAAAAAACCATAAAAGATAGTAAACCTAAGCCTGAAATTTACCTTTTGCCTTAAGATACATTTCTAAAAGTGGTTATCAAAGTTAAATGTCTCTTTTATTTTGAATATTAATGACTCTAACTCTTGAATTACTCAGGAGCGTTTTTTGATATGAATGAATCTTTTTTATCTGTGGTAATTACTTTTTTTTTTAAATAAAGAATGTATCCATAAAGAAGATAATGGTATAAGGAATTTTAAGGTTTTTACTCTTTCTTTTTTTTTCTTACAGTTTTTCTTACTCGTTCTTTAAGGTTAAATATGTACATTATGTACTTTCTTCTTTTTTTTGTTTTTAGTTGATGATCAGTTGACTGTTCACATAGATGAAGGTGGATGGGCTTGTCTGGTCTGCAAAGAGAAACTCATTATTTGGAAGATTGCTCTGTCACCTGTTACTAAGGTAATGGTTCTTTAGAGAGCTAGAAGGAGACAGGAGAGAATTACCAGCTGGCTCGTAATTTTTACTCTAAATTTTCAGAGTTGTTGGAGGCAGCAGTCTGAATTTACTCATCACATTTGCATTTTCGTAGTGGTATGAATTACTGAGCACACACACACACGTTTTTGTATTGGGGAGAAAAAGCTTTTCCCCTTTAATAATTTTAAACAAGATCCATGTTACTAAAATTTTCAGTGAATGTCATATCAGTCTGCCTAATGAAGTTTAAGAATAAATGCTGCCTACATAAGCTAATGAACTGAGCTTATTTCTTTTTTTAATATTTTGTTTTTATTTTTGAGAGAGCAGGGGAGAATCTTAAGCAGGCTACGTGATTGATGCCGGCCTCAGTCCCATGACCCTGGTATCTTGATCTGCGCTGATATCAAGAGTGTGATGCTTAACTGACTGAGCCACCCAGGCGACCTTGAGTTTATATATTCCCAAGATAGGACTATGTTTCACTGAATCAGCTGAATGGTGTTTAATAGGAAAAAATGATACCAGTTTTAGCAATTGCTAGTTTAACTTTCGGTTGTCTGTTTCTCACATGGGGTTATCATTTGTGTTTCTAGGAGCTTATCCTCAGCGGCCTGTTTTCCTTTCTGTTCCAGATGAGGCATACTCTCTTGCAGCCACTCCCTGGTCACTATTACTGGGCCATTGTTATATTGGAGCTGGGGACTCTTACTTAAACTCTTCATGTCTGCGGGCCTCTGTACTTCTGCCTAGAAAATAGTATTTGTAGTTAACATAGCATAGGTGAGGGGGAGTCCTGGGGCCCATGAAGAGTTATCAGATTTAAGGGAAGTATGACTATTCTTAAGTCTTGCAGACATAAAAGTCTGCAGTCTGGAAACATATTGGGCTAGTTGATATTCAGAGTCTGGTCTAGCTCTTAGGTTTTTTGGATTCTATGTCTCTTGAAATATTTTGCTTTAAAATTACTGAAGGGCCTGATGAAAACCTGATCAAAAAGATGTGAGAAAAAAGTATATTTGTAGAATGATATTTCCAGCAATGAGTCAGATTCTGAAATGTGCAGGGAAAGGAAATTGTGAAGTCGGGTGCATATTCAAAAAATCGGATTTGATGTGATTTTTGTTTGGGTTTGTTCTTTAGTTATCTGTTTGCAAAGAGCTTCAGCTGCCACCTAGTGACTTCCACTGGAGTGCTGACTTGGTGGCTCTCTCTTATTCTGCTACCTCAGGTGAAGCACATTCTACTCAGGTGGGTGATGTAAATGCTTCTTGAAATATATATATTTTGTCTTTAAACAAGGGAGTTGTAACATTGGAGGAATTATCCAAGCTGATTCAGAGACGTACTATAAACCTACAGGAAGCAAGACACTAGTATTGGCAAAGAGACACCTAAGGACGATTGGACAGAATGGAGGGTGCAGACACAGATCTACAAAGAGGTGTCCCTTTGATCTTTGACAGAGCTGTGGGAGCAGTTCAGTGAAGTAAGGATAGTCTTTCAGTAAATGGTGCTGGGACCATTGGTCATCCTTATGCAAAAAAAAAAAAAAACCCAACCCTTGTAACTTAAACAAAGATTAACTCAAAATGGATCATAGGTCTAGATGTAAAACACAAAATACAGAATATTTAGAAGAAAACATGAGAAAGTAATCATGATGTGGGGTTAGACAAAGAGTTTTTGGAAATCACCAAAAGCATGATTCATAAAAGAAAAACAGATAAATTGGACTTCATGAAAATTAAAAACTTGGCGTCAGAGACACTGACAAGAAAATGAAGAGACAAGCTACAGACTGGGAGACAGTCTAGGCCATCTGTCCCCAGGGGACTTACATCTAGAATGTAAAACAAACTCTCAGAGTGTAGTAAAGCAGACAACCCAATTTAGAAACGGCACAGGACATGAACAGACATGCTACCAAAGAGGATATAAGGATGTCACAGAGATGTTCACACCATTAGCTGTTAGAGGAATGCAAATTAAAACAAGAATGAGCTATCACAATACCACCTGTTATAGGGGCCAAAACACAAAGTACTTGAACTAGCCAGTGCTGACCAGGATGTAGAGCAACTGGAAATCATACGTGGCTGACGGGCGTGCAAAATGGTACAACTACATGATTTTCACCTTCTAATACAGTTAAAATACACTTGCTGTTATGACCCAACAATTCCATTCTTGGCTGTTTACCTATACGTGAATGTTACGGCTTTCATGTCACATTATTGTCTTATCACATTATTTATGGTAGCCAAAATGAAAACAACTCAAATGTCCTTTAGCAAGTGAATGAATAAACAGTTGGGTTCGTGCACAGAATGGAACACTACTCAGCAGTGGAAAGGAATGAACTCTTGATACAAGGTACACCCTGGATGTATCTCTGAGACATGCCAACGAGTGAGACCAACCAGTGCTTAAAGGTTGCGTTCTCTATGGTTTCATCTGCTTGACATTCTCAGCGAGATGAAACTGGGATGCTGGAAGTAGTGGCTGCTGGGGTCCGGATAGGAGACAGGCGTGGTCACAGAGGGATAGAGAGCACCCCCTAGTCACGGAACCGTGCTGTATCCTTGTAGTGGTGGTAGTTACATGGGTCTATACATGGGTTAAAATCTATAGAACTGCACAAAAGGAAAAGTCAATTTTATAGTATGATAATTTTTAAAATACAAAAAAGAGGTTTTTTTTCCTCCCCCTAATTTCTGTTAATCAAATAATAAGTTGCCCTGTTTTCTTTTGATCAGTGTCACCACATTGTTAGTTTTAGGGTCTTCCTTTTCACTGTGATTGCTGAGTGTTAACGCTCTTGTTTCAAGGCCGTCGCTGTCATGGTTGTCACCAGGGAAGGATCCGTCCGCTATTGGCCGAGCCTTGCCAGTGAAGACATCTACACAGAGACTGCGGTAGATTTGGGAGGTGATAAGACTTGCAGTTTCCTAACAGCAGTGCAGGTATATGATAGGTATTCGTTTATATTTGTTGGAAGGCTGTAATTTGGGAAGTGAGACCTGAATGACTAGGCCATACCGGCCGTAGAGGGATTAAAGAGCCAAGAGAAGAGTGTAAGGGTCTGGGATTTGAGCAGTTGGACAAAGGAAAGCCCTTCTCCTAGGACTCAGATACCAGTATTGGATGGTGGCCAGTGGTATTCATTTCCTTCAGAAACATTTTCTGACAGTGACTTAAAATCCTTAGACATTATGAAGACGGGTTTGCTAAAGTACTACTCTGCAGGTTTGCCAAAGAATACAGTGTGGTACTTGATTTGTTGAACCTGTAATGTGATGAACCTGTGATTTAAAGATCAGAATTAAGATATGCAATTAAAAAGACAGGATTGCAACTGGAGGTTTTATATGTAGAACTGGTAGTAGTATGTGAATGGATTCAAAGTAAATCATTTTAATAAAATAACATTTTCTTTCTTTATTCTTCTAGATTTTTTCTAAGGGACAGATGGTAGTTTATCTCTGTATCAAAGCATTTTTTGTTTAATGTTCTTTATCTGAGTTATAGATGCTTAACAAATTTCACAATATTTGTTGATAGGGAGAAAGTTTTATTTTGTCCTCATCGGGAAGCCAGCTGATTCGACTGATACCTGAAAGTTTAGGCAAGATTCATCAACATATCCTGCCTCAGGGACAAGGCATGCTTTCAGGAATTGGTCGCAAGGTTTCTTCTCTTTTGGGGATTTTATCTCCAAGTACTGATCTCATTGTAAGTTGATGAAATAACTTTGTTTTATGAGCCTGTTTCTTAATGAAATCAATAAGTTGGAAGTTTCCTATGAAGTTGGTATTGCCTCCGTATGAACACTAGTGTATATGAAATAAAACCTTTGCTCTTTTCAGCGATGCATATACATTGTGATCAAATGAGATGCCATACCAACCCTCTCACGGACAGTGCAACTTTAATATTCTTAAATAAATCATATGGATTCTTTTATAAGTATGTTCTTTGAGTTAAAACTGTCATGTAAAATTATAAATGTGTTTAAAGACCAGGATTGCTTCTTAGACTTAACTGAAAGTGTGTGCACTCTCGTTACTGCCGCTGTTTGTGTGGATGACTCAAAATTATGTCTGTCGGCTGGGCTTCTGCCTCAGGCTCTGGACCAGTGAAGGGAGGCGGATGGCAGCTAACATTGATGGAGCATCCGCTGTCTACTCGGTGCTCTGTTTGTTACCGAGACAATTCTTACAATCACCTGTGACATAGCGCGCTTCCTCCCAGTTGGCAGATGAGAATATGGCCTCAGTGATGTTATGTACGCTGCCTGAGGTTACAGAACAACTCCATGCCCGGGCACAGGTGGACGGAAAGCACGTTTTCTCTGCACTGTGCTCTTTCCTTCTAATTGCAGATTGTTCTCACCATCTGCTTTCTTGATGGTCTTCGAACCTAAAACCCAACATGTCTGAAAACAAATTGCTCTTATTCTTTCTTGTCTCCCATTTTCTGCACCAAAACTGTGTATAAAACTTGTTTCACTTTTGACCTGTTCATGACCCTGTCCTTTTTTTTTCAGTGACCCAAGTATAAAACCTTGATTGTGCGTCTATCTCCTACTACAATAAATTCCTTAATTACCAGATACTGTAGATTTCACTTCTATCTTGTCTCATTTTCATCCCTATCTTTTGCTTCCATTTTTTGCCCTAAACTCTTGCTAAATTTCCTGTAAGCTCTTGGTGCCAGTTCAGTTTACTCACTGTTGGCCTCCTTATCCCATTAGTGGCCAGAATCACAGTGGCAGGAGAAATGGAGAAAATTAGGGTTCCAGCTCAAAACAATCATGTGTGCCCACCTTAAAAAAAAAAAACAATAACACATCTGTACTTCATAACCAAGTGTATACTTGAAAAGGCAAAATAACCTACCTACATATAACTAGCATTAAACATCCCTGCCACATTCACTTTCCTATAACACAGCTCTCGAGTTCAAAAGCCATTGAAAATATTTCCCTTGCTTACTAGGTTTATAAATTCACATTCAAAACTCTGTGCCGTGTGTCCCTCATTTTTCATTGGAGCATTATTTCTACTCTTCTAGTTAGAGTCTATATTCCATGTAACAGGACTGCTGGTTGCTCTTCTTTTTTAATTTTTTTTTGGTTATGTTTTTTATTTATTTTTGAGAGACAGAGATAGTACAAGCAGGGGAAGGTCAGATAGAGAGGGAAATCAGAATCCGAAGACAGGCTCCAGGCTCTGAGCTGTCAGCACAGATTCTGAAGCAGGGCTTGAACCCATGAACTATGAGATCATGACCTGAGTTGATATCTGATGCTGAACCCACTGAGCCCCCCAGGCGCCCCTACAGGTTGCTCTTTGAAAAACCTTACACGTTTCCCGACTCCCAGCTGTGCTCTTTGGGGGCTGTCTGCTTTCATATTTCTGCCGATGAAAACCTTACCTGGCTGTCAAGGTTCATTGTAGGATCACTCCTTTCTTTGAATCCTAAATGAAGAATTCTACCAAGATTACTAATAGAATACTCATAAAATATATAAAATTTAGATTTCAAAAATAGTTCGTTAACATTTGAACTAAAAAATCTATAAACTTGACTTTTCTTCTCTCCATGCAGCTTTCAAGTGTCCTTTGGGATAGAGAGAGAGCAAGCTTTTATAGCCTGACAAGTTCAAACATCAGTAAATGGGAATTAGATGATTCCTCAGAAAAACAAGCACATAGTTGGGATATAAACAGAGCTCTGAAGGAAAACATTACTGATGCTATTTGGGTAAGGAACAATAATATTCATTTCTATAATTCACATTTATGGCTATATGAGAATGCTAGTTTCTTTATTTATTAGATGACATTGCAATGCAGTGCATGGTTTTTAGCCATCAGGTAAGCAGAAAAGGTGCATTCAGTCTCTAGAAATAGTGGAGTCACTGATTTACCTAGTAATTTTTTAAATGCATACATTATTTTTATTTATTCAGTAGCTATTTGAATGTTTAGTAGGTGCTGGGAATAAAGGTAAAAAACAGTACATGCCAGGAGCTTACATTATGGATGTTTTCACGTAGGGATCTGAGAGTAACTATGAAGCTATTAAAGAAGGGGTCAACGTTCGGTATTTGGATCTGAAGCAGAACTGGTAAGCAGTTCGTCTGCCTGCTAAAGCATGTAGGCCATTGTTTGGGAAAATGATGTTTATTGTAAAATGATGCGCCGTCTTGCTGTCTGTTCTTCTAATGCTCCTCTTTTCATACTGTTGTACCTCACTGAATGATTCTGTGTTCTTTCTCGAGAGATGCTGGCCCATTTGAGAAACGTAGGCACTTCTCAGCCTTCAGCTGTGTGTTCTTACGTTACTTGCCTGCCCTAGTTCGAGACCCCTCCTTCCTGCTCTCGTGGCTGGAGCGTCTCAGTGCTGGGAGACGCCCTCCCCGCGCGGGGGGTGCTCTGCACTGCCGTCCTCCGCTTCTCAGTAGGGGCACCAGGCACACTTGGCCCGCTCTTTCACTGTAGCGAGGCTGTGTCTATGGCTGTGTTGGAGAAAGGAAGGTGGGGTGAGGTTTTGTCTTGCCAATGCAAGTGAGAACCCAGAGTTTATAGTCACAGTGAATCTCCTCTCGGAAACAAGGCTCTGTGTGGTGCTTATGATCCCAGCTTAGTCTGAGAAGTTTAATTTATCTTGTCTTATTTAGTTTTAATACAAAGGTCATATGGGACTTAAAAATCATTGGTAACATGGCTTCCATGAGAAACTCATCGTCAGTGCAAACGTACAACTTGGAATCCTGCAAGACACAACTTGAGGAGTTAAGGGCAGTTTTTATGTGTTTTAGAACAGTTTAGTAGAACAAATTCTGTATGTTTCTTGGAAGGATATTACAGTTTTGCTGTATAATTTCTCATGCTCTTGAGACTGTCAGTGAGGTCCTTCTTTATACTTTCTAAAACTTTATATAAACAAAGAGGTGAAAACAATAGTATATACTGAATTTCCATATATGCTTTAATTAAATATAGTTGATCTGTTTTCTTTTATCTTTACCACACTGTCACTAACTTAGAACTGCTGGCAGGACACAACACACATGGGCATATGAAGCAGACGATTTTTCACATAAACTTTTCAGCATGGAGACATGGGCTGAAAACAGAGAAGAGAAACGTACTTAGGAATTGCTGTGCGGGGTCAGACCCTGGCTCCCTTCCCCCGTTTCTGTCATGTGAACAAGATGCTGTGGGGCCTGTGAGACACGGCTCTCATTCTCCTGCCGCTCCCTCTGGGGACCTGTACGGAGTATCCGTGTCTGCATACATTTCTTCATTTAAGAGTAGTGTTTGTCTTCCTGGTGCTCATTGATGATCCTTGATATATTGACCATTTTGGCCAGTTTGCAACTAAAGCTCACATTTTCAGTCAACAGGCTTATAAGTTATTTTACTAGATTATTACTAATACAACACAATTCAGATAGATTCATTTTATTTTTTTTTATTTTTATCTTTTTAAGTTTATTTTTGAGAAAGAGGCACAAATGGGGAAGGGGAAGAGAGAGAGGGAGACACAAAATCCAAAGCAGGCTCCAGGCTCTGAGCTGTCAGCACAGAGCACGATGTGCTCGAACCCATGAACTGAACCGTGAGATCATGATCTGAGCTGCAGTCAGACACTTAACTGACTGAGCCACCCAGGCGTCCCTCAGCTTCATTTTAAATATGAAGTTGAGGGGCGCCTGGGTGGCTCAGTTGGTTAAGCGTCCGGCTTTGGCTCAGGTCATGATCTCACGGTTCATGGGTTCGAGCCCTGCGTCAGGCTCTGTGCTGACAGCTAGCTCAGAGCCTGGAGCCTGCTTCAGATTCTGTGTCTCCCTCTCTCTCTGACCCTCCCTTGCTCACACTGTCTCTGTCTCTCAAAAATAAATAAAAATCATTAAAAGAAAATTTAAATATGAAGTTGGATTTCTTAAATCATAGCTCTATTATTTATATTCACATAAAAATTTGTTACCTTTTTTCTGGTTTGCAAAATTTTTATTATCTGTTGTTCTATAATCTCTCCTACCTAAAACAGCTTCATGTTTTTTAGAAAGTGAAGATGCTTTTCAAGCCTGACCTAGCACCACTCAGGAATTCTGTTAGATGTGTCTCCATGACTCGAAGGGCACTCCTTATCACCCAGTGATATAGTCATTATTTTATTTTTATTTATTTATTTTTTAGTGTTTACTTTGAGAGAAAGGGAAGGGTGGAGAGGAAGGAAGAGAGAGAGAATCCCAAGCAGGTTCCATGCTGTTAGTGCAGAGCCTGATGCAGGTCTCGAACTCATGAACCGTGAGACCAAGACCTGAGCTGAAACCAAGAGTCGGACATATAGCTGACTGAGCCACCCAGGCGCTCTGATGCAGTCTTTAAAGCAACTTCAACATAGAGCCTTACTATGGGTGTAACCAACCATACCTCTGTCCTTGGTATTTTCTAGATTGCATTCTCCAGGACCATACTCAGTTCCTTTTCTATGTTTGTATTTTGGCTGTACTTTTCGTCTCTGTGACCTATTTATTTTATAACTGGAAATTTTTACTTCTTAACCCCCTTTATTTATTTCACCCATTTCCTCACCTACCTCCCTTCTGGGAAGTCTTTTTTTGTTGTTTTTCATTTGTTTTGTTTTTAAGATTCCACATGTAAGTGAAATTGCATGGTATTTTTCTTTCTGTGTCTGATTTATTTCACTTAACATAATACTCTCTAGTTCCATTCATGTTGTCACAAATGACAGATTCTCATTCTTTTTTATAGCTGGGTAATACTCCATCTTCTTTATCCATTCGTTTGTTAATGGGTACTGGGATTGATTCCCTGTCTCAGCTATTGTAAATGATGCTGAAATAAACATAGGGGTGGACGCCTGGGTGGCTCAGTCCTTTAAGCATCCGGCTTCGGCTTAGGTCATGATCTCATGGTTCATGGGTTTGAGCCCTGCATTGGGCTCACTACTGTCAGCACAGAGCCCACTTCAGATCCTTTGTCCTCTTTTCTCATTGCCCCTCCCCTGTGTGCTCTCACTTGCTCTCTCTCTTTCTCTCTCTCAAACACAAGGATGCATATCTCTCTTTGAATTAGTGGTTTTGTTTTCTTTGGAGAAATACCTAGTAGTGGAATTATTGGATCTTATGATATTTCAATTTTTAATTTTTCAAGAAACCTCCACACTGTTTTCCATAGTGGCTGCACCAGGTTTGCAATCCCACAGAATTTGAGGGCTCCTTTTTCTCCATATCCTCACCAACACTTGTTAATGCTTGTTTTTTTGTGTAAGGTGTTAATCTCATTATGGTTTTGATGTGCATTTCCCTGACGATTACTAAATGTTGAACATCTTTTCATGTGGCTGTTGACCATCTGTATGTCTTTAGAAAAATGTCTATTCAGGGAAGCTTGGGTGGCTTAGTTGGTTAAGCATCCGGCTTGGGCTCAGGTCATGATCTTATGGCTCGTGGGTTCAAGCCCCGGGTTGGGCTCTGTGCTGAAATCTGGGAGCCTGGAACCTGCTTCAGATTCTGTCTTCCTCTCGCTCTGCCTCCCTCCCGCTCATGCTCTGTCTCTCTTAAAAATAAATAATAAATATTAAAAAAAAAAAGAAGAAGAAGAAAAATGTCTATTCAGACCCTCTCCCTTTTTTAAAATTGGGTTTTAGTTTTGTTGAGTTGTAGAAATTCTTTACGTATTTTAGATATTAACTCCTTATCAGATATAGCATTTGCAAAATTCCATCCAGTGGGCTGCCTTTTTGTTTTGTTGGTAGTTTATTTTATTTTGCAGAAGTTTTTTATTTTGGTATAGCCCCAATAATTCGATTTTGCTTTTGTTTCCTTTGCCTGAAGAGACATATCCATAAATAAGTTGCTAAAGCTGATGCCCAGGAGATTACTGCCTGTGTTTTCTTTTAGGAATTTTATGGTTTCAGGTTTCACATTCAGGTTTTTAATCCATTGGTTCCTTTTTTTTTTTTAAATTTTTTTTTTTAGTGTTTTATTTATTGTTGATACAGAGAGAGACAGAGTATGAGAGGGGGAGGGGCAGAGAGAGAAGGAGACACAGAATCCGAAACAGGCTCCAGGCTTTGAGCTAGCTGTCAGCACACAACCTGATGCGGGGCTCGAACCCACGAACGTGAGATCTGACCTGAGCCGAAGTCGGAGGCTTAACCGACTGAGCCACCCAGGCGCCCCGTCCATTGGTTCCTTTTTAGATGTGAAGTTCTTCTATGTCCTGTATTAGCTCTTTAGGTCACTGCCAGTATGTTACAAGTTTGGACCAATATTTTTAGATTTCTTTCAAGAAAGTAGAAGTCCTAAGGGTTCAGGAGTTGAGTAAAGAAAACAGTGAGAAAGAAACAAGAACTATGTTAGGACGGCCTGGTTTGGAGTGGCAGGTCATTGAGTCTCTAGCTTCCAATTTTTTGTTTTCTGGGTTTTTTTCCGTTTCTTGTTTTTAGTTGTCAGTAGAGGGCACTTACCACCCTGTTAATCTTTCTGAAACGTGAATGGAAATTGTTAATAATTAACATTATGAATGTTTTGGAGTGGATAGAGACCATTAAATCTTTGTTGAAGGTACTGATTTTGATAGGCTTAAGAGGAGCATAGAAGCTTTAAGGTAGAAAAAGGTTGTTTTCACATTGAAATTTTTATAATTGACTATTAAAAAAAAAACAAAGTGTTCTTTTGGACCAGAGTAAACTTCAAAGAACAGATTAGGCCAGGGTTTGGCAACCTTTTCTGTGAAGGGCCCAGACTATCTTATTAGGCTTTGGGGGCCATGTGGTCTTCACTGCAATTCTGCTCAATCAGCGATAGCACGAAGCATCTATGGACAGCACAGAAATGAGTGGTTATGGCTGTGTTCCAGTAAAACTTCATTTATAAAAACTCACTTGGGCACAGTTCAGCCTGAGGGTTATGCTTTGCCAGTCCCTGCATTTGATGATTTGATTTTTACATTAAAAAAATTTTTTTTTAAATTCTTTTCTTGCGAGAGAGAGAAACAGAGTGTGAGCATGGGAGAGGCAGAGAGAGGGGAGACATAGAATCTGAAGCAGGCATCAAGTTCTGAGCTGTCAGCACACAGCCTGACATGGGGCTCGAACTCTCAGACCGTGAGATCATGACCTGAGCCGAAGTTGGACGCTTAACCAACTGAGCCCCCCAGGCGCCCAGTTTGATTTTTTTTTAAATTTTTTAATGTTTTTTATTTATTTTTGAGAGACAGAGAGAGAGCGTGCAAGCAGGGGAGGGTCAGAGAGAGAGGGAGACCCAGAATCTGAAGCAGGCTCCAGGCTTTGAGCTGTCAGCCCAGAGCCTGATGTGGGGCTCGAACCCACAAATCCTGAGATCTTGACCTGAGCCGAAGCCAGATGCTCAACTGACTGAGCCACTCAGCTGCCCCTGATTTTTTTTTTAAGTCAGATTTATTGAGATTTATTTTATATACAGTGAAAGTCACCCATTTTAGTGTATAATTAGGTGAGTTTTGATAAATACACACTAATTTGGGATACAGTCAAGGAGAGGAATAGTTCCATTACCCCAAAAATTCCTTCGTACCCTTTGTAATCAGCCCCTACTCCATTCTGAACCCCTGGCAACTATTGGTGTGTTTTCAGTCCCTGTAGTTTTATTACCTTTTTCAGAATGCCGTATAAGTAGGATCATACAGTGTATGGCTTTTCGAGACAAGCTTCTTTCTTTTAGCATAATGCATTTGATGTTCATTCAGTAGTTTCCTCCAGTAGAATTACCAGGGCTCATCATGCAGCAGTTGAAGAATATTGAGCTTCCAGTTGTAGGCAGCTACAAATAAAGCCACTCTGCCTATGTGCACACAGGTTTTCGTGTGAACTTAAGTTTCTGTTTGTCTTGGGTAAATACCTAGGAGTAGGATTTCTAGGTCGGGTGGTCAGTATATATTTATATGTGAAACTGACAAACTGTCCTCCAAAGAGGCTATAGATTTTTTTTTTTCCTTCTCATTGATTAGTGATGGGCTCCTGATTTTGGCAGCTGCATGGCACCCAGCAGACAATCCGTGTCTCGTCTATTACTCTCTGATAACAGTAGAAGATAATGGCCACCAAATGTCTGATGTAGTAACTGTAGAAGTCACTCAATATAACCCACCTTTTCAGGTAAGGTGTCTATCTGTAAATAAAATTACAGATGACGGTAACATACTCCTGGGAGTAACTGAACTCCTAGGAGTTGTTTGTCCTCGCCATTGCAGGCTCAGAGATCATTTTAAGAGAGTGATCTGCAGATCAATTGGAAATATTTTCAAACAGCCAGTTTTTAGGCATTGTATTTTGTTTGCCAGCTTAGATCCATTCCTTTACTCAGTCTTAGCTAAATGAGAGTGGAAGCAGCTGACAGCAAGCAGTTGTTTAATATTGTAGATATGTTTAATGATGATGCCATTCATAAGGAAAGGCCTTAACAACTGTGAATTCATTTTGTTTGGCCTTATGTGGTACAGTACCTAATTTTGTTAAATCCTTATTCTTAGTAAGACTGTAACTAAATACTGTAAGGAAATCATTTAATTTTTTCTTTTATTTCAACCAAACCTCATAGTTCTGTTTATGCAGGAAAAACATGCTCAGTGTTAAGATTTTTCAGGCAGTGCAAAAGAGGTATAAAGAAAATAGTTTCATAATTAAATCACAGGCTACCCCTTTTAACGTTTTATTTATAAAATTACTTCTTTAATAACAAACAGTATATATTTGCTGATTTCATTTAATTAGGTCATATTTCTATTTCTGCTTCTGATTTTATATATGAGCAAATGAACTTCTTTTCTTGTGCTTCATATCTCCACAGTGAAGTAAGAACCTACTTACTTATGTCCTTTTTTTAAGTATATTTTTGTTTTGGGTTTTTATATTGTTTTTTGTCATGTCCTAATAAATTATTTATTTTCAAGCCAAGTTACTTAACACACAGTGTAATAATGGTTTCAGGAGTAGAATTTAGTGACCCACCATTTTTATGCCGCACCCAGTGCTCCTCCCAACAAGCACCCTCTTCAATGACCATCCCCCATCCAGCCCACCCCCTCCAGCAGCCTGCACTGTGTTCTCTGTATGTAAGATCTCTTATGGTGTAGCTCCCTCTCTGTTTTTATCTTCGCTTCTCTCCCCCTTTTCACCTGTTTTGTTTCTTAAATATTTTTTTTCTTTTGTCACATTTGTTATAAGCTTTTAGTTAAAATCTTACCACCACGGGATTATTTTTAAAATTAGCTAAGTATTTACAGATCTACAAATGGTTTCTGTAATTGATGTTTGTAAACTTATTTTATAAATCATCCTGAGGGTAGTGTTTAGGTTTTCATAAGGACAATCTGAATTATTTTATCATATTTATGAGATAGTAAACAGAATTATACAAGCAAGTATTTCAGTTTTAATTCTTATTAAACGTAATCTTAAATTTAATTTTCAGTCTGAAGACTTGATTATGTGTCGGTTGATGGTCCCAAACTTTTCAAACCAGACTGCTTATCTGTACACTGAGAATGCCGTCTGTGTGTGCTCAACAGGAACCGGGAAGCTTTCTCTTCCTCAGGAGAAAATTGTCTTTAATAGCCAAGGTACAGTCTCGGTTTTAGAAAAGATGATTAACAACTCGGTCATTCTTAGCAGTTTTTATTTCCTTTCCATAAGTGTTATTTGAAGCATGGTACCTCCAGGTGCCACTGAGACATTCACTCAGTACGATACAGGTAGTAGCTGAAGTCCCAGCCCTACTGAGAGACCAGAGGGCGGTCAGTTCCCACAGTGCTGTGGGCAGAAATAGTAATACTTTCTCCAGAAGAAGCCAGGAAGGAGAGAACTGATGGAAAGAGAAGTAATTGCTTATTCCTAGTTATAATAACTTATCCTGAGTTGCTGTTCTTTAAGGAAGTTTGTCCAAATCTCTGGATTAGGCTACTCCCAGATGGTGGATTCATGTGAGGCGGCTGGAATGGGCGTGGAGGCAGGGGAAGCCAGCCAGGAGTGAAAAAAAGCCAAGCAGGTGGTCTAATCAGGAATTTTATCTAAAGAGATTGGGCAGAGGGCAAAATCCATGTAGGGCAATAGGATGGAACCTAGATTTTCTAGTTTAAACACAAGAGCCTTGTTATGAAGGCATTGAACAAGCATAGACTTTTTTCCCCTCCCCTTTGCCTAACTTAGTAAGTAAAAATACAGGGCACCTAGGTGGCTCTGTCACTTGACCATCTGACTCTTGATATTGGCTCAGGTCATGATCTCTCAGTCATGGGATTGAGCCCCACATCAGGCCCCACACTGGGCATGGAGCCTGCCTGGGATTCTCTGTCTTCCTCTGCCCCTCTCCCCTGCTCTAACTTTCTTTCTTTCCCTCTCTTTCTTTCAAAAATTTTCTGTTTTTTTTTTTAATGTTTTATTTATTTTTAAGAGAGAGAGAGAGAGAGAGAGACAAAATGAGCAGGGGAGGGTCAGAGAGAGAGGGAGACACAGAATCTGAAGACAGGCTCCAGGCTCTGAGCTGTTAGCACAAAGCTCGATTTGGGGCTCGAACCCATAAACTGTGAGATCATGACCTGAGCCGAAGTCTGACACTAAACTGACTGAGTTAAAATTTAAAAATTTTTAAAAAGCTGAGTTCTAAGTAGGAATATTGAAAAGGAAAAAATGTTTTTATTATATCAAAATGATTTTTTTGCTTAAGGTGGTAGATTTTATTTATATTTTATTTTTAAGAGAGAGAGTGTGTGCAGGGGAGGGGCAGAGGGAGAGAGTCTCAACCAGGTTCTGCCCTCCCAGGGCTCAATCCCACAACCCTGAGTAGCAGATTTTAGAAAGCATTTTTTTTTTTTTTTTTGGTAATGTAATTTTGTATATTTTCTTTCTTTTAGGAGATAGTATTTTGGGAGCTGGTTCCTGCGGTGGTCTTCCTATTCTTTTTTCTAGAAACAGTGGGTTGGTGTCTATTACATCAAGGGAAAATGTGTCCATATTAGCAGAAGACCTTGAAGATTCCATAGCATCTTCAGTTGCTGGACCAAGCAATGAGGTAATGTAGTTCCATAGGACTTTTAAATTTTTATTAGAGTATTCCTTTAAGAAAAAATTTTTTACAATGTTTATTTTTGAGAGGGAGAGCAGAACATGAGCAAGGAAGGGGCAGAGAGAGGGGGAGACACAGAATCTGAAGCAGGCTCCGGGCTTCAAGCTGTCAGCACAGAGCCCGATGCAGGGCTGAAACTCACAGATCTCGAGATAATGACCTGAGTTGAAGTCAGGCACTTAACCGACTGAGCCACCAAGGTGCTCTTAGATATTTCCCTCAAATGTTTTAGTTGAATAGTTTTAAAAGAGTTGTGATGAAACAAGTCTTTTATCTCCCTGATCTCCTCTGTTCTCCTTTCTGGAAGCGACCAATTCCTTTTAGGTTTTTCAGCAGGGTCTTCTGGTATTTTTCTCCATACTTCTAAGTAATATTGTATATTGCCATCTCTTAATTTCCCAGTTTTAGACATCTCTTGATCTCCTATTACAGAAGATAAGGATTTAGGGTAACTTACACTCCTTCCTCTACCTGTATCGTCCTTCAGTGACAATGTGAATATTGTTTATGGTTCACTGAGTCAAGTGATATACTCATTACATTTCCTCCAGTATTCAACTTTATGTGATTCTTAGAATTTTTAATGGACTATTTTTATATTTGCTTTTATTCTTCTTTAATAAGTGGCCCATCTTCTAACAGCCTCAAATAACTGTTTAAGTGCCTTTCAGTATGGTTTTCCCAATAGTCAAATCTCTAGAAATTCTACATCTATGATCATCTTGGAATTTTCCTTTTCATTGTCCGCAAATCCCCAGCAGGATGTGTCCCTGCACCACCCACACTGATCTGCGGCATCTCCTCTCTGCTCTGTCACCCGCCGTTCCTTCTGGTTCCCGTCTCCATGTGTGGTCGTTGGGGTCACAGAGATTTGGGTGGCGATGCTCGTAGGGTACAGACCACCAGGCTCTTTTCTGTCTTGAAACCTGAAATACCCTGATCTGTAGATTTGTACCATTCTTTTACAGAAGACTAAATTAATATCATGTGGGGTAATTTCCATCTGAATGAAATGTGAAATAGACTATTTCTGTAATCCAAAATTAAAATGACTTGGTAGTTTCAACAGAAAGTAATAATTTTTTTACTTTTATTCTTTTGTAGCCTTGTGGTTTTGTAATACTGCTGTATGTTCTGAAGCTATCTTAGAGCAATCTACTTCTTTAAAAATTTTCTAAATATTTATTTAAACTTAAAATCAACTGTTACTCTTAGTAACATACATTGTGATGAACTGTATAAGAGCAAACCTATAAAAGATTGTGTGGGTTATAACAAAACCCCCAGATAATTTTACTCACAGTATAATCCCTGAGTTATATATACCTCTTAAAAATAAATCGAGTCAATTCATCTTCTTTTTATTTTTATTCCAGGTTAGTTTTTTTTTTCAATGCTTATTTATTTTTTGAGAGACAGAATGCAAGCGGGGGAGGAGCAGAGAGAGAAGGAGACAGAATCCAAAGCAGGCTCCCGATGCGGGGCTTGAACCCACAAACTGTGAGATCATGACCTGAGCCAAAGTCAGACGCCCAACCTACTGAGCCACCCAGGCACCCCTATTCCAGGATGGTTAACATAAAGTGTGTTACATTAGTTCCAGGGATACAATATAGTGATTCAGTAATTCTGTACATTACTCAGTGCTCGTTGTGATAAATGTACTCTTAATCCCCTTCACCTGACCCATTCCCCCACTCCTCTCCCCTCTGGTGACCACCAGTTTGTTCTCTATAGTTGTTGAGTCTGTTTTTCACTTTGTCTCTTCTTTTTCTTTGTTCATTTGTTTAGTTTCTTCCACATACTAGTGAAATCATATGGTATTTGTTTTTCTCTGACTGACTTCATTTAGCATTATACTTTCTAGATCCATCCATATTGTTGTAAATGGCAAATATTCATTTTTATGGCTGAGTAATGTCCATTATTTATATATATATACACCACATCTTTATCCACTAACCTACTGATGGACACGTGAGCTGCTTCCATAATTTGGCTCTTGTAAATAATGCTGCACTAAACATAGGGGTTCTTATATATTCTTAAGCTAGTGTTTGTGTATTCTTTGGGTAAATATGCAGCAGTGTGATTGCTGGATTGAAGGGTGTTCCATGAGTGTCTGTGCGAGTAGGGGAGGGGCAGAGGGAGAGGGAAGATCTTCAGCAGCCTCCACACCCTGCGCAGAGCCAGACTCGGCCTCCACCCCACACCCCGCAGCTGCGATCAGAGTCAGGCGCTTAACCAGCTGAGCCCCCAGCTGCCCCAGGGTAGTTGTACTTCTCACTTTTTGAGGAATTCCCTACCATTTTCCACAGTGGCTGCGCCAGTTTGCATCCCCACCCACAGGGCCCGAGGGTCCCTTTTTTTGTCCACATTCTTGCCAGCACTTGTTTCTTGTGTTTTTGATTTTGTGACAGGTGTTAGGTTCTATCTCATTGTGGTTTTGTTGGTATTTCTCTGGTGATGAGTGATGTTGAGTATCTTTTCATGTGTCTGTTGGCCATCTGTGTGTCTTCTTTGAAGAAGACATGTTCGTGTCTTCTCATTTTTTAATTGCGTTATTTGTTTTTTGGGTGTTACATCAATTCTTTATATATTAGTAATCCTTTATCAGATATGTCATTTGCAAATGTCTTCTCCCATTTTGTAGGTTGTCTTTTAGTGTCATTGTTTCATTTGTTGTGCAGAAACTTTTTACTTTGAGTTAGTCCCAGTAGTTTATTTTTGCTTTTGTTACCTTGGCCTCAGGATACACATCTAGAGAAATGTGGATGTCAGAGAAATTACTGCCTGTGCTCCCTTCTAGGATTCTTACTGTTTCAGGTCTCACATTGCGGTCTTCAATCAGATTTTGAGTTTATTTTTGTGTACAGTGTAAGAAAGTGGTCCCAGTTTTATTCTTTTGCATGTAGCTGGTATTTTTCCATCACCATTTGTCAAAGAGACTGTCTTTTTCCCATGCATGTTCATGCCTCCTTTGTCATAGATTAATTGATCATGTGATTGCACATTTACTTCTGGGCTCTCTGTTCTGTTCCATTGATCTGTGTATCTGTTTTTGTGGCAGCACCATACTGTTTTGATTACTACAGCTTTGTAATTTTTTTTAAAACATTTATTTATTTTTGAGAGAGAGAGAGAGAGACAGAGCACAAGCAGGGGAGGGGAGAGAGAGGGGGACACAGAATCCAAAGCAGGCTCCAGGCTCCGAGCTGTCAGCACAGAGCCCAATGCAGGCCTCGAACCCATGAGATCATGACCTGAGCTAAAGTCAGACAGTCAACCGACTGAGCCACGTAGGCGCCCCTGATTACTACAGCTTTGTAGCATAACTTGATATCTAGGATTGTGATACTTATAGTTTTTTCTTTTCCAAGACTGCTTTGGTTATATACACCTTTTTGATAAGACTTTTGTTGACCATTTGGTCCATTTGATCTTGTTTCAGTAAGTATCTTATGCCACTAGTGTGAAGTGCATACTAACCAGCTTGTGGGTCTGTGTTATTGCCGTCATAGGTGGGTCCCGTTTCTAGTCCAGTAATTTAGAGCATTCTGATATCTTCACCTCTAAATGACAGTTTTCATTTGACAGAGTATGGTGTTTGAGGCTCCTACAAAGAACGAAACCATAGCCCAGGAAGACAAAACCAAAGTGTTAAAAGCTGCTTTTCTGCAATACTGCAGGTAGGAAACAGTTTTTAAAGTTACGGCTTCATTTACCTGACGGCGGAGCACACAGTTTCCCACCTTGTCCTCCTTGTGTGCTGACTGGGGAGCAAGCAGGGGGAATGCTGCCACCAAGCAGCTGCTGTTTGCTGAGCTTCGGTGCCTTCCCGAACTTACTCTGCGCTCAGCAGGCGCAAGAGGCTGGCAGCTGCTCTAGGAAGACACACGGTTAACATACCCTCCACTTACCGGGTAACAGTGTGCTGTTAACAGTGGTGATCCTGGAAGGCATCTTGAAGCATGTTTTATGTGTATTGTGAAGGCAAATTAAGTTGCATACAAAGGTTTATTGATGTTATAAAGAAAGCAGACTTGGCGTATTCACTGAGTTTTGTCGGGTGCAGAATCACCAGAGATCTGAGTGGCTTGGTTAGTAGAGCTCATGATTCTGCAGCCTGGGGGCGGGGCGCTGTGGGCTCCTTGTCCGAGGTCAGCTGCGGGCCGCCCAGCCGAGTCTCGCTCACAGTTTGGGGGCTCTGGCTGGCCAGCTCTCTGCTTGTGTGCCCTCTTGTCATCTAGCAGGCTCTCCTCCTCCAGGGCCTTCAGTTCTTTCATAAGATGCAGACAGAACTTACTCATGGGTGTGACGCGTGCTCTCTCAGTCAGCTCGGCCTCGGGCTCCTGCCCTAGCTGCGGCCTCTGCTTCTCCACCTCTGCCTCCAGGAAGTTCTCCCTGCCCCGGGGACGGGTTTGGGTTCCCTTCTGTGTGCTCTGGAGCACCCTTCGTTCCCTGTCGTAGTGTACACGTAACTGCTTGGGCTCCTCGTGACACCGTATCCTTTTTGAAGTCTTGGAGCATTTTTAATGTCTTCTCATTCTGCCCCCAGTGCTGGCATGTTGTAAGTACTCGACATGTATTTATTGAATTCATAAATGCATAATAGTTGTCTCTCTTTTATTTATTTTTTTAATGTTTATTTATTTACGTGTTTTGAGAAAAAGAGATTGCAAGCAGGGGAGGGGCAGAGAGAGGGAGACAGAGAATCTCAAGCAGCGTCTGTGCTGTCAGGCAGAGCCAGACGTGGGGCTCGAACTCTGGAACCACGAGATCATGACCTGAGCAAAACCAAGAGTCGGACGCTTAACTGACTGAGCAACCCAGGCGCCTTGTGTCTGTCTTTTAAAGAAATGTTTTAAATTTTTAATGTTATTTTAATGTTTTAATAATGTTGTTAACTTTGGGCTAAAATAGTGGAGTTTCACAATTAAATTTTTCGAGCTGAATTTTGAACATGTTTCCCTCCTTTAATGCTTTTATTTTCCAATTTGATTTCAGGAAAGATCTCGGTCATGCTCAAATGATGGTTGATGAGCTCTTTTCCTCCCACTCTGATTTGGACTCCGACCGTGAGCTAGACAGGGCTGTTACCCAGATCAGTGTGGACCTGGTGGATGACTACCCAGCCTCCGACCCACGGTGGGCCGAGTCCGTCCCTGAGGGTGAGGGCTGCTTTTCATACTCTGGAGTGATCCGTTTTGAGAATATTCTGGTTCCTTTATTGAAGCATCTCTTTTTTAGTTCTTGGAGCACTTATTGATTTATTCTGTTTTAAATTTTATTTATTTATTTATTTATTTATTTATTTATTTATTTATTTATTTTTGAGACAGAGACAGAGCATGAGTCGGGAGGGGCAGAGAGAGAGGGCAGAGAGAGAGGGAGACTCAGAACCTGAAGCCGGCTCCAGCTGAGCTGTCAGCACAGAGCCTGATGTGGGGCTCGAACCCATGAACGTGAGATCATGACCTGAGTCGAAGTTGCAGGCTTAACCAACTGGGCCACCCAGGGCACCTCTAACTTATTAAGTTTTAAAAGGTTATAACTTCTAGTAGATTTTGGAAAGGGCTCAAAACAGATCTGCATAATAAAAACTGAAGGAACATTGGAGCAAATCCTGCTTGTTCTGCCTGAAGCAGATTAATTAGCTCTACTTAGCTTTCTCACCATTTTATTTCTAAAAGGAAATAGTTGGCATAGATAAACATTTGGCATCTGAATTTTTTAAAAATATGTATATGTATTTTTTAAGTTTATTCGTTTATTTTGAAAGAGAGAGCATATGCAAATGAGACAGAGGCAGGGAGAGACAGTGAGTGAGTGAGTGAGTGAGTGAGTGAGACAGCGAGCAAGCGAGAATTTCAAGCAGGCTCCACTCTGTCAGCACAGAGCCTGTTGTGGGGCTCAAACTCCTGAACTGTGAGATCATGATCTGACCTGAAATTGGACACTTAACAGAGCCACCCAAGTTCCTCATTGATACCTGCTGATTAGCCCCCAAATTTTGGCATAATCACTGCATTTGCCTAATAGAAATTACACATTTTCCTAAGAGCTGCAATGAGCAAATCTCCGTGTACAGAAGTAGGCATGTTTGTCTTTCTGCCCGGGGTTTTCCTCCCTGCTCTGGGGACTCCCTCTCAGACCCCTACCGCAGGTCCCAGCACATGGCTTCAGATGTCTATTTCTCTCCCTCATTTCTTACTTAGCAAGTGTGCTAAGCCTCATTAGAGGTTTAGGAAGGAGACATCAGTGCTTACCTTTTTTCTTTGATTTTATTTTGAGCTGTCCAGCTTAGAATGATAGAAATGATTAAGCTACTAACAGCATATTTTGTGTTTTGAACAAATACGGTATGAAGTATATCAAACTCCCAAAATTTCCCTCTAAATTTTTGAAATTCTTGGGTGATATTAAAATAAATGCATTAAAAGGTTGGTGGTTTCCTTTTGTATAGACTTTTTTGCTTCATTTTATTTTATTAGCAGTAGTTATTGTAAATCTTATGTGTTTAAATTTTGTTACTGTGTTTCAACAGAAGCACCTGGGTTTAGCAATACGTCACTGATTATCCTTCACCAGCTGGAAGACAAAATGAAAGCCCATTGTTTCCTTATGGACTTTATTCACCAAGTAAGCATCTCCTCCATGAGCGGAGACGGCCAGGACACTGTGCCCTTTGTCAGCTCTCCAGGACAGCAGGAGGTCCTTGCTTATTGTGAGGTGTTTCGTTGGTTGGGACCTGACTAGTGTTTTTCCATTTTCTCTGTTGTCTTAAAAGTAAGTAATTCCAGGGCTGGTGGGGTGGAGGGGGTGAGCTATTCAAGGACAAATACTGCATTGAAAACAGTGTAGAAAGAAGAAAAATAGTGTATTTCAGCAGAAATGCTTCAGCTGCTTTTGTAACATTCTATGATATCTTGCTTCTTATTCAGGTCTTTTGTGGGCTTTTATGTAAACTTAGGTTTTCATTATTTTTAAAAAGTGAACAATGTTAAGGTGAACACAGATTTTGATCTATAGGATTTGAATTCTGAAGTGCCATTAGAATCAATTCCCTATTTAAAGTATTCTTTTTTTTTTAAAGGAGTATTCCTATTTATACAGGGTCTAAAATTAGAATAGTAAAATTTGCTGCGAGACAGAAGTGTTACCCAGAATCCCCCATCTCTTCCTTGTTGATCAGTAGAAGCTCCCAGGCATATTATATACCCAGGCTGTCTGCTTTCACCATGGACAGGGTGGTGGAGAGATTTCGAGAGTGGTGACCCACCCCTGCCCTGTTAGTTGAGCCTCAGGGGAGGAACGTGTTGGGAAGAGAACACTTTGTTAAATATTTTGTATTGTTCTCTTCCATGGGTTAGAGTTTCGTGCCCTCTTTCCTAGCTTTGCTGTTCATTTGGGAAGATAATGTTCCTCGGAGCCTTGAGGTCCAGCCTACCCAGCCTTGGTCCATTCTCTATTTTTTATGTGTTTTGTAAGGTGAAAGGACTCTTTTCAGACCGCCCTGGGTCGCCTGCATTGCAACTCTCAGCATTGTGAAAGGTTGTGACTGATACCGCAAAACAGGCAACTGGCACAGGGAAACCCCATGCGGGTTTTCCCACACTTTTCCAAGATTCTTCTTTTTCTAGGGCGTTGCTTTGTTATCAAAGAAGTTAAGAAAGCAGACAAGAACCACACCTGTTTCCTGCAGAGGTAGCAAGTACATTGAGCTTTACGAGTGTCCCAGAGGTCTAGCCCCAGCCATGCGAGGACTCTGTTTAAACACCGAACAGAGGCCCCTGTGCCGGCACTAGTCAGGGCTGACTGTGAGCTCAGCCAGTCACTCCTGCAGGCTGCTAGGCATGGTCTTTCTCATCCTGCCTTCCTGCACGTCCCGGTTCAGTCTTTCCCTTCACAGAAACCGCTCTGATGCCCCCAACTCACTGATGGTTGCTGTTTTACAAAGTAGAATTCACCAGGTTTAAGTCCTCCTACTCTAACTACAGACCAACGTATGGATCACGAGTCTAGACCCTCACTGCATACAGGGCCCCTTGGTCTGGCTCAAGGAAGGAAGACTTGAAAGGGACCAGTGTGAGTGAAGTAGTGCTGGGAGCCTGACCCTGTTCCGGCTCTCTCTGGGTACACAGAGAGAGCCGGAACAGGTGAGTTCAGCTGAGGGGGTTACAAGGGACGTTGTTTGTTCTCTTCCGTGGGTTAGAGCTTCGGGCCCTCTTTCCTGGCTTTGCTACTCAGTTGGGATGGTAGAGAATGTTCCTGAGAGCCTGGAGGTCCAACCTACAGTGGTATCCTTCCTCCCGGCCCTGGTTTATCACACCCACTCTCTCTCTTGGTTGTATTCTCTGAAGGAAGGGTTCATGTGCTCGGTCCTCTTAGTCGATAGTCTTTATGATACTGTATGTTCTCACAAGTCAGGGTGCGGCTTTTCTCTAAGCAGTTTAAGGAGTGAATTCGGCAGCAAAGTGGCAAGAAATGGTTCTCCAGCCAAGAGAGGTCATGTTCATCCTCTCGTTGCCCAGACTCTGCCCGTAGTGGTATTCAGGGAGCGCCATGGCCACAGAGCGTTTCCACGCCCGGTCCCAGTGCAGGAGCCGTTCTCTCTCATCTGTCAGTTGGAAAAAGTTAAGGCATTTTTGCATACAGAACAAGGAAAGAGACCCATGAAAACCATCTTTTATCTTTTGTTTTCAGTTGGCTGATGTTAGAGTTTTTGTTCTTGACATGCACTTGTAAACCAAGTTTGTTTACACAACCAAGTCTTGCCAAGACAGTTGTTTTGGCTTTTGACTGTAATTACGTCTTATTCTTCCTGTCTTGACTGCGGACCTTCCTAACTGAGTCTAATGTCTATTTTATGGGGAGCAGCCTTCCCCTGTGGGTTTTCTTTTACACACTGCAGGGCTAGCTTTATACTTTTAAAAAAAACAAAAAAGGAAAGAAAGTAAGAAAGAAAGGAGAAGACTAACCTCATGCGGTATTCGCAGAAAACCCATTTAGCAAAAGGTAGATTCCTCCTTGTTTCCTCAAGTTCATTGTAATAAAAGAAATCTAATTCAGAAAAAGAGTGTTTTTCTAATCATATGCATATATCGCTTCTGTCCGTAGGAATTCCCTAGAGATGTGGGTTATTGTTTATTTTTGTTTTCCCTGTACTTTATGAAAAACCAACCTCAGCGTATAAAAACCAAGTCACTTTGTTAGTGAAGTGGGTCATAGGTAGACCGTGGAAGAGTGTTCAGTATTTAGATGTGTCTCTTGGCTTCCTAGTTGGGATGTGATGCTTCATCAAATGAGGAAGCTTCAAAGTCCCAGAACCTCGTAACACAGCAGAAACGGGTACAGGCAGACCGGAGGCGACAGTGCAAAGGATTCGAGGCCCTCTCACCCTCCCCATGGTGTTCAGGTTCTGGGAATCAGTTGCTGAAGATGGAAACTGCTGAGTTTCTAGTTCCCAAGGATCTAGAATGTAGGGAAGTTACATGGAAAAGAGGAATTTTATGATTTTGATAACCACAAATGAGAGTTTAGAGTTATGGAATGACCGTAATCTCAGAAGAGGAACACCCACCCTTTCTTATAGGTGCTAACAGCTCTGGCTGAAGGGTGTGTGTGTGTGCGCGCGCGCGTGTGTGAGAGAGCTGAGGTGCTTTCTTGGGGATGGTGAAGGCTCGTAGCTCTGCACCATCGTGCTTCTGGGGGACAGAAGACCACACTGCTCTGGACGTTACAGTGCGTGCATTCTAAGATCGTGTGTTTGTGTTCTCGCCAGGTGGGCTTGTTCGGGCGCCTGCGCACGTCTGCGGTGAGGGGGACGGCCATGGCCACGCGGCTGCTGCTCTGCGAGCACGCCGAGAAGCTGGCAGCCGCCATCGTGCTCAAGAACCACCACTCGAGGCTCCCAGAGCTTGTCAACTCGGCGGTGATGAATGCTTTAAGCAAGAGGGACTGCGAAATCCCGCCCAGCCTGACTCCCGCAGACGTCTTCTTTAGAGAAGTAAGAGGCATTACTTTGCCCTTGATGTGGCTTTCTAGAGCTGTGTGTTTGCTGATCATGCCCCGAACAGAGAAAAAGATCGAAGAAAAAAAAAATCTCATAGAAATTTTAAGTAGGACCGCATATTTATCACTTCTATCCCTATAAATTAGAGCTTGCAAAATGCACTGAGAAGCCTTCCCTGCTGTCTGCTGGATGCTCTCCTCTGGTCTCTGCAAATCCGCTCCTGACTCTGCCTCAGAGGCCCCTCGCCAGGGGCCTCCCTTGCCCTCTGGCTTCTCGTTGCCTTTCACAGAGGTGAGGCACTGTCGTTCTCTGTTCCAGCGGTTACTCCCCACCCACGCTCCCAGCCTCATTCCCTGCCACCTCCCCTGCACTCTGCATGTCCGCGTTTCCAGTAGCTGCTGCGCCCCATGTGCCTCCACACCTGGACTTGTGAGCGGCGTCCCTGCGCCGGCCCGGTGCTGCCCCTTCCCTCATGGGTCCCTGGATCTGCTAACACTGCTGTAAACTTTCCCTTCACTGAACTCTTCCCGGGCGCCTGCTAGGACCCTACTCTTTATCTTACTACTAAAATCAGATTTATTTTCAAAGAAAAAGAAAAACGTGCTGTATAGTTCAGAGGGAGAAAAGGTGAAGATGCTGGTGGCCTCTGGCCATTGTGATAAGAGTACACAGTTCGTGTTCTTGTGTCGTGACGTCTTACAACCTCGTGAAGGGACAGGGGAGACTACACTCCCTCCCTTTAAAGGTGGTGATGCTGCTGCTGCCGCCGGCTTGTCCTGCAGCTCTGAAATTTGGAATTAGTTTTTGCATTTGGGGAACTTTTAACTCTGTCTAATGCCTCTAGTTTTTATTTCCTTCCTGCTACAGTCTAGCTGTCATCTAGTATCTAACAGACTGCACCAAGAAGTCTTTGTTCTTCTTAATACAGTTGACCCTTGAGCAACTTGGAGGTGTGGGGCGCCGACCCCCTTGCGCAGTAGAAAATCTGTGTGTCGCTTCTGACTCCTCCAAAACTTAAGTGCTAATAGCTTAGTGTTGATGAGAGCCTTACCAGTAAATATCAGCATAACACACATTTGTATGTTATGTGTGTTATATACTGTATTCTTACAGTAAAGTAGAGGAAAGGAAATATTGAAGTTTACATAGGGACATGCGGGTGGCTCCGTAGGCTAAGCATCTGACTCTTGATTTCATGACCACGCAGAGCCGGCTTGAGAGTCTCTCTCTCCCTCTCTCTCTGCCTTTCACCTCCTCTCAAAATAAAGATTTTTTTTTTAAAAATGAAATTTACATAAAGAATAGAAAGATTCACAGTACTGCACTAGATCTATCGAAAACAATCTGTGCGTAAGTGGACCCATGCATTTCAGACCTGTGTTGTTTAAGGGTCAGTGGTGTTTCATGTACTGAAACCTAAAAGTAGGACACTGAACTGTGTTCAGCTTTGCTGTTGATACTTCGTCTGCAGAATGCCTGTTATGCACTTGAGATGGTTTTTTCCTAGGGAATGTAAGGCAGAGCAGTTATTTTTTTTGTTTTTTTAATTTAGGAAATAGACCCAAAATCTGAATGAAAGAGAAAACAGTATACATCAAGTTCCATGATCTAATCAATCACAGGAATCTATCCAAACCTCTGCCACTACGACCAGCTAAGCTTACAGACAGAACTCACAGGTGTCTGCACTTGGCCCTAACCCTTCGTTGTTTAGGAGGGGGAGGAGAGGGATGGGGTCCGAAACAGGAGTGGGCAGCGAAGGGCTCCAGAAGAGAAGGTCATCTGCATACTGGATAAGAGTACCCTTTGGGAGGGAGAGGTTAGAGCTGGTGCCAGAGCTTCTCCGGAGAGGCGGGGCCTATCCCTCAAACTGTAGAAGTGTCCAGAGCTAACTGTTGGGGGTGGTGGGTGTCGGGGTCAGACTAGGTGGAGGTGAGGAGGCCTTGGAATTCTGAGGAGATAGGAATGGTGAAGAACGTGTTCTTAGATCCAAGTCCGTGAAGTATGTGGTGGAGGGTGGAGTGGTGGGGGGGGGGATGTGGGTGAGGGACGTCGGCCTCTGAGGTAATTCTGAGATCCTGAACTAGTCTGTAAAAACCCTCTGGCTTTGGACTGGAAGCACTGGAGTATTGTATTTGAGGAAAGGAATTTGGAAATGGGTGTAAGCCTTTCAAGGCCTCAGCTTTGAGAGGATATTGGGGTTTTGAAGGGAAAAAAGATAGGATCCTTGCGGGGGCCCAGCCCATGCACCCCAGTCGAAAGGTCCCTGAGTAGGGGGTTGGTGGCGCAATATCTATAAGAAAGAAGACAGACAACGTGAATGGTGGTAAAGCCACACTTTACTAAGGTAGTCAGTGTCTTTTATGCCATAGGGGATTATATTTTTTTTTTCTCTAATGATTACATAGTTTATGGTCCTTGAAAAAGTAAAAACATGTTCTGGGAAGTATCATTTTTTATCACAGAAGAGAGAACAGCTGTGAGAACAGAAGTAAAAAAACAGGAATGAGGGAATCTCTCAAAGAATTTTCTTTTCTTCAAGGCCCTTTAGCAGTTATGTCTGGGCAAGACACTTATCATTCAAGAAGTTAATTTTAGAGGATTGTGTTTGCCCCCAACAGCAGGCAATGAGCTAGGAAAAAATAATGTAAGGGAAAGCTGGTGTCACTAACTGACCCAAGCTGATTCAAAACTTAAAATTATATGCCTTTTTGCTTTTGCAAAGCATCGAGAAAATTGTAGACAGGATAAACAGAAGCAACCTGTGCAGCCCAGGAGGCCAAATATTGTTTCACAGTCTTTGGACTTGTTCCGCAACTTCCCAAATAGTTCTCCTGCGCCCCCAAGGCATGGCCATCAAAGGTCACTTATATAGACTCTCCTGTGCCCCTGAGGCAGTGCCATCAATGGTCGCTCTGCGGGAGGTTTTTTGCCTACTGGGCCCCAACAGATCCTTAAGGTATATAGATTGCTTTCACAAAGTATTTGTTGTAACTTTTGTGTCTTTTTTTGGTCTTTGTTCATACTTCATTTTAATACAGCAAAACAGATTTTTTTTTAACAAATTATTTGAAAGAATTGAATAAGAGTCTTGTTCCTTTTTCTGCATTTGGATCAAAGTGGAGAGCATACTAGTTAATTCAATATATATTTTCCAGATAACTAGAAAAAAACAACGAATGATTTGGAATCCAACAAGTATTATCCGTTGGATACATAATTCAGGAGTACCTTAGGTATATGATACAACAAAACCAAAAATATGGCAAATGGTTGTGTGCAAGACTATGACATTTACTGGTCTTAAGCTTCCTTTGGGTGTAGTTCTGAATCCTAGGGTTCCATAAAGCCGAGGAAACTGCCTAAGGGAGAGACTGTCAGGTGCATGAACAGTATTTGAAACCAGTGAGTATATAACTCATAAAGGGATTTAGCAAGTGTTTTGACATTTGATTTGCCTTTATTTTTTTCTGCTTTTTATATCATATATGCTTTCCCCATTGTTTTCATGTTAACAGTATTAAAAAAATTCTTACATTTGGGGCACCTGGGTGGCTTAGTCAGTTAAGCATCTGACTCTTGGTTTCAGCTCAGGTCATGATCTCTTGGTTCGTGAGATTGAGTCCTGAGTTGAGCTCTGAGCTGACAGTGTGGGACATGCTTGGGATTCTCTCGCTCTCTGTCTCTCATCTGTCTCTCTCCTCTCTCTCTCTCTCTGTCTCTCTCCCCTTCCCCCCCTTTCTTCTCCCTTGCTCCTCCCCGACTTGTGTACTCTTTCTCTCAAAATAAACAAACAAACATTATGGGCTCCTGGGTGGTTCTGTCGATTCAGCATCTGACTCTTGATTTCAGCTCAGGTCATGATCTCATAGTTTGTGAGTTCAAGGTGCTCATTGGGTTCTGCCCTGGCAGTGTGGAACTTGCTTGGGATTCTCTCTCTGCCCTGCTTGCTCTCTCTCTCAAAATAAATAAACATGCGTTAAATAAATGAGTAAATATCGTCTAAAAAAAAATTCTTACATTTAAGCTTTAAATTAAATGAGCCAAAAGTCTCGTGCTGGGGCTGTCAGCGTGCCTTTGCCTAACCTCTGAAATAGAAAAGGAAGAGCGGGGCTCCAAGGAGGATTCTGTTTGGGGCACGCGTTGTATGTGTATAGGCTTGTTCCTTCGTTAGTTTGTACACAAGGGCCGCAAACCTGGTTTCTATTTTTTCTTACCTTTGAGTGCCCAAAGTTATGCAGACTCTAAGCGTTTTAAGTAATAAAGCAAGGAAGGTTTACCTGTGGCCTTTCACTGGAAACAAGGGCTCCCGTGCTTAACAGTTTTGCACCGTTACCTTCGTGTGTTAGTAATGACAAAAAATTAGAAAAGAACAGTTAGAAGTTATCTAATTGACCCTTGAATCATGTCAGGGTTAAGGGTGCCTGACCCCCCCATGTAGTCAAGATGTTTTAAAAAAAAAAATCCTAAAGAAGAGAAAATACCGTATGGTGTCCAGAAACATGTGCGTGTAAGCAGAGCAGGGCGTTTCTAGCCTGTGTTGCTCACGCCTCCCTTCCACAGTGTTTTCTCTTCTTACTTCCCATCACCTGTTTTATTCTGACTCAGAAGCTGAGACTATGACTTGTTGAGAAAAGGCCACTGAGTAGGGTCGGGACAGTTGTAATTATCACCCATCGCCGTACTTTTGTTGATGTCGTTGTCTTCTCTGTCCTCTCTCAGGTGTCACAGGTGGACACCATCTGTGAGTGCTTACTGGAGCACGAGGAGCAGGTCTTAAAGGAAACATCGTTGGACTCTGTGGAATGGGCGGACGTGGTGATCAATGTGAACAGTATTCTCAAGGTACAAAACCACGGTGAAGATTTCAGCAAACCAAAGACCTGTGTATGGCTGGTAGAGAAAGTGGTTTCCATGTTCCAACTCTGTATTGCCAGTAATTTATAAGTGTTTAGCATTTAATTCCAAAAATTTAGAAGAATACAGTCATTATATTACTCAAACATTTTAAATGTCTTGTACAGATTGGAAGCTTCTATAATCCTGAGTTCTGGATTATAACAAAATAATAGCCTTTTATTTGGACAAAGATACATACAACATGGCAAATATATTGATGTTATAGTAACCAAATGTTTTAATTACTCAAGAGCTTACTATTATTGATTAAAATGTTCCATTTAATCTTAGCTAATGGTCTTTATAGCAATGGTTTTCCTACTGCTTCCTATAGTTTTCCAAAATTGAAGTTAAATTATGGATTAAAACAAATTTCAAATGCAGAAAGAACCAAAAGAGTAGTTCCTACAGACTTGGGCTGAGTATTTTTTAGTATTCATAGACTTTGATGTTTCAAATTATCTTTAAAAAAACTGGGCTTCATCACTTTCTGCGCACGCCAATGCATTTTTTCCAGGACATGCTACAGGCTGCCTGTCATTATCGACAGAACAGGAACTCCTTGTATAGAAAAGAACCACTAGAACCAGAACCTGAGTATGTTCCTTGGACAGGTGAGATGGCAAGCACTGAGCCCAGCTGTGCTCATGTATTATTAGCAGTCATTCAAAATATATTTCTAATGACTTATCATTTTTGGAAGTGTATCTAATTCCATGAGTGTGGGTTTGTAAGTGGAATGAAAAGTAAGTGTCATCTCCAGAATGAGCTGTTCTTGTGAAAATTGCTTTATTCTCTTGGAATAACTTTTAGATTTCTCTATAATTTATGTAACCGATATTTATGGATACTTAAACATTCTTTGACTTTTTTAAAAGTAATCTCTACCCCAAAGGGGCTCAAATTCATGACCCTAAGGTCAAGAGTCGCACACTCTGCTGACTACGCCAGCCAGGTGCCCCATGTTCACTAGTTTTTAGAGCGTATAGTTATTCAAGGAAGGAGGTCCTGGCCTCGTGGTATTGACTATATTTAATGTTGGTTTAATACAAGAAAGTAAGTGGAGTGGCACTAAAGGAATTTAGAAGAAAGAAGGATATCTTTACCTGTGTGGAGGAAGTCTCCGTAGAGAAGATGGGATTTAGGCAGGACATAGAGAGCTTTCAGCTGAACCCCTATTTGATCTATTTTTCCAGCAACATTGAGGTGATACAGTTTTTAGGCAGTTGGTCTTTCCCCTAGCCATTCTAGAACCCTGACCCACCACATTACTCTGTGTGATTTTTGTAGCAACAAGCGGTCCTGGTGGCATCCGAACAGTAATAGTGCGCCAGCATGGGATTGTCCTGAAAGTGGTTTACCCTCAGGCGGACAGCAGCCTCCGCAACGTTCTGACGGAGCAGCTGGTGGCACTGATTGATTGCTTCCTGGATGGCTACGTTTCCCAGCTTAAGTCTCTGGACAAGTCTGACGATCAAGAAAGATACGACAGTCTGGAGATGGAATACCTACAGAAAAGATCAGAGCTCCTATCTCCACTTCGTGAGTGCATGACACTTAGTGAGGGCTGTGGGTCTTTGAATTTGCAGAATGGATGAGGGAGTCAAATCATTAAGGCAACATATTCAGTTCATTAATCCAACTGTAACCAAGAATGTAAAGCACGACACATATGTATAGCTTTCTGCATTCATTCATTTGTTTAACTTCGTTTTCATAACTTTCCAGGTACAAGTACCATAGACGGTGCTGAAGATGACTTGAAAATGAATAAATTAACAAATGGAGCCTGTGCTCAGAGAGCTTATTCTCTCAGACCTGTACATGAATAAGTAGACTGCACAGTAGAGCACGGTGGTAGCCATTAGAGGACACATGGAACCGTGTGGCTGTTTGGCACAGGACACGTTGTTTCCATAGCTGGACTTAGGAGAAGTAGCTTGTTTGCTAGTATACCAGGGAAGAGAGTAGCGTCATTAAATTTGCCTCTTTAATGAATTTATATGGATTATGAAACTAAGCGCCAGTAAGTGGAAAGGTTTCTATTCCATTAATTATTTTTTGAATATAATATGAATTAAAGGTAAAGTTTCAAGTAATATTTTTTTATCACATAATAAGTTCTCACTAACAGGATTTTTTTCCATCTGTTGTCATTTCTGCAGTCACACTAGGCCAGCACTCGTGGGCTGCTTCATTAGCAGAAAAGTACTGTGACTTCGATATCTTGGTGCAGATGTGTGAGCAGACCGACAACCAGACCAGACTCCAGCGCTATATGACCCAGTTTGCCGATCAGGTAACGAGTGTTGGGGACATAGGAAATCAATCCTGTAGTAAGGTTTTACCATTTCAAATCTTTTTTTTTTTGTTTATTTATTTTAGAGAGAGAGCACGTGTGGGGAGAGGGGCAGAGAGAGAACTCCAAGCAGGCTCTGAACTGTCAGTGCAGATGCAGGGCTTAAACTCACAAACCGTGAGATCATGACATGAACAGAAATCAAGAGTCAGACGCTTAACTGACTGAGCCAACCAGGTGCCCCCATTTCAAATCTTACTTGGGTGTTTTGTTGGAAGATGATATATAATCATTTTGTAGTTAACTTAGATGCTGATCTGTGCATTATGTTTCTTTGTAAACTGGCAAACGATTCCAAATATTAGTGAAAGGTCTTTGACCTTGGAAGAATATGTTAAAAGTTTTCATTTCTATTCTTATATTTCCAGTTAGAAATAAAAGTGTTTAGGTATATGAATATTGATCAAATTTTAAAAATTTGAAAAGAGGATCTTGGGAGCACATGATACTGCAGCTTTTAGAGAGCTCAGCTTTCTGTATACCAAAGATTTATGCTCTCTTTTGACATCATGCTTCTTTTCTTTATGAGAGAGAGAGAGAGACAGTGTGAGCAGGGCAAGGGCAGAGAGAGAGGGAGACACAGAATCCGAAGCAGGCTCTAGGCTGTGAGCTGTCATCACAGAGCCCAACGCGGGGCTCAAACTCACAAACCATGAGATTATGACCTGACCCCAAGTCGGACGCTTAAGCAACTGAGCTTTTTGTTTTTGCATTATGAGACTCTCTAGGTGTATTTAAGCCAGTTGATTGTCATGTAAAAACTAATTTTTTCTTACTGTAAAAGTGAACATAGTATAAAATTCAAAAAGTCCCTATAAACCAGAAAGATTTTAAAAATCACTCATAATTTGACTACCCAGAGAGGAAGAACTCTTTTTAACATTTGGTTTATATTGTTCTAGTCTTTTCACGCTTTATTGTTATGGACAAAAATGTTTTGCCGATTGCTAGTCACAAACACTTGTCCTGATACCATTGAGTATTTCACAGCAATGATTTGATGGTGTTGTGGTATTTCATGGCCTGGATGTAACTTGCCCTATTTGATCAGGGCCGGATTGTTGGACGCAGCTTATTTAGTATTTCACAACAGCACTAAAGTAAATACTTCTGTGTCCATCATGATTTCTAATCTTTCTGTGGATTATAGTTTTTTGTTGACATTTTCCATTCATTTTTGCATTCTCTTATTTTCTTTAATATGTTTAGTTCTTTAAAAAATCCTTCTGTACTACGTCTAAAATCTGGTCATCCTCAGGTTTGCTTCTCTTGCCTATTGCTTAGTCATATTTTTCTGCTAATTATGTCTGATAAATTTCTTGTTGTATTTTGGATATTATGTGTAAAGGAACCTTAAAGATGGAAATAAATGCTCTCTTTCTCCTGAGAGGCAGGTCAGTCAGTTCATCAAGAATAGAGGTGGGCCAAGGTTTGGTCGAGGCTTTTGTTATATTCATTTCATTTCCAGCTTAAAAGTCTTGTGGGATTGGTGTGTTCATCGCAGAATTTCCTTTCGTAGAAATATCTCTTACATACTGTGTGACTGCAGGATATCTTAATCTTCCTGTCCAGCCTAGCCTTCCATGTTACCCCAGCATTCAGCAGACATCTAGTGGTGAAAACGGGCAAGGCATTTAGGGCCTCTCTAGAATCCTGTTTATGAGTCCAGCGCACATGGCCTTCCGGCACAGAATTCAACCCTGTGGGTAGTTGGGGGCTCCTGAGAAGCTCAGTCAGGTAAGCCTCCAACTTGGGCTCAGGTCAGTCTCACAAGTT
This sequence comes from Suricata suricatta, assembly GCF_006229205.1. NCBI lineage: Eukaryota > Metazoa > Chordata > Mammalia > Carnivora > Herpestidae > Suricata > Suricata suricatta. The sequence continues at coordinate 103,603,828 of NC_043701.1, read as the reverse complement.
CATGGGTTCGAGCCCCGCATCGGGTTCTATGCTGACAGCTCAGAGCCTGGAACCTACTTTCGATTCTGTCTCTCTCTTCCTCTTTGCCCCTCCCCAACTTGTACTCTCTCTCTCTTTTTCTCTTTCTCAAAATAAGCATTAAAAAACAGTATTTGACCCCTGGGAATCTTTTATTCTGCACTGTTGCATAGAACTTTCCTATATACTTTCTAAGATAGGACATGGGGTCATTGAGCACCTGATGTGATTAGTATGTATGACAGAGGAACTGAATTTTAACATTTTAATTACATTGAAGTAGCTGTACATAGCTAATGGTTATACCTCGCACATCTACAGTTTCCGTGATCTTGAACAAGATCCTCTTTCTGAATCTGCATTCCTCATTTGTTAAACTAAGTTAAGGGTTTTTTGTTGTTGTTTTGTTTTAAGAATCCTTCTCTATAGAAAATAAGTGTTTAAACAGGATCTCTATTCTGGAATCTTAAGACCTTTGAAAAAATATTAACGTTTTACTATCAGAAATGTACTTTTTAAAACTGTATTAATAAATATTATTAGATTCTTTGCTCTTCTGTTTGTAGAATTTTTCGGACTTTCTCTTCCGCTGGTATCTGGAGAAAGGAAAGCGAGGCAAACTGTTGTCTCAGCCCATCTCTCAGCATGGAGAGCTGGCAAATTTTTTGCAGGCTCATGAACATCTCAGCTGGTTACATGAAATTAACAGCCAGGAATTAGAAAAGGTAAGAAGGATTGAGTTACATGGACCAGATTTAGGCAGTTTTTACTTAGGTTTTTTTTATTTTATTTTTTTATTTTATAGAGAAAGAGCCCAAGCAGGGGAGAAGGGGCAGAGGTTCGGAGAGTGAGAGAGAATCCCAAACAGGCTTCATCCTGCGTGCAGAGCCCAGTGTGCGCCTCAATCCCGTGACCCTGGGATCATGACCTGGGTCTAAATCAGGGGTCAGACACTCAAGTGACTGAGCCACTCAGGCGCCCCTTTACTTAGTTTTAATTAGTTTAGTTTAAAGTGATTAAATGCCATCTAGAAATTATTTTAAACACATGTCTCCTGTTCTCTGACATATTTTGAATAAAGTATTCTTGTGTATTTATGATGGCATTACTATTATTTTTAATATCTCAATAAAAAAATGTAGCCTGTTGTGTTTTGACTATTAGAGTAAAATAAAGCACAAAAATTGTATTAACATGTATAAACAGTTGGCTTTTATTTGTCATGAATATTAAAATGTTCCTATTATGAGTAAAAACAGTACACAAATTAACTTCAACATTTGTCCTTGACAGGTTGTTGAAGTGAATGTATAGTTGTTACAGAGCAAATGTTTCTTATATGTTTCTCTGGTACTTTATTGCATAATTACTCTTGATGTATCTTACTGATTAGTTTTTAGGTTTGCTCCTACTGACTTGGTCTTTCATTGATACATATTAGGGGGAAAAGCAAGTTTAGGTAGTACTTTAGCCTGTATTTCAACTTGAATTTGTTGGCAGGGTCTTACCATTTTTCATATTTTGTTTGTTGTAGGCTCATGCAACACTTCTGGGTTTGGCAAACATGGAAACTCATTACTTCGCAAAGAAGAAAACCCTTCTGGGCTTGAGTAAATTGGCTGCATTGGCTTCAGACTTTTCAGAGGATATACTGCACGAAAAAATTGAAGGTGAAGGAAAGAATGTGAACATGAAGCATGCTATCCGTGAACTCCTCTCATGCATTCCTCTTCCTGTTTAGTGATACTCGTGAGACACGGGACCCGTCTCTCGCTCAAGAGGAATGCGTTCTGTTCAGTGTTTTAGACAATTATTTAATTGCATATTTGGGATTCTATTTTTTAGAGAAAGCTTGTATGTTAAGTAAGAATTCCTAAAGAATAAAAGTAAATGGTTTGACTAGTGTTCTGAATAGACCCTTAGTGACTCATACTCTTAAGAACAAGAACTGCAAAGAAATCCTTCGTCACTGGGTTTGTTGTAGATAGTGGTAATTGTGAAGCTACTGGTTGCAGAATTCAGAGCTTTTTGGTGTCATAATTGTGAAACTTTTGTTATATTATCTGTTAAGAAAATAATTGGCTACACTGTTATTTTTGAGAACAAAGGGGAAGAGAGAGATACAAATCTAGAAGGAGAATGAGGAAGGGCCCTGACTGCACTTGAATTGGAGATCTCAGATGGAATCATGATTGTTTAAAATTAAAGCATTTCTTGGGCTCTGTCCACTGAGAGGGCCAGAAAGCAGTGACACCCCGGTGGCAGGAGCAACCCAGTCCTGTATCGTTCTTCTAACTACTATTTCTCAGTAAAAGGAGATGAGGGTCATTGAAGGAATGGTCCTGGGAAGTCTTGTTGAGCCAGAAAGCAAGCTCAATGTAGAGATGCCAAACAACGTGACAGCCTCCACTGGCCACGTTTGAGGTTAATCTGAATACCAAAAAGAGTGATAGTAAAGCATTTTATTTCAGTTTAAAAACAAAAAAATCCCAGGGCGCCTGGGAAACTTAATCGGCTAAAAGGTTGACTTCAGCTCAGGTCATGATCTCACAGTTCATAGGGTCAGGCCCCACGTCAGGCTCTATACTGACAGCTCAGAGCCTGGAGCCTGCTTTGGATTCTGTGTCTCCCTCTCTGGCCCTCCACCACTCATGCTCTGTGTGTCTCTCTCTCAAAAATAAATAAACATTAAGAAAAAAAAATTTTTTAATCCGTAAATCCATCATGAGACCCAGAAGTGGAGGAGTCAGTGAAAGTTTTCTTTACAAAAAAAGAATACCAACTAGTAAGTGTAGAATGGGACTTGGCAGATCACCATCTTCAACCATGGTGACTAATGCATCCTCAAAGGATGCTACAACCATTGAGTTTAGGGGTTAGGGGACAAGGATGGCCTCATGTTTTCAAAGTCGCGTCACCTGGATCTGACAGGTACCATCACCAGCACGAGACACTCCCTATACACACTTCTGCGTGGTGTCCGGTGGCAGTGTGTGACACCACCTTGTGTTGTTCTCATGCCGGAGATGTTCAGCCCTAATCTAACCACAAGGAAGTGATCAGATGTATCCTGTCTGTGGGGCGTTTTACAGTATAATCGTCCCGATTCTTCCAGATTCAGGAGCATGAAAGACAAGAAATAAAATTAAAAAAACAACAAAACAGCAGGCTGTGTTAGATTAAAGTAACCAGAGAGCTGTGACAACCAAATACAGGGCGAGCTGCTGGCTCGGCTCCTTGACCATCCCCCAAATAACCAGCCATGACAAACGTTTTGGGGACAACTGGGGGAATGTGAACTAAATTAACATTAGATGATATTACTCTATTCGTGTTAAGTTTTTCAGACCTGATAATGATATTGTGACTGAATGCCCTTAGGAGGTACATCCTAAAGTATTTAGAAATGGCATGATGTCTGCAGCTTTCATATGACTTGGGAAAAGCAGATAGATTGGTAGATAGGTAGAGAAAGCAATGATGGCAGAATGATAATAGCAGGGGACTCTAGATATATACAGCGTACACTATCTTGTTCTTTAAAATTTTCTCAAGGGGTGCCTGGGTGGCTCAGTCGGGTAAACGTCTGACTTCGGCTCAGGTCATGATTTCATGGTTTGTGAGTTCAAGCCCTGTGTCAGGCTCTGTGCCTGCTTTGGATTCTGTCCGAAGAATTCTTCTGTCTGAAGCATTCTGTCTGTTTGTTTATTTTTGACAGAGAGACAGTGCAAGCAGGGGAGGGGCAGAGAGAGGGAGACACAGAATCCGAAGCAGGCTTCAGGCTCTGAGCTGTCAGCACAGTGCCGGACATGAGGCTTGAACTCATGAACTGTGAGATCCTGACCTGAGCTGAAGTAGGCCACTTAACCGACTGAGCTACCCAGGTGCCCCTAGAATTCTTTTCCGAGTAGGTTGCAAACCCCTCCAGTCTGCTTTTCTGGGTATGGAAATTGCACAAAAATTATTTAATTTTTTACAAAATTTGGATCACGTAGAGTGGTGTTGGTATTTGAGCGTATTTGTGCTTCGGTCAGTGTACTTGGCGGGGACTACTGGGTGTGGATGCATAGCAGTTCTCAGTCCTTGGCTCCTGTGGTCCCACGCCCCTTCCTGGGCAGAGCCGGGCCACAGGCTGCAGCCTGGGTGGCTGTCACCTCGTCCAGTAGAGATCACCATTGCTAGTTAATAGGTTTGGCACATAATCTTCCAGGTTTTGTTTCTCCTGTAGTAACAAATGGTGGCTTTTCAATAGATCATTTCCCTTTGTGCAAAATTCTGTAGAAACTCTGGTGGGAAGAAGCACCCTCTTGAGTTACCTTAAAATGGGACTGGGTGACCCCAGATTTGGGGAACTTGTGTCTTGTGAAATAGCCGTCTCTTCTCCAAGCAGTAAGGTGTTTTCTCAAAGCTCCTCTTTTCTCTCCTAATGCTGTCTGGTCACTGTGACTCTTTCTATGACTTGGATCACATTATGAGTATGTTTTAACATAATTAGGAATCAAGGCAAGCAGAATTAATAACATTTTAAGATCATTAAACAGTGACGAGATTACCTTTAGAGATAGTCCTTTTTTAAAAAAAAAATTCAGATTTGTTTATGACAGAGCAGAGGTTTACTCCCCTCCCTGCCTCTCGTTTTGAATTCTAGAAATGGCTGAGCAGGAGCGCTTTCTACTGCACCAGGAGACCCTGCCTGAGCAGCTGCTGGCGGAGAAAGAGCTGAGTCTCAGCGCGATGCCAGTGTTGACCGCCCCGCAGCTCATCAGCGTACGTCTTTGGCCCTCCTTGCGCCACTCCTTAGTCTCAGAACGCCATCAGGTCTCTTGAGTCAGATGGTACAGTTCCTAAGAACAGTCCTCTTTCCATTTCTGTTTTTCCGGCAACTTTCCCCTTCCTCTAAATAAGTTGTTAGAAGCTGCTTGAGAACAGGATGTCAGTTGGCAGGAAGTAGCGGGTCAGCCTCTGCCTCCCCGTAGATCTCCACCTGTTCCTAGAGATGCTTATCCAGGTGAAAGTGCTTGGATCTTCTCTTCTAGCACAGGACACACACGTGCCAGGAGGTATAGTTCAGGCTCTTCCATAAGAAAACAGTTTAAGGAACTAGATCTACCCAGCCTGTGAGTGCTGTCCTCCCCTTTGTCTGGAACACAACACGTTCCTGAGGGCAGGGCTGGGTCACGGGCTGCAGCCTCGGGACAGTCTTGTTGTTCGTAGTGTACTTGTTCAAGAGAGCATCTTGATACGGGAGTGATGCAGGATCACTTTGAATTTGCTCTAATTGTATTAACAAGACAATTCAAAAGCTTCAGTATTTTAATCATTATTGGTAACAGGTTTCCTATAATTGAGCCCACAACATCCTCCTTATATAACATATTGCAAAGAATATGCTCAAAAGAATACTGAAGTATGTGTACTGTCTTGAAACTGACTATGCATTTACTGACATTTTTAAAGTATATGTTCCGAATTATACAAATTAAATACTGTTGAGCGTAGGCATGTTTTAAAAATTTATTATGAGGGTTGATGGAATGTGACTTCCAAATGTGATAGTCTTTTTAGTATAAAATAAAAATACCTGTGACTTACTTGAAAGACTTAATGACTTATTTTCTCCATAAGTTTCTCTAGTCTTGGTTATATGATTACTTAAAATAATCCTCAATCTTATTTGAACTTGCCATAGCTATATATCTGTGAAGAAAACAGAAGAGCTAATGAATATGATTTCAAGAAAGCTTTGGACTTGCTGGAATATATTGATGAGGTAAGTAAAATCACTTGAAATGATCACAGGAAGGTATCACAATTTATATATTTGGTTTTCTGTAGAACTGAATACATATTAAAAGAGAAAAGATAACCTCTTTTAGCCAATCATGACAATGTTAATTAAAAAATATTCTTGGGGCACCTGGGTGGCTCAGTCTGTTAATCGACAACATTGGTTCAGATCATGATCTCACAGTTCATAAGTTCGAGCCCTGCATCAGGCTCTGTGCTGACAGCTCAGAGTCTGGAGCCTGCTTTGGATTCAGTGTCTCCCTCTTGCTCTGCCCCCGCCCAACTTGTGCTCTGTCTCTCTCTCTCTCTCGCTCTCTTGCTCTCTCTCTCTCTCTCAAAAATATAACATTTTTTTTAATTAAAAAAGACTCTCTGGTTCAGCTATTCTTAACTCTTGGAATGTGTGCTTCATTAGAAAAGTTGTCAGGAGATTCCTTTCCTGATAATTCTCACATGTTCTCTGATGTCTTTTTCTGTGTGCATGAAAAAAAAAAAACCACTGCTCTTCAGAGCCCTGAGGTATATTTTTTTCTTTATTAAGTCATTATTAATTCTCCAGACTGATATGTTGCTTTATCAGTTTACTTTTCCTAGTATTCACATCGTATTTACTCTAAGAGCTATTTCTCAGCCTTCTTTTGGGGTAAAAAAAAAAGATTGTAAAGACAATTCTGTAGGATAAGGAATTGGCCTTACAATTGAAAGTAGTTTGGTAGACTTAAAAAATGTAATGGATTGGCTTTTATGTTACCTTGTTTAAAATATTAGCCCTTTCAAGCTTCCAGATAACATCAGATTATCCCAGAATAACCAGAAACTAATTCACATAAACTTATTAACTGGCTTACTCTGCTGAGTATTACTGTCTTAAAGGAAAGGAAATGTTCTTAAATTGTGAATTAAAAGTAAAGCAATATTTATTTAGAATTAGAAGCTGACATAACTCAAATGTAAGCATGTATTTTTTAAAATCAGGACTTAATGAGAATATTTTTGTTTTGCTATAAAGGAAGAAGATGTAAATATAAATGATCTGAAAATGGAAATCCTTTGCAAAGCTCTTCAGAGAGATAAGTAAGTTCCCATAGCATGAATCTAAGACACGGTTTTAGAAAAGGGTTTTTAAGGAAGATTATGATACATCAAGCAGTCTTGTGGGCTAATTGTATTACAACATATACTATGAAAATTGTTGTGGTTTAGTGATCTAAAGTCCTCATTCTGTAATTAAGGAAGAGTTTAAGGACTTAGGACCACTGGCATAATACATCTCTACTTTTGATTTTAAAATTTAGATTGTCAGGGCGCCTGGGTGGCTCAGTTGGCTAAGCGTCCGACTTCAGCTCAGGTCATGATCTAGCAGTTCATGGGTTCAAGCCCTGTGTTGGGCTCTGTGCTGACAGCTAGCTCAGAGCCTGGAGCTAGTCTTCAGATACTCTATCTTCCTCTCTCTCTGACTCTCCACTGCTCATGCTATCTCTCTCTGTCTCTCAAAAAATAAGTAAAAAAACATTAAAAATTTTAAAAATAAAAAAAAATGTAGATTGTCAATTTGCACAGAAATGCGTACGTTCCTGAATTTTACAGAAGTTGGGCCAGTTCTACCAAACAATAAGCTGCGTTTATTTTAAGTAAAAAGTTTATTAGAGTATCAGTACTCTCTTGTAAGTTACTGAGACCTCTCTTTCACAATTATTTTCTTCCTGAAAAGGGAGATTCTACTGGAAATTGTGGCAAAGAAAGGCAGTGGCCATGAAAGAATCAATCAGGAATTGCTTCTGGGAAAAGAATTATAGTGAGAACGTGACTTGAGTGCTAACACCCTTCCCTACTCACAATTTTCCTTTTTATATAGTGCTGAGAAATTATAGCAGAACTATTTTTACTAAAGCATTTCTTCTCAGATCACTCCCAAATAGTTCACATTGTTCTCTTTGGTCTTAGAGGTCACTCTCTGAAGCATCTAGCTCTGCCCACTTGATTCTCCTTCCTAATCTTAAAAGAAGTATGCTGTCATTTGACTGGAATTCTTTGTCATGGCTTCATGTTTAAAAGCTTTAAGGTATCGTGGGCTAAATCCATGGAGAACTACCGAACGGTGGTTCTGTGAGTGTTTATCTCCGCAGTAGACAATCTCCTCTAGATAAAACTTACATTGTATTAGACGCCGTTACCATTTTACTTTTATGAAAAGTATATATTATAACAATATCCTGTAACTATTACTTGTGCTCTGAAGATCATACTTTGGAGTCCTTACTAGATTTGTTATATATTTATATACAGTTTTTAGGGGAAAGATACCTCACTACTTGGTTTTGACCTCAAATACATGTGGTTATGTTGGACAGATAGCTACCTGAGTGTAGCATCTTGTATCTAATATAAAGACTCTAAGTGTCTTCAACATTTAAAGCTCCCTTATTTAAAGAATTGGAAACAGTATCACAAAACTCAAGATTCTCCACCTGACCTCCCACCCCCCTCCCCAGCACGACAATTAGGACAAAACTACAGTAGCAAACAGAGGTCCTTTATTTCAGATATGTTCATGATTTCATTTTCTTCTCATTACAATTGTTTTCTAGCTGGGCCAGTTCAGATGGAAAGGATGATCCAATTGAAGTATCTAAAGGCAGTATATTTGTGAAAATCTTACAGAAACTTTTAAAAGATGGTAAGTAGTTTGTTAACATTGGAAATTATGGTATCACTCCTCAGTTTTAGAAATCTGAGAATAATGGGGATAAAGGTGTCGATACCAGGGCGATTTAAGATTTAACAGTATCATACTAGAATTAGATTTGTTTAAAATGAAGGAAGGGTTAGGGCACCTTGGGTGGCTCAGTTGGTTAAATGTCTGACTTCAGCTCATGTCATGACCTCACGGCTTGTGAGTTCGAGTCCCGCATGGGGCTCTGTGCTGACAGTTCAGAGCCTGGAGCCTGCTTCCAATTCTGTGTATAATCAGGTATATATTTAATATATATGATTGTTGAAATATTTGAATTTGTAATTCTACGATATTTTAAATACCTGAATATATAATTATTGGAATGTATAATTGTTGAAAATATTTGTTTTTAGGTGATGATTAATTAAAAACTTCCACATTGAAGAAATGACTTAAGGTGTAGAGAAAATGAAAATATTTCAGGTCTTATTAAAGACTTTCATTAGACTGGCTGTTTTGACCACTAGGGGGAAGAACACTCAAGCAACCTCTTCTACGTAAAGAGTGTCATGTTGTTAGACCTGCAAGTATGTTTGACAGTGGAAGGAATTCAGAACGGAGTGTCTCCCAATAGTGGAGCGGCGTTAGATCTCAAATAGAAGCACAGATGTTGTTATCATCAGTCATCTTAATTCATTTGAGAGTTTCATGAAAATGAAAAAGGACTTTCTGTGTTTGTGATTATAGGCATTCAGCTCAGCGAATACCTGCCAGACGTGAAGGACCTCCTGCAGGCAGAGCAGCTTGGGGGCCTGAAGTCTAATCCGTACTTTGAGTTTGTTTTGAAAGCAAACTATGAGTATTACGTCCATGGATAAGTGTAACTTCTTCTGAAAATGGTCTCTGTTGCTAACAATTTGTACAGGCTCATCCTTATGAAAACCTTAGGCCTTCGATATCTGAAAGTTTGTACAGTTTTATAACGTGTCGCTGAATTTTTTGTACTTTATTTAGAAACTGCCACAAAACAGCTGTTGTGACTGTAGTTTTCTCTCCTCCTTTTTCCATCTGTTTGTCACTTGTTATTTCAGGCCGGCCACCCTTTCGTTCTCCTCTAATTCCATCGAGGGCTCTGGAGTTCTTGTTCTCATTCTGGCTACTTGTTTGCACAAAGCACTTCGAGGCCTTGGTTTCTAGAACTCTGGACATGACAAGATTGCATGATTGCGTCTGAAATTGCTGTTGCTCTGGAGTCGTGCAGTGAGGAGAACTGGGAGTGTTTGGTACCCGTTTTGGTTAGGGCTGCTGAGAAATGTCTAGTAAGATGGATGTCAGATTTGGTGACTTGCCGTAGGACTGAAAGACCAAACAAGTGGACATAATTCATGTGAGCCTGAGAACTGACTCATTCATTGGAAAATATTAAACATTTCTAGGTAAATAAATAGGGGATTAGTGAGAATAGTGAACAAAACACTTAGGTGGCAACCTGCCTGTAAGTTACCATACAATAAGCTCATAGTGTTAAGTTAGTTACGATCTTTCAGTGTGGGGATTCACGGGGTGTTTTCAGGGGGATTTACAGTGCATTCCTGCTCTGCCGCGGTCTAGCTGACGTACAGCTTGTGTTAACGCTAGAAGCCGTTACAGGTTTTCTTGCTGTGGCCTTTGACTTGCTGAAAAGTAGTGGTTCTCAGAGTGTCATTGTTCTGACCAGTGTCATTACTCAGTTTATATCAGCTTTAAATAAAGACTAGAGACTGGACGGGAGTTACTGGCATATTCCGATCCTGGCTCGGTTGAATGCTTACTAAACAACTTGCTCCAACTGAAAAGGTCAGAAGTTAAATATGGTGAAGAGCCCGGTGCCTGGTCCCACCACGCACTGCCTCAGTGCCCTCTTCCCGTCCAGGCTTCAAATCCAGCTCTGAACGTGTTGGCAAGACCAGCTTACCGGAGCTCTTTACATTAACAACCAGAGGAAAGACACTAGCAGTCTTGTCTTATTCTGTTGCAGCTTGTGTGCTGGGACCACACGAGGGGCCAGGTTAGGAGCATATGGAAGGGTGGAGGGAAGTTAGGAAGAGCTTGTCAGGTGGCAGGTGAGAAGTGGTTGAATTCTTGTGTTCTGAGCCGAGGCTTTGCTTTGACATAGGCATTAACAGATCTTGCCTGTGCAATCCTGTTCGGTACTAATGTGCTCTGGGGGCACAGCATCGGGCCCCCTTCACTTGCTCCCACAAATCTAAGTATCCCTAGAATGACAGGAAGGCCAGTCTGACAGTGACCCTGGCCCCATTGATTGTCTAACGTCAAATTCCTGCTGTCATGGTGTAGGGCATAGTTGTCTTAAGTTGAGGGAGGAAAAGGCTTCCTCTTCTAGCGCTCTTTCTTAGTAGCCTGGCACCAAAATGGTTGGGTTTTTAAAAATCAATTAAATTGAAGTCTGAGGTTTTAAATAATTTTTTTACATTTTTAAATTTTGTTTCACAACATAGTCTTTATCAAAGAATTGCTGGTTTTTGTATAAATTGAGTAATAAAGGCACATTGTAAAGGCGAGCATGTTTTCTAAGGAAAGAGAAGTATCACTGCCTTGGGAAAGGGTTTTCCCACCCCCGTCTTTGCAGTTCTGTGAGTCTAGCTTGCGGCCGCGATTAGAAGGCAACGCGGGCTCGCGGGCGGCAGGCAGCGTCGGTGCGAAGACTGCGAGCCTGTGTCCAGGATGAGGCAGAACTTGAGATGCACGTGAGGCGGTTGCTGAAACCATTCTCGAAGAAGGGTGCGCTCACCCTGTTACAGGGGTTTGGTTTTCGAAGAAGTCTTCAAAATTGGATCATTTCTTCTACTTTGGGGTCGGAATCAAATTGCTGAAGCCAGTCACCCACCCAGCACACGACTGCCTGCGGGGCGCCTCACACCCCTCTCCTTCGGGGTGGGTCGCCGGAGCTGCAGGAAAGCCACGCCCTGATGTCAGCCCCGCTCCCAGGCCTCTTGCGACCCGGCACACCTGCAGTTTTGAGGCTGCTAACTGGAAAAAGGTAGTCCCACCTTTTTATTCCTGGACCTTTTACTGGAGAATGCCTCAAGAGAAAATAGTTTTACATATTCCTCTGTAAAATCCATTCATTAAATACAAAAATGCAAGTTTTAAAATTTTTATCCAATTCTAAAATTTAAAAAAATTGTAGAAAATGTGAAAGTTATTTTTTTAAAAAGTATATGGAAGAAGATAAACCCCTATAATCCCACCAGCCAGAAATAATTTTAGTTAACCAGTTTGAAATGTATTTTAGGGGCACCTGGCTGGCTCAGTGGGAAGAGGGTGCGTCCCCTGACCTCAGGGTCATGAGTTCGAGCCCCGAGTCAAGTGTCGAGATTACTTCAGTAACTTTAAGAAATGTGCCGTGTCTTGGGCTGTTTGGGGCTGTACGTGTTGTGTGACCTAATGCATATCTGAGCACATCCGCGTGTCCTTGTTCCCCGGCTCTTCCCACTGGCTTCCCGAACGGGTCTTTTCAGACAGTTTTGCCCAAATCACTCCATCCCCATCCCTCCATTAAAGTTTAATACTGCAGATATACCATATACATATGATTTCTTCATGTACTCTGCCTCTGGAGGCCACAAATCATTGTAATATCTAAGCTTTTTTCACACCACCAAGAAACAGTTTCCCTGCTTTGAGGATGCGTGCCTTCCGGATTCTTCAACATACAGTTTTCTAAGGAGTGCCTGACACTTTACCACATGGCTGTGCCATGCTTTATTGAACAGTTCTGTCTCTCTTCTCAATGATCTTACACTTGAGTTCATGATCTGGGTTCAGTTGGGTTCGGTTTTTTTGTGGGGTTTTTTTTTTTGCCATTTAAAGTAATAGAATAAATAAATCTTTGTACAAAAATCTTTGTGCCCTCAAAGTTCCTTTAAAATTGCATAACTTTTCCTGTTCAGTTTATGATGTTTATATATATTTAGTAAACAGTTTTAATCATTTTGAATGTTTTTTGCTCATCTCTTCTACCCACGTCACCTCCCCTCCTCCTCCTCCGGACACTTAGAAGAAAGATACTGAACTATTTTTGGAGCATTTATGCCCCAGGCACTTACCTAGTTCTAATCTCCGAGCTAGTCTTAAGGAGTAGGAGGAAACGGAGTCTTTCTTGAAATGACCTGCCCAAAGTCACACAGCCAGTCAAGGGGGAGCGGGGTAGACCCAGAAATGCCGCACTGCCAAGTGCAGGGTTGTCGCCAGCTGCTTATGCCGCGTGTTAGGAGGTGGGCAGAAGGAGAGGTGACGGCCCTTAGAGGTGGCCAGACGGAAGCCATGACTTCACTTCAGGATTTCTTTGGCTCCTGTTGGAAAAGATCCCTTGAGGCTCTTATGTTTCCAGAACCAAACCAAGTGTAGGGGAGAATTGAAGGAAGGGAGAAGGCGGCCCCACCCCAACTGCTCCTAGTAGGGGGGAGTCCCTAAGCCCCAGCTACAGGACCTGGGACGTGTGGTCTAACTCACTGAACCCTGCTTTTCTGAGTTTTAAAACTGAATGGCTGGTACCGACCTTATTTACATCAGAATAGTTGAAAGCATTAAAGGGAACAACAATGTGAAAGCCTATAAAGTGTTCTGTCAGTTCACACTCAAATCAATAGGAAATGACAGTGGGAGGCCGAGGCCCAGCAAGCGTGGGGCACGCTGAGTGGGGTGCTGAGGGACAGGGTTGCAGAGAAGCCGGCTGAGCAGCAGCACAAGGACCCATCAGGGTCTCAAGAGCCGGGGCTGCGCCTGAAAACTTAGAAGCAGATGCTCTCTGTCAAGCATTCCCTACATGGCTGAGCTTTACTTAGTGATGGTTCTCAAAAGGGTATGCAGGCAGTCACCCGCTTATTGGGCGAGAGCAGAGCCCTGTGTGTCCCCAAAAGCGCACATGTATGGAGGTGGCCTCTCCACTCCCCATTAGGTCTACTCCCTAGGCCAATGAGAATTCAACAAGACCAGAAGGGAGTTGGGTGGCCCCATGGTGACCTGTCAGAGACCATTGAAACCCCCAACCACAGGCAGAGAGCAGCTGTCCGGTCCTGTGCTCTCGGGCCCCGCTCCAAAGGTCTGTCGTACAAGCGCTTCTTCCCTTGTGTTTCCTTCACAGCTTTTCATGTGTGTTTGAAGCCGTTAGACTCGGCTCAGAAAAGCTGGTTGCAGGAGAGAGGAGAACCACCCTGAGCAAGAGGTCTGGAAAATATGGACAACCCAATTGCCCTTTAAAACATCAACAAATTCTTAGGTATCCTTCCTACTTTCAGGCCAGAATTTAAGCTTTTCCCCTTATAACTGTACAGACCATGCATTTGCCAGGATTTGGTTTTGTTTTGTTTTTCCTTCCTAGCATCTTCACTGGCCACTGACAGCGGGACAGAAGGTATTAAATATGAAATGTAGCTTTGTCCGTTATTCACTCATTCTCAAAAAAAAACTGAGGGGCACCTGGCTGGCTCAGGCCGTTGAGCATCCTGCTTCGGCTCAGGTCATGATCTCAGGATTCGTGGTTTCGAGCCCTGCGTCGGGCTCTGTGCTGACAGCTCGGAGCCTGGAGCCTGCTTTGGATTCTGTGTCTCCCTCTCTCTCTGCCCCTCCCCTGTTCATGCTGTCTCAATAATAAATAAATGAAAAAAAAATTAAACTGAAAAAGCTAAATATGAAGGAAACTAAAGTAGCTTTTAGCTGACTCGCTATACCCACTACATAGGCCCCCTACTAAACGAACTTCCTTGTTTAATTGACTTCGGTGGTTTAGGAAGAGCTGCCCTGATGCAGGGGAGAGGGGAGGTCTACATGTGCTTCTGTGTCCATCCTCCAGGGAATCCACACCTGTCCCCCCTTACCTGGCTCCACTACCGAATGTGAATTGCAAATATTTGGGGAACACTTAAGCACATCTTGGAAAAATGAATGATTCCATTCTCGCCGGCACCACAGCGCTGATGAACCTGCTCCAAGCATGTCACTGAGTTCATCACAGGAAACCATTTCTCCTTATGCCTTCCGTGGCGGGGTTAGGACTGCACTTGTTCCCCAGCCCCACCCCCGAAAATGCGAGTCAGGCACCAACTGGATAACCTCCTCTGACCCCCACTCCACCTTACCATAAGTAGATCCAAATCCTTCTAGAAAATTTGAAAGGCATATCCACATACATCAGTGGTATAAATAGAACACTTCAGCAGACTCTGTTAGATGGTGACTTGCTCCAAGGTGGACTGGGAAGCAGCCTGGCCTTGGCAACGCATCATCCTCGAAATAGAAAGATGAGTTTGTTCAGCCTTTGCAGAAGGAAAAATTGCTACCCTCGAGTGCAATGTCCTTGTCCTCTTTATGGGGAGGAAGGTCGGGCAAGGTTTCATTTAGTAAGCGCGCTTCCCCCATTGCACCACTAGGTCGTTGGTTGTCACCCCGGCCTTTCAGCCCCAGGACCGGGGCACTCTTAGTCCCACCAAGAAAGTGGGGGCTTGGGGGCTCAGCTCGGCCCACCCCACCCCGGACAGGTCAGTCAGGGAGGAAGAGAACACCCCACTCCCCACACACACACCAAATTCGCTCCCTTCTGAACGGCGGAGTGCACTGCGTGTCACCGAGGGGAACAACTCCGGTGCCCGGGCGTGGCGCCCGGCGCAGTTAGGGCCGCCGCCCCGGCCTGTCCCCGGGAGCCCTGCGCCGCCTCCCCCTCCCCGCCTCTGCTCCCTCTCCTCCCGCGGCCAGCTGTCTGCCGCGACAGCTGCGGCCCTCCTGCCGCCGGGCCTCTCCGCGGTGGGGGAG
Organism: Suricata suricatta; assembly: GCF_006229205.1. Taxonomy (NCBI): domain Eukaryota; kingdom Metazoa; phylum Chordata; class Mammalia; order Carnivora; family Herpestidae; genus Suricata; species Suricata suricatta. The sequence goes on along the minus strand of NC_043701.1, from coordinate 103,588,539 downwards.
GTCAGCCCTCTGAACTGGAGAGCTCGGGGTGGGAGGGGAGAAATGAAGTTCACCGGGGAGCGGGGGTCGCCTTTCCTCCCTTCCTGGGACACCGGGCATGACCGCTTCCCCCATCCTGTCGGTCCCGCCGCTGGGACACGGCTCCCTGCCCCCTGCAGTCGCACGTGGGACTCTGAGGGTCTCTGTACAGCCAAAGAAGGGATGAGGTGTGGGAGGCACCGTCTGGAGCGCCCAGTGCGGGCTGGGCGGACCGGAGGGGAGGTCTTCCGGACAGGTGCAGCTCCGGGAGCGCAGGCGCACACAGGCACCCACTGGCGGCGCGGTGACCCTCGCCCCACCCGGTCCCCTCCGGCGGGCAACTGGGCCGGGTCGGGAGGGGCCGACTGGCCCGGGAGACACTCCATATACGGCCCGGCCCGCGTTACCTGGGCTCGGGCCAGGCCGCTCCTTCTTTGGTCAGAGCCGGAGACCCGGGCGGGGACCCAGGCCGCTAGCCGGCTGGGGGAGGGGGCCCCAGTGCCCAAGACCCAAATATGGCTCGAGAAGGGGAGCGACATTCCTGCGGGGCGACGCGGGGGGCAGCGCCCCGGGCTATATAAAACCTGAGCGCGAGGACCTGCGGCCACCGCAGCGGACAGCGCCCAGAGAAGCCTTGCTTCCCTCCCGCGGCGACCGGGGCCCGAGCCGGAAAGCAGCAGGTGTAGCCACCCGCCCAGGTAGGGCGGGAGTGGGGGAGCGGGCCGGGGACAGAACAACAGGACAGGGGGACAAGGTGGCAGGACATCACCGAGGGGAGTTTGGAGAACTCCGGAGTAGAAGCCTACAGACTCACCTAATCGGCCCCGAGGCCCGCTTTCTGCCCCCGTGTCCCGGTTGTCAGAGCCCCACGCTCCTTACAGAGGAGACAGGAGACCACCAGCTTCGGGAAACATCTCCGAATTTGTCCCCAGCCCCCGTGGGCTCCTCCACCTGGCGTTTCGTATGTGACAGGTGGATTAAAGATTTCGCTTTAGTTGTCCCAAGGGCAATGCCTTCGTGAGGAAGGCCTGGGCCGGAGAGCGCAGGGGCCACAAATCTCGGGGTTCGCCATTGGGCGAAAAGGTGTCTCTGTTCGGAGGCTGGAAGGTTGAGGGCGACGGAATGGGCCTCCGCTCCCTGGACTGAGCCCTGGAGCCCCGCCCCCCGCGGGCATGTCCGCCGGCCCTTGCGCGTGCCCGGAGAGCAGGCATCGCCGGCCTGGGCCGCCCGGAGTGGCCGCCGGGGCGCAGGGGGCGTAGGCGCCAGGGGGCCCGCCACGAAGGCAGAGAAGCCCCAGAGGGCGCTGCACCCGGCTTTCCGGGGTGGAGAAACTCTCCGACGGCACTGCGCCCGGGGAGCGACGCCCGGCAGGGTCCCCTTGGCCAAGCCCCCGGCCGGAGGCGGGAGGCTCGGGGCTGGGGACACCCGTCGGTCCCTGGGAAGAGAGGGCGCCCGGGCCGTTGGGGACTCCTGTGCTGTCGCGTCGTGGGTCTCCACGGCCTTCCTGTCCTTCACAGAAACCAGACGCCATGTGTGACGAAGACGAGACCACCGCCCTCGTGTGCGACAATGGCTCTGGCCTGGTGAAAGCCGGCTTCGCCGGCGATGACGCCCCGAGGGCCGTGTTCCCTTCCATCGTGGGCCGCCCTCGCCACCAGGTCAGGCTGCGTGTCCGCGGAGGGGCCGGGCGGGGTCGCCGCGCAGGCCCGCAGCAGTCCCCGGAGCCGCGGTAACGTGGACGTGCTGTGTCCGCTCCGCAGGGCGTCATGGTAGGCATGGGGCAGAAGGACTCCTACGTGGGTGACGAGGCGCAGAGCAAGAGGGGTATCCTGACCCTGAAATACCCCATCGAGCACGGCATCATCACCAACTGGGACGACATGGAGAAGATCTGGCACCACACCTTCTACAACGAGCTCCGCGTGGCCCCTGAGGAGCACCCAACCCTGCTCACCGAGGCGCCCCTCAACCCCAAGGCCAACCGCGAGAAGATGACCCAGATCATGTTTGAGACCTTCAACGTGCCCGCCATGTACGTGGCCATCCAGGCCGTGCTGTCCCTCTACGCCTCCGGCAGGACCACCGGTGAGTGCGCGCCCCCCACCCGCCCCGCCCTGGCCCCGGGGCCGGCTCACCGCCGCTCACCCCGCCCTGTCCCCCGCGCAGGCATCGTGCTGGACTCCGGCGACGGCGTCACCCACAACGTGCCCATCTATGAGGGCTACGCCCTGCCGCACGCCATCATGCGCCTGGACCTGGCCGGCCGCGACCTCACCGACTACCTGATGAAGATCCTCACTGAGCGCGGCTACTCCTTCGTGACCACAGGTGCGCAGCGCCCCGGGCGGGCAGGGGGCGGGGGCGGAGGACTCCGGGCGGGAGTCGGACGGCCCCGGGCTGGCGGAGGTCGGGCAGCTGGGGGCCCCGGGGGGCGGGGGACGGGCGTACCGGGGATCCGCGCTGAGGGCTGCTCTCCCGCCCCCGCCCCCCATAGCCGAGCGCGAGATCGTGCGCGACATCAAGGAGAAGCTGTGCTACGTGGCTCTGGACTTCGAGAATGAGATGGCCACGGCCGCCTCCTCGTCCTCCCTGGAGAAGAGCTATGAGCTGCCCGATGGGCAGGTCATCACCATCGGAAACGAGCGCTTCCGCTGCCCGGAGACGCTCTTCCAGCCCTCCTTCATTGGTGAGTCCCGCCCCGGGCGCCCCCGGCCCCCCGGCCCCCGCCCGCCGCCTCACGCCCCTCCTTGCGGCCCCCAGGCATGGAGTCGGCGGGCATCCACGAGACCACCTACAACAGCATCATGAAGTGCGACATCGACATCAGAAAGGACCTGTACGCCAACAACGTCATGTCGGGGGGCACCACCATGTACCCCGGGATCGCTGACCGCATGCAGAAGGAGATCACAGCGCTGGCCCCCAGCACCATGAAGATCAAGGTCGGCGGCGGCCCGCGTCCCCCCTCTTCCCCGGGTGGCCCGCACCCCCACCCCTGCCCGGGTGCGCCCCGCCGTTCTGACCCTCCCTGTCTTCCAGCCCCACCCCTGCCCCCCCACCTCCCCCGCCCCGGGTGTGCCCCGCCCGCCTGACTCTCCCCGTTTTCCAGATCATCGCCCCACCCGAGCGCAAGTACTCCGTGTGGATCGGCGGCTCCATCCTGGCGTCGCTGTCCACCTTCCAGCAGATGTGGATCACCAAGCAGGAGTACGACGAGGCCGGCCCGTCCATCGTGCACCGCAAATGCTTCTAGACGCCATCCCGCCAAACGCCAGCTCTCCCCAGGACAACACGTCTGCCGGCGTTGCAGGTGGCTGCCCTCCAGCCGCCGCGCAGCAGCGGATCTCCACCAACTCCAGCTGCTGCCGCCGCAACCCGACACAATGTGTATAACGTGTACATACAGTAACTTATTTACCTCATTTTGTTATTTTTAAAACAAAGCCCTGTGGAAGGAAATGGAAAACTTGAAGCATTAAACTCATTCTGTCTGTTGCGTCAAGTTGTTTGCTGTGGTTATTTGCGGGGCGCAGGGTTGGGGGCTGGGAAGTGTCAGGGTGCAAGGGAGGCAGAGGGACCCCATACTCTCGTGTCACTTCTCACAATTCTCGGAATGAGTGCGCTCCTTGCAGCGCTTTAGCCGAGTCTCGCCCGGCTCGCCGCGCCCCCTCCGGGTCGGATGGTTTCCCGCTCCGGGGACCCGTGGCGGCGGGCGCTGTCCACGGTGCTGGCGCCGGGAGCCGCGCGTCAGCGGCGCTTCGCTCCACCCTAGGGAATCCGAATCCCCCACGGTGCCTGGAGAAACGGTGGTGTTCTTAAGTGAAGATGATCACTCCAGTCCTTTGCTTCAAGCCAAGGCGACGGTGGTATAAAACACGTGTCTCTTCCAGAGCGGGGCCCGGGGAGGAGCGCCGCCCACAGATGGGAGGAAGGGGAGGAAGGGCCTAACGCGCTTTCCCGAAAGGGCCACGCATGCCGCGCGTGGACGAGCACCGAGGGCGGCCCAGCCGGGAGGGGCCTGCAGGGACTGGAGCTGAGACTGCACTGGCGCTGGGAAAAGATGAGAAGACGAGGGAGGAGGAGGACCGCCGCCCTCCCCACCACCTCTCGCAATGTGCTAAAAGGCAGGAAATTTACTAAGCGTGGGAATTTCTATGGGCGAGCACAGTATCTACTTAAAAAAACTTAGCTTAATGTTTTCTAGTCAAGATCACCAAGGACAGCGGTACCTAAATAAAATAGATTCTGACTCAAAGCAAGTAATAAACTTTTTTGGAAATAGGTTTATAAGTAGAATTAACAATATGCAATGTTATATGCCACATGGCCATATGTTTATTCATTATCTCCTTTCCTTATTTAAAAGGTCTGAAATTTTTGAGGCCTCTAAGGTGGGAATACTTGCCAAATGCCGGTATCAAGAATATCAATAATTTGGTAGCATTGAAGATTTTAATAAAACAAGTATATGATACTATGTGTTATTGCTCTCCGAAGGTGGGTAAATGTTAAAAATGGGCTGCATTCTAGTCTTTCAGAGAAATCTAGGTTTTATTGATAATCGTAAATATACGTAGGCATGTATGATCAAACAAAACACACTTAAACACAGCCTGAATAATCATGTAGCCAGCAGCCTGGAAAAATGTCAGAATTCTACAACAGCTAATTGTCATGTTATTTTTAAATTTTTTAAATCTATGTATTTATTTCTGAGAGAGCAACAGAGAGAGAGAGAGAGAGTGAGTGAGTGGGGGACCCGCAGAGAGAAAGGGAGACAGAGGATCCGAAGTGGGCTCTGTGCTGACAGCAGAAAACCCGATGCTCATGTTAGTATTTTTTAACCAAAACCTAAAGTCACTTAATTAAGATTTCAGTAAGGTGTGCACAGAGGTAATAACACCTTTCTCCTGTGATCATAATCATCAAATAATAACTCATAATCATTTAGAATTCATGGAAGTGTCCAGGATAGTCTGGTAACATTTCCTTATGTGCTACTTCTGACATTGGTATGAAAAAATGTGCAAAAATTATTAATTGTGTTGTTTCACTGGAAATGTGCCAAATCTAAAAATTACCTTTCCTTCACTGACACTTCTACAAAAAAACATACACACACACACACACACACACACACACACACACACAAAACAAAACCAAAAACATGCATTTTATTAGTGTTCTGTATCTTTCCTACTTTCCTATTAGGCTGTATTACCTGTCTTTGTCCTGAAAGAGGGTGGTAGGTGTGGCATAATAAAAAATGAGTCTTTTGAGGATGTATAGCTAGAGCGTATACAAGGGTTTGTGCTGGCTGAAGGCAGAAATAACTACTTCCAGCCGCTCTCTGAGTGTCTATGGTAGTAACAATCAAAAAGTCCCTGTGTGGTGGCAGCACCCTTAGCACTGGAGTGAATAATGTCACATCTGATTCTCCACTGAAAAACCATCTCAGAAAACCCATTTCTGGAGCAGTGAGAAAATTGAAAACAACAAAAAATTTCTCACACCCATTGCTTTTGGTATGTTTCCCTAATCATGGCAGTAGGACTTAACGGGGATTTTACTTCCTTCTCACAAATCTTAAATTGCCACCGACTTGTTTTCACGAAATCTATGTTACTCGTGTTCAGCTGAAGAAGGAAAGACTACAGAAGACAGTGAGCAGAGAGAATGGGTCAGGATTAAAAAGGATTAGGGCACCTGGGTGGCTCAGTTGGTTAAGCGCCGACTCTGGATTTGGGCTCAGGTCATGATGTCATGGTTGTGGCTTCAAGCCCCGAAGGAGGCTCTCTCCTCTCTCTGCCCCTCCCCCATTCATGCTGCTCTGTCTGTCTCTCAAAATAAATAAATAAACGTGTTTTTTTTTAAAGGAAGATTAAGGCTGAGGGGGAGAAATGAAAGTAGCCAGGACCGCAGCACGTGCTAGGCTCCAGCACTGAAAGCTTTGGAAGTTCGAATTAGACCATGAAATGTCACAGTCCCTCCAAGCTTCACCCGTCCCGTGACCCGTCACCCCAGATGCGCTAAAACCCACAAAATGTTAGTGAAATATTTCATTGCCCACCTGCTATGTGCAAGGGGTACAGAGAGGGCTAAGATCTGGTCCCATCCTTAAGCCTTTGCTGCCGTGATCCCAGTGTCGCCAGCACCTCTGCCTTGACTCTGGTCACCGTGAAGCCCACTGGAGCTGCTCTGTGGACTGTGAGGGAGGCCGGGCACACTGCACTGTGAGCCCGGAGCCTGCTTCGGATTCTGCGTCTCCCTCTCTCTGATCCTCTCCTGCTTGTACTCTTTCTTTCTCAAAAATAAATAAAGATTAAAAAAATTTATAAACCCCCAGATATTATCATTTGTTATACATCTGTGATGGCTTTAACTTCCTCAAAGTATTATAATTGTTTTATAGCATTTAGATTTACTTGTATATTAATAATTTTCTTTGTCCATTTTTAAAAATTTTTTAATGTGTTTATTTTTAATTTTGAGAGAGAGAGAGAGAGAGACAGTGTGAGCAGGGGAGGGTCAGAGAGAGAGGAAGACCAGAATCCAAAGACAGGCTCCAGACTCTGAGCTAGCTGTCAGCACAGAGCCCGACATGGGGCTCAAACCCACAAACCTTGAGATCATGACCTGAGCCGAAGTCGGATGCTTAAACCGACTGAGCCCCCCAGGAATCCCTCTTTGCCCATTTCTTTCTGTCTATGGATCCTTTCCAAGTGGGACCATCCTCGTTAGTATAGTGGTGAGTATCCCCGCCTGTCCAAGTGGGACCATTGTTTTCCGCTTGAAGCAGTCTTTACAATTTTTTTCAAGAGACTCTGTTGGTTGCAATATATTTCCCTTTTTGTTTGTTTCTACCTCATTCTTGAAAGATTGTTTTTTTCTGCATACACAGAATTCCTGTATTCTGTATTTGTTGACAGTTACTTCTTTTTGCATATTGAAAATGACACCTCTCTACCTTCCAAGTGCCATTGTTGTTGAGAAATCAACAGTCAGCCTGCGGTTCTTTGAGGCAACTTGCATTTCCCTCTCCCCACCTCTCAGTATTGTTTTTTTTTTTTTTTTTAAGATTTCTCCTTGTCTTTGATATTCTACAATTTCTCTATGATGTACCTAACTGTGGACTTATTTTTTACTCTTCTTCTTTGGAATTTATGAGCTTTTTAAACATATGGGTTGATGTCTTTTCAACAGGTTTGGGAAATTATCAGCCATTATTTTTTCAAATACTAGCTCCAGTCCCATTTTTCCTCTCCTTTCATGCTGAAGAATTGATAAATTGAGGTTCACCGAAATTAAAATGCCTGTTCATCAAAGGACACCATTTAAAAAATGAATAGTCAAACTTAATGCTGGGAAAAAATGTTTGCAAAACATATTTGACGTAGATGTGATATCCATGCTATGTAAAGATCCCCTACAATTCAATAACAAGCAGATAAACACGCAATATAATGGGTAAAATAGTTTGAATAGACACTTCACAAAAGAAGATCTGCAAGTGGCTAATAAGATATGCACATGATCATACTTGTCAGAACGGCTATTATGAAAAACAAACAAAAACCAACTAAAACAGAATAACAGGTGGTGTTAAGAATATGGAGAAGCTGGAACTCTTGAGCACTGCTGATAGTACTGCAAAATGGTGCAGCCTCTGTGGAAAATGTTATGGAAATTCCTAAAAAAGTTAAAGGTGGAATTACTGTATGATCCAGCAATTGTATTTCTGGGCACTTACCCAAAGCCATACAGGCAGGAACTCAAAGACGTATTTGCACAACCATGTTCATAGCAGCATGATTCTCAAGAGTCAAAAAATAGGAGCAGCCCAAGTGTCCATTGAGGGAGAGTGAATAAACAAAATATGGCCTATGTGTACAGTGGAATATTATTCAACCTTAAGAGGAAAGGAAATTCTGATGCATACTACAACATGGATGAACGTTGAGAACATTACACTTAAGTGAAGTAAAACAGTCCTGTGAAGACAAATACTATATGATTCCACTTACCTGATGCACCTAGTGTAGTTGAATTCATAGAGGAATAAAGGAAATGGGTGGGTGCCAGAGACTGCGAGGAGAAGGGAAGGGAGAGTCAGGGTTTAATGAGCATAAAGTTTCAGTTGAGGACGACAAAAAAGTTCTGGAGATGGATGGTGGTGAGGGTTGCACAATAAAGTCAATAAACTTGATGTCACAGAACTATATGCTTACAGATGGTTAAAATAACACATTTTCTGTTATATATATTTTGCCCCAATTAAAAAAATAAGCACATGAAAAAGTATTCAATGTTTTTAGTAGTTAGAGACAATATAAAAGAACAATCAGATTCTACTATACACCTACTCTTACAACTAAAATTTTAAAAACTTGACAGGGGCACCTGGGTTGATCTGTTGGTTGAGTATCCAGCTCCTGATTTCAGCTTAGGTCATGGTCCCAGGGTTGTGGGATCGAGGCAAGCACTGAGACCTGCATCAGGCCCCACACTGAGTATGGAGCCTGCTTAAGATTCTCTCTCTGTCTCTCTCTTCACCTGCCCCTATCCCCCACTCTCTCGCAATAAAAATAATTAAAAAATAAAATAAAAAGTTAAAAAGATTAACAACACCAAATGCAGATGAGAATGTGGAGCAACTGGAATTCTCATACTCTGAGTGGGAATGCAAAATGGCACAGTCACTTTGGAAAACATTTGGGAGTTTCTTATAAAATTAAATATACACATGCTCTAATATCAGATAATTTTGTTTCTAGGAATTTATCCACAAAGGTTAAAGGCATACAGTCACAAAAGGACTTGAATAAGAATGCGAATAGCAGCTTTATTCATAATAGTAAAAGCTGATAACAGCTCAGGTATCAATCAATAGAAAAATAGATAAACTGTGTAGTCATATAATGGAATCATATTCAGCAATAGAAAGGAACAAACCACAGCATGAATGGAGCTCACAAACATGCTGCATGAAATAAAATGTACACAGAAGTATATATGTAATATTTCACGAATGTGACATTTGAGAACAAGCAAACTAGTCTGTGGTATAGAAAAAAAACAGAACATTGGTTTCCTTTTGGGAGTGAGATAGAGATTGAAAAATGGCATTTGAGAACTTTTTGTGTGATAGAAATGTTCTGTTCTTGATAAATATAAAGTGTGTTAAACAAATGAAGTTCAGTGAGTATACAATTAAGATTTGTATATTTAATTCAATGTATATTTTAATGAAAAGAAAAATAATCACCAAAAAAATGGAATTTCAGAACACATTTGTTTTTAAGTAATCTCTCTGCCCAATATGAGGCTCAAACTAATGACCCTGAGATCAAGAGTCGCAGGCTCCACTGACTGAGACAGTCAGGTGCCCCAGAATATCAGAACTTCTGATACCCTCTACATTAAAAATGTTTTTATTAACTTTTCATTTTAGGAGGTTTATCGGAATTGCATTTAGGATAGTTCCTCTAACTAATCTTCCAGTCCACTAATTCTTCCTTTTACTTAGTCTATCATTAAGTTCTTTTGTTCACTTTTAAGTTTTTGTTATTAGCTTTTTCACTTATAGAAATTTCTAGAAATTGTTTTATTCTTTTCCAAATCAACAAGGTCATATTTATATACTTTCTGTTCCCAATGGATATTTTTAGTTTTTTGTTTACTTCCTTAACAGAGCATCCATAATTTTGCTTTGTTTTTTTTTTTTTTTTCCACAATGTGTACCTAATAATCCCGGTAACTGGAAACTTGGAGTTTGTTTCTGTTTTCTGTTGTTTTGATTCTTACTCATACTACCTTCTTTCCATGTGTTTTCTTGTTGACAGTGCCATGTTCACTGTCCTTAAAGAATTACTTGTAAAATACTTGGAAACGTAGAATAAAAGTGACTCTCTCCAGAAAGGATTTGTATTTGCTTGTGCCAGAGAACTCCTAGGCTACTAGTAATCTGAAATGATGGTAAAATCCACAGCCTGGGGTCTTCTGGTCCTCCCAGGTGATACGAATTGGGACTACAGCGAGGGCTCAGCTGTGTTCACAATTTCTCAGAAATCTGCACCCCACGCCGCTGCCACCACATGCTCAGTGTCAAAGCAACTTACCTTCCAGATGCTTGAGTGTCAGTGTGGGGTAGGGTTTCCTTCTGGTTAACTCCTTCACTCATACCCTGTGCTGTAGCCCTTCAGGGCCCCAAGCTTTACAAAGCTGTTAAACCCCAAGTGCAAGGTAGTCAAGATAACAAGCCCCCTCTAGGAAAGAGCTGTTCCTAGAATTGCTACACTTCTGGCATCTCTTAGATTTTGGCCCCAGTAATTCTTTACTATCTTGTCAACTTTTCAGGGCCTGTAAGATTTTTTAAATACTTTATATGGCTTTTTTTTTTTAAAGCTGTTTTCAACAGGAGTGTTGATTCTGAGAATCTAGCCTGCCGTGTTCTCTAAAAATAGAACTCAACATCTCCTACTTCTCAGGCTTGGCTTTAGCCACTTCTGAAAAACAGCCCAAACCTCATATATAAGCTTCAGGAATTTTGCCTCAAGTTCTGCCACCTTATTTTAAGGCTGTTATTTTCTTCTTTGGACCTAAAAATGTTCTGATTCTGAAATATTCCCCAGGATGACAGGGTGCCAGCTGGGAGGCAGAGGTGCCCAGAGCCCTTGCAGCCCAATGCTAATGTGCCCTGTGTCAACAGGGGTCAGCTGAGCCGCGAAAAACAGAACAAGACAAAAATGAATGAAGGGCAACAGGCACAAAGGAATTGGCTCAAAGTGACAAGTCATCCCAGCAGCTTCTGCAAGGTTGATGTCCACGGGTGATTTTTTTCCCCGCCTTTTTTATACATCAATATTTCTCCCAACTTTACTTTTCTCCAGAAAATGCATATTCTGCTAATATTAAAAATAGCCAAGAGAAAAATGAAAGAAAAAATAAACAGAAGAGAAAAGACCCCCCATAGCCCAATAGCCCTGGAGAATATTTCTGAGCAGCATGGATGAGTTTGGGCAGATCCTTTCCCACCCAGGCTGGTGACCAGAGGCTGGGTTCCTGAGCCAGATGGAGGAGCTTAGGGGTTTGGGCTGGGCAGCAGACCAGAGCGCCGCTGTGTTGCTGTGTCGTGCAAGAGCTCAAGGCGGCACATACCTGAAGGCGGAGGGCTCTAAACTGGCTGAACTCCAGAGCAGTCCTGGCTGAACTTGGCAGACAGCAGTGAGGAAAGAGTTCCTGCGGTCCCAGAGACTGAGTTCTAGTCCTGGCTCTGCTGTTGGATTCCCATCTCTAATAGGAGGTGACGAATGTCCCTTGTTCCTGGGACAGTGTCTGATTCTGCCCTAGTCACATGTGGGAAGGAACAGAGAGGCTGTTGTGAAGCATCTCAGGAAGCAGGCGGAGCTGGGGAGCACAGGGAGAGGGAGGCGCCGGGCTCCTGGAGCATTTCTCTATGCCCCCTGTGAACTGCGAATTCTGCAGACCCTCCATGTCACATTTGGCCCCTCCTAAGCCAGAGTGATGCTCAAGATTCTCCCCCCCGCCCCCATCCTGTCCATCCATACTTCTGGAATATCTCTTCCACTGTAGCGCTGGGAGGCACTATTTGGAATCATTTGACATACCTGAACATTTTCAGTAAACCCTTAAAAGGGATGCTTCATATGCTTCACATTTCTCTCTGGACGGTTCTTTGGAACCTGGATATTCCTCTAATATTTGTTTTAGACTCTTGAGTGTTGGGCAGAGCACGTTGGTGGAGAGAAGGATGGTGGGGTGGGGGTGAGGGTGGGGGTGGAGAGCTGGGCCTCAAGTAGAACGGGGGCTCAGACCAGCAGGGACACTGAGGCTGAAGGTGCCTGCCTGGGTCTGCCTCCTCAGAGGGGCCCTGAGCTTCTCCCCACACCGCGCTGGCCCCGGAGGTCAGGAGCCTTGAAAGCCAGGGTCTCACTCTGGCCTGGTCCAGGAGGAGGGTGAGCACTGTACTCTGAGTGGGCTCTTCCTCCAGTCCCCGCCCCCTGCGCACCTTGTTTGCCCCACCCCCATCTCAGCCCTGTGCTGAACGTCTGTATTTTTTCCAAAAGGCAGTCCGGACACTGTGAGGCAAACAGATTTGTCCCAGGCCACAGGAGAATTCAGGGTCATGGCTCACTCCCAGGGAAGTATCTTTTCCTCCACCCAACTTCCAGGTGGTCCAAGGACACAGGCGTGGGGACTGTCCTCATAAGTCTGAGAAATCAGGACACCCAAAACCTGCTCCTGATTCTTCTTCTTTTTTTTTTTTATAATTGCATCTTGCCTCTTTTTTAAATGTTTTATTTATTTTTGAGAGAGAGTGTGTGAGCAGGGGAGGGGCCGAGAGAGGGGACAGAGGATCTAAAGCAGGCTCTGAGCTGACCACACAGAGCCCGATGCAGGGCTCAAACTCACAACCTGTGAGATCATGACCTGAGCAGAAGTCGGAAGCTCAACTGATTGAGTCACCCAAGCGCCCCCTGATTACTCTGTAGCTCATTTTCCAAAAGGATCCAAAACTCTGTCACTCCACTATTGCCTGCTTATTGGCACACCCACCATTCAGCCATTAATTTGCTGATTCATTCAACGAACACTTACTGAGCACATACTATGTGCCAGGTGCCATGCTAGGGGATAGAACAGCAAGCCAGAGGCCCCAGGCGCTCAGCCCTCAGGGGCCTCACAGCCTCAGGGAGAAGGGAGACATGTTAATTAAATAACACAAATCAATGTGAGTCTATAAATTTGGCACATGCAACAAAAGAGAGGTGTGGTGTGTGACAATACAGAATAAGCCAAGGACCACAGAAAGGCTCGATAAGCAAGTGCAGGTTCAGGTACGTCTGAAGGGTCAAGAGAAATTAGCAGATGAAGGGGAAGGTGGGAGCAACTCATTCTGGACCAGGGTGGGGGGGGGTGGAGCCGCCGCCGCCAGAGGAGAGTTGGGCGTGCCTGGGGATAGGGCGGTGTAAAGTGAGGTGCAGGGGGAGGCACCCCCAGCTTAAGCAGACCCTCCTTTTCAGAGTATGTATTTTTTCTTTAATGTAACGGTGGAAAGGCGCGAAACTATCTTAGGCAGAGAGAGAGACAGAGAAACGCTGGCATTGCTGGAAGCAACAGGAAAGACCCCACGATGGCTCCCAGGCCCCTTCCGCGAATCCACCCACGTTCACGAAGACACTGGAGCGAGTGTGAGCTGTGGCTAGTGCGGGAACCAGGTCCTGGAGCTGGAGAGGCAGGGGGAGGGCCGAGTAGGCCTCATCTCTCCCTGTCAGTCTGTCCCCACCTTGGAGCTGGCACGGAGGTTCATTAGAACTGAATGTTAAAAAAAAAAAAAGAAGAAGAAGAAGAAGGAGAAGAAGAAGGAGAAGGAGAAGGAGGAGAAGGAGGAGGAAGAGGAGGAGGAGGAGGAGGAGGAGGAGGAGGAGGAGGAGGAGGAGGAGGAGGAGAAGGAGAAGGAGAAGGAGAAGAAGAAGAAGAAGAAGAAGAAGAAGAAGAAGAAGAAGAAGAAGAAGAAGAAGAAGAAGAAGAAGAAGAAGAAGAAGAAGAAGAAGAAGAAAGAAGAAGAAGAAGAAAAAGAAGAAGAGGAAAAGAAGAAGAAGAACTGAATGTTTTCGTAGAAAATCCAGAAAGATCACAGGAGAATGGGTTCGTGCTGTCTTGGCGATTCCTCCTCAGGCACTGATGCAGAGGAATCCTAAGTGGCAACCGAGTCTTGGGGGAACCTGCCTCAATGGCACCGGTCACTGCCCTACCCGGGGTCCGCTCAGAGCACCGGTGCTTTGTGCTCAGGGAAGAGGAGGGGAGGGGAGGGAGGGGGAGGAGCAAGATGGGGAAGGGGAGGGGGGAAACGAAGGAAGGGGAGGAAGGGGAGAAGGGAAAGCGGAAAGGGGTTGGGGCGGAGTAGGAGGTGGAGGGAAGAGGAGGAGAAGGGAGAGGAGGGGAGGGGAGGGGACGGGAGGGGGCCGCAGCTGTCCGCCTGCGCGCCGCCCGCCGCCGGGTGAGTCACGGTGCCAGCCCCCACCGCCTGCCTCTATTTTTACATCGGCGCCTGCTCACATCTGACTCGTTAAAGACGCCTCCCAGCGGGTGGAGGGGACCTTGACGGCGCCGGATGGGGACGAGGGGATAATTTAGAAATCTAAATGGGAATTAGCAAGCGACCCCTCGCTCTTCCTGGGACATCTTCGCCTTTTTAATAACCAGGCGCTCGAAGCTGCCGCTGCGCAGGGGAGGGACTCCCGGGCCCTCGGCAGCCGGATCAGAGCAGAGTCCACCCGAACCACAGCCTGGGCTCCGGCCCTGGCCCTCGGGCGGTGGCAGCTGCTGGAGCGGCGCTAAAAGGCAATTGCCTGTGACAAGCGCAGGGCTTCTCCCGGGACAGGCTGCGCCCTCCCACGGAGCGAGCGGAGCGCGTGGTAGACCATCACAGACAAATGCAAGAGACTGGAACTGGCGGTCAGATCGGGGGCTACCGGTGTGCAAGCAGGTCACCTCGTGCAAGTCGTTCAACGTCCCTGAGCCTCAGGTCCCTCAGCTGTGAAGGGGGTGGGTGTGCGCTCAGCCTCGTGGGGGCTGGAGGGCCGCAGGGACACCCGGGGTCAGTGTCCCCTGCGCCCAGGGTCTGCCGGAGAACAGTGCTGCTCTCTCTGCGATCTGTGATGGGGACCCCGGCCTTTCTGAGCAAGGGGCAAGGGCAAGCGGTGCTCTGCCATGCATCCTTGAGCCTCTCTGGATTATCTTCCATTTGGAGACTCTGGGGGACGACATTCCTCCTCTGACGTTCGGTAACATGACGCATCCTGATCAAAAAGGGCTGTGTGAGCGCTCCCTTCTGATGTTAACCTGTTTGAGTCAGATCACAGGGTGAATATTGATTATGTCAATCTGGGTGCTTTAGAGGGACTTGGGAGAGAAGAGGAGACTTTGCTCTTGCCAGGAAGAACTAGGTGAGCTAGGACCATGCGTCCTTTTTGCCACGCTTTGCACCGAATGCACAGTGAAAATTCAGGCAGGGGCCCCAGGCAGGATCCACACTGGCCCCACCGTTCTCTCCTGGCTTCTGGGCCCCATGGAGAAGAGGCCTGTTTCTGGTCTCTGCACAGCAAGGATCCCCACATTCAGAACAAGATCCTGATGACCCAGGACCCCAGGACCGGCCTGTGCCCTGAGGCCGTGGGCCAGCCAGGCTGAGCCCGGGAAGCAAGCGCAGCTCCGGGTGCCCAGCGTCATGCCTGCAGGAGCAGGTGCCTGGCCGCTGGCACACACTTCTCTTTCCTGGGGACCCCGGACCAGGCAGCTGCCCTCTCCTTCACACACTGCCTGACCCTAGAAGGAAGCACAGGGACACTGACAAGTGGCCTGTTTTCCCCCTCTTCTTCTTGTACAACTAAGCATAGCTGTAAACTCAAACTTATTTTACTTACAAAAATGTTTATTTATTTATTTGGGGGGTGCCAGAGTGAGAGAAAAAGAGAGAGAATCCCAAGCAGGCCCCACACTGTCAGCACAGAGCCTGACTCGGGGCTTGATCTCACGACCATGAGGTCATGACCTGAGCTGTCAAGAGTTAGACTAAGCTGCATAGACGCCCCTAAACTCAAACTTTAAAGCCAAGAGTGACTCTGGTAGGCCCTGGAGAAGCGACAAGAGCATCCAGACCCTGCCAGCCAGGTGCTGTGCCCACGCTGTGTCCAGCCCTGCCCTCCCCCTTCCCCTGCTTATCAGAGCTAGGACCCGGGTCGTTCTCCCAGACACAGCCGCAAGTGCCCAGCTCCCATGCCTCACCCCACAGCAAGAACCCCACCTTTCCTATCATGTGTCCATCGCTGTCCCTTTCTGTGTAATGTTCATGGCCCCAGGCAGAGGGCAGTGTGTAGGGCCTAGAGGAAAGGCAGCCTGATGTG
The DNA here is from genome assembly GCF_006229205.1 of Suricata suricatta. Lineage (NCBI taxonomy): Eukaryota > Metazoa > Chordata > Mammalia > Carnivora > Herpestidae > Suricata > Suricata suricatta. Next base: position 103,572,595 of record NC_043701.1, on the reverse strand, counting down.
AAATTGCTGGGGACCCCCCCCCCATATAGGGGCCCCAGAGCCCATGTGGTTCCTCCCACCAGGGCTGGCTCAGCGAGGGGCTACTGGCCGAGCAGCTGGCTTTACAGAGTTTGGCCCAGACTAGAGGGAGGGGATCCTCTCTTGTGGCCAAGGGGACACCCTGCTCATTGAAAGCCAGAGGCAGTCCCATTCAGCAGGTTTGAAAGACAAGGCTGAGAGTCGATCGATCACTAAGTCCCAGGCTGTGACTCTTCTCTCAGGAAGCCTACGTCTCTGGTCTGTCACTTCCCCTGAGCCACAGTCGACCTGGAGGCCTGGAGAACGTGGTGGCGGGATCAGGATTGAGGAGAAGTCTAGGGTGGCCCTGGGAACACGCTGTCGGCTGCTTCCGGGTGAAAGAGAAGAGAGGGCATTTTCTCTCTTAGATCAGTGTTGGGAACAAAGCCCATGACCTTCCTTAAGCAGGTTTTTAATTTTTTAATCTTCGTGGTGGCCTCCGCTTAGTCCGCACCTGATTTTCCATTTCACAGGGTTTGTTGTCCTCTGGGAGCTTGGGGACAGGAAGGAGGGTGTGGGCTCCCAGAGACAGCTCAGCCCACAAGCCTGCCGGGGGCACATGCCTGCCATTCCCCACGGCGCTCTCATCCTCCGATTATAGGGCGCTTCTGGCACCCCCAGGGGGGCCCTGTGGCTCTGGGACCGGACTCCCTGCTGCTTTAGGGCAAAGCCAGTGGGGACCGGCTGGGCCAGGTATCAGCTTTCTTCCTTTCCTTGCATGGCCAGGGCCTGCAGCCTGCCTTCTGATTTGCTTGTATTATTAGGTCCCAGGGACTCTGGCAGTGGCCATGGGTGAGCTTGGGGGAGGGGGGCAGGGAGGGGTGCCCTGTGGAGGGACTTTATCCCTGAACCTGAGCTCAGTTGGGCTGGGGGGTTCCTGGGTTCCACAGCCTCCTCTGGGCAAAATGAAGAAGGTGCCTTTTGTACATTTGTTAGTGCTTTTTCTTATTCCATGGCTGTGTCCCCAGCTGCCCCCGGGCTCACACGTGGGCCTGCCTGGCCCCTGCTGCCCCTTGTGCCCCCCACCTCAGGGCTTGTTTCTGTTCTATAAATTAACCTAGTTCGTGGCTGATCTCTTATTAATTGCTTTCTCCCTCTGGTAACATATGGGCATGTTTACTAGGGCGCTTAATGTCCTGGCTCTACAGGGACAGTTAATTTTGGAAGTTGGGCCCATACTGCCCCGGGGTGCAGGAGGAGACCCTTCCCAGGGTACACGACCCTTCTGGCCCCCCACTGGGGGTCCCGAACTGCTGACCTTTGGGAGAGAGGGATGCACACATTTTCGCTTCCTGTCCCAGCCCCCAAACAATTTGACAATGGCTGGCAGCAGCAGAGAGGCTGTGTGCTCTGCCACCAGAGTGACAGGTGTCCTTAGGCCATGGGAGAAGAGGACATGTACCCCTTTCACTGGCTGCATTTAGCCCGAGACAGAAGCCTGCCCTCTGCCTCTCCAGGGGCCTCATGGGCAGAGCTGCTTTGATTTCATTGTCTTCCTTCCTCCCCTTCTTCCTCCTGCCCACCCTCCCTCTCTCCCTTCCTTCCTTCCTCCCTTCCAGGCTGGGTTGTCCAGTTTCCCTGCCCTCACTCTGGGACAGATCCTCCTGACGTGGGACAGTCCCTCCGAGACTCAGTGCTCTCACCTTGGGCCTTATCTTCGACATCTGCAAAACAAGGGACAAAATAGTCACCTTCAGGGTCCCTCTCTGTCCTGAAGCTCTGAAATCCTGCCTGCAGTGACTGCTCTGGGACACACAGGGTTCCCAAATGCCGTCTTGGCCCCTGGTAGTCCAGGGACACCCTCAGCCCGCCTCCCCCTTAGGTGGGGGGTGGGAGGTGGGCGGTAAAGAAGAGAAGAGGTTAAATTCCTCCTCCTGAGCCAGCCTGAGCAGTGCCCAGGAACTGGGGTGGGAGGGAAGGGGTTAGTGGCGGGAGCTCTGCTTGGGGGAGATGAGCCCTCTGATACTCACCTTGGGGCCTGGAAAACTCTCCATGTCTCCAGATCTTTAGGAAAGGCACACAAAGTGCATTACTATTAACTAAACTCCAGAATTTATTTGGGTTTTAGCGGTTTTCCCACGAATGCCCTCTCTCTGCTCCAGGAACGCCCCCCCCCCCCCCCCCCCCCCCCCCCCCCCCCCCCCCCCCCCCCCCCCCCCCCCCCCCCCCCGCCCCGCCCAGGGCGCCTTGCTGTATCTACATCGTCAGGTTTTCTTGTCTCATCCGGCCTGTGTTAGCTGCTTTTCTTGTTGTTGTTTTTCATTACCTTGACAGTGTGTACTGGTCACACATCTTGTAGAAAGGCTCTCTCTCTCTCTCTCTCTCTCTCTTTTTTATAGTTATTTTTGAGAAAAAGAGGCAGACCAGGAGCGGGGGAGGGGCAGAGAAAGGAAGACACAGAATCTGAAGCAGGCTCCAGGCTCTGAGCTGTCGGCACAGAGCTCAGCGTGGGCCTCAAACTCACAAAACTGCGAGATCATGACCTGAGCTCAAGTCAGATGCTTAACCGACCTAGTCACCCAGGCGTCCCTGTAGAAGATCTCTCAGTTTGGCTTTCTCTCATGTTTTTCTCATGATCAGACCAGTGTTACGGTTTTGGGAAAGAATATTAAAGAGGCCAGGTGCCCTTTGCATCACATCACAGAGAGGGACCTGTGAGATCCGCAAGCCCTCCCTGGTGGCATTTACCCTCATCACATGGCATGTACCCACATCACACCCTAAGTGGCTATGTTTTGCTTCCCCCACAGTATTTTTTGGAACTCAGGCTTAGAGCTTAGTGGAGGGGATGAAGCCCCTCCCCAGCCTGGAGTGGGGAGTCTTCTCATACATTGTGTGGAAACCTTCGTAAGAAGGAACTGCCCTTCTTCACTCATTATTCACTAACTCATTCATAATGTACATCTGCATGGAGATATACATATTTTGTGCTTTGGGTTATACTCCAGTGCCATGTTATGTATTTCGCTGTCAAATCATGGCTTTGGCCATCAGCTGCTCCTGCGGGTTGGCTCTGTGTTCCTCTGACATCACAATACTTTTGTTTATCAACCACTTCCTTACTTTCTCGTCCTGCCACACCCTCCACACGCGTGTTGTATTTCCCTGCTCTAGAATCACCGCTCCTCCAAGGAGCCGTGGTGTCTTTTATCAGAGAGTTAGAAACCAAGATCTGGCGCTGAGGTGCTCACCGCCGCTGGGGCGTTTGTCGTTGCTTCCAGGTCTTCTCTGCAGGCAGCGCTCGGGAATACGATGTGTATGTCAACCCACGTATATGCACAACTAAAACTGTTTCTAAGTACACATTTGCGTGTGTGTTACATGCATGTTAAGTTAAACATGGCTTCTTACTGGTGTCTATGACCCTAACAGAGTTTTAAATGATGCGCAATTTGAATGAATCTGGGAGTGGTACTAACTCAGAGAAAAATATGAACATGAAAACAAGAATCTCCATTCCTGAGCTCTAGAAGGAGGATATTGGATTTTGCACAGGATGGAATGAAGCTTGAAGCCTATCTTCTTTCTCTTTTTAAAGTTTATTTATTTATTTTGAGAGAGAGAGCACAAGCAGAAGAGGGGCAGAGAGAGAGGGAGCGAGAGGATCCCATGCTGACAGCATGGAGTCCAGTGTAGGGCTCAGACTCTGAACCATGAGATCACCACCTGAGATGAAATCACGAGTCAGACGCTTAACGGACGGAGCCCCCCAGGTGCCCCCAGCCTGTCTTATTTCAACCCACATGACCCCAGCTCTTATCTAGATGACAGAAAGGACATTTAATTCCTTCGTGTTTTCACTTTTCAGCCACCTGTCTGCCATCACATGGACACAGATGGTGACAGACTGACATGATGCATCCACACGTAAAGAAAAAGAAAAGTCCCCTCCTTCCGGAGCCAGCGCTGTTAAGGGTAGGATGGCAGTGCTGTCCAAGCAGTTGGGTGTTGGTCTTCTGTGGCAGGTCCTTCTCTCTCTGGGCACTTCCCTTTGCCTCCTACTTTGCCTATGGGGCCTTGACAATTTGAGATGTTGCACTGTCAGCAGACTGGCTCTCCTTGCTTTGAAATTTCCACCCCAAGTAGGTCATTAGAGCCATAGAGCCCCCTAGCCTGGGTGAGGAAGTACCACAAGGATTACAAGAAACCTGGTCTTCACTCCTTTAGGAAAAATCCGGTCCAATCTGCCCCCAGCACAGTCCAGGCCAGGCAAGGGTGGCTTTCTGGTTCCCCAGTCTGAAGGAGGCCCAGGCTTTACCATTATGCTGAGCTCTACCTTCAGCTTTGGGACAGATGGCAGTGACCAGCTGCCGGCCACCATGACCTGTTTGTTTTTTTATGTTTATTCATTTATGTTTGAGGGAGGGTGGAGGGAGGGGCAGAGAGAGAGGGAAGGAATCCTAAGCGGGCTTTGTGTTGTCGGTGCAGAGCCTGATGGGGTGGAGGTGAGGCTCGAACCCATGAACCAGGAGATCATGACCTGAGCCAAAGTCAGATGCTTTACCGACTGAGCCACCTGGGCACTTCTGAAGCACCAAGAGCCTTTAGAGATCTGACTTGTGCAACAGAGAAAGATATCATAATTCTGCCTTCTGATTTAAATCTCTTCTAGAAGGGCTCACCAGGCCTGGTGCTGATTCATATGTGCCAGTCCTGCGGGGAGCTGTGTGCTTCTGGAGAGAGAAGTAGACTCAATCTCAGGCAGTAAGGCAAGTAACGGGCTCTTCCCGGACTGTGTACCCAGCACCCTGTCGGCCACTGTGTACCTAGCACTCTGCTGGCCACTGGGGGAGAGAGCAAGTGAAAGGGAGACATCTGTTTTGCCCCCACTGTCCCCTGGGGAAGGTGAGATGCACAAGAAACCACACCAGGAGTAGGAGTCCTGGCCCGACCGGCCTGTGGACCTCCCAGAGGCTGTGGGAGCAGTCAGTGAGTGGCATTTGGGATTAGACCCTAAATCTGAAAGTCAGGAATCTTCGAGGTCGCTTTCCAGATGTGTGATCTTGGTGGGGTTCACTTCACCATCTCAAGCCTCCACTTCCTTGTCCATAAACAGAAAAATATTTGCAAGAATATTGTGAGGACTGATGCGATGACATCTGTGGAGCCTTGGCTGCTGTGCAGTACCATGCGGTCCCTGGAGCCGCCATCACTGCTGTGTAAAAGAGAAGACCAAATCTTCCAGTTTGGCATGATGTGAGGAAAATGGCAACTTCTATCTGTGGTCTTCCTCCAAAAAATGCATAACTCCAGTATAATTATGAGAAAGAGATCAGAAAAATCTCAGTTGAAGGGCAGTCTACAAAATACCTGACTAGGACGCCTCAAAGCTGTCAAGGTTATCAAAAATGAGGAAAATCTGAGGAAATGGCACAACTAAGAGGAAGCCAAGAAGACCTGAGAATTAAATGAAATATGGGATCATGGAACAGAACAGGGACACTGGATAAAGACTAAGGGAACCTAGGGGCGCCTGGGTGGTTCAGTCGGTTGAGCGTCCAACTTTGGCTCAGGTCGTGATATCATGGTTTGTGGGTTCGAGCCCCGCTTTGGGCTCTGTGCTGACAGCTCAGAGCCTGGAGCCTGCTTCAGATTCTATGTCTCCCTCTCTCTCTGACCCTCCCCAGCTTGCACTCTGTCTCTCTCTGTCTCAAAAATAAATAAATATTAAAAAAGTTTTTTTTTCTTAAAAGGAGGCATGTTTTCCTTAGGATTGGCATCACAAACACCTGCATTACATACAAATCACCTGGGAGTCTGCATCACCCGAGGGTAATTAATCTTGACGCTTATGCTGGGTTTCCACCACCTCCACATCCACAGCAAATTTGTCATCTGCAACCTTACTTGATGGAAGTGAACTTGTTTTCCTTTCTTTGAAGTTCTTGCCAACTTCTTTTTGGAAGGCAGTAATTATCTGCCTTTGCTATTTAGAGAACAATATTCTTCAGATAAATTCTCTGCAGACTGAAGCTTCATTTTCACATGTTGCTTTTCCATTTTAAATAATAAAGTGTCTCAAGGGAAAGGCAGCTTCCCGGAGCGGGGCATGCAGGACGGGGGCGATTCTGTGTGTGCCACGTCTGGGAGGGTGTGGGTTCCATAGAGATGAGCCAAACTTTCCAGGAGACTGAAGAAGCTTTAAAAACAAGCCTGAGGCACCTGGGGGGCTCAGTCAGTTAAGCGTCCAACTTCGGCTCAGGTCATGATCTCAGGGTTCGTGGATTCAAGCCCCACGTCAGGCTCTGTGCTGACAGCTCAAAGCTTGGAGCCTGTCTTTGGATTCTGTGTCTCCCTCTCTCTCTGCCCCTCCTCTGCTCATGTTGTCTTTCTCTCTCAAATAAATAAATAAATAAATAAAATATTTTTAAAAATAATAAAAAAAGAAAAAATAGAAATTTATTACTTATAACACCTGGGAGTTACACAGCATGTTTGGGGTCACCTAGAAAGGTTGTTGAGGGAAAGAGTGTACAAATCAGGAGTTCTGCTTTTATTGGGATGGGGGGGGCGGGGAGGGCGGGGGGAGGGGCTAGGGTTTCACTGGCTCACCCTTTATTGGTGAGTTTAAAACCTAAGAGTGAACATTTAAGGACAGGAAGAGAAGAGACAAGTGACCCAAATGGCCAGTTACCAAAATTAACCAAGTCTCTAAAACAATGGAGCCTCAGTGAGTGGAGGAGGCCTGGCTATTAATTTAATCATGTGGCTGGCAATATGTTTATTCAAGGTATTCATCTTTGAAATGGATACCTCTTTGAAGTGGATACTTAAGCAATCAAAGTTTAAGTCAGGCACCTGCATTACAAAAAAGGAAAAAACCCAAACAAGTAGGGCCAATGCTCCAGGGACTTGTATCCAGAATAGATACATAACTTAAAATTCAACAACAACAAAAACAACCCCAAATAACCTAATTAAAAGTGGGGAAAGGATTTGAATGGATTTTTCTCCAGGAAAGAAAAAAGTCAATGGCCAGTGAGCACTTGACGCTCAACATCGTTTGTCGTGATGGAAATGTAAATCAAAACCACAATGAGAAACCATGTCAGAGCCACAAGGATGTGAATAAAGACAGACAATAACACGGATTGGCACAGATGTGGAGAAATTGGAACTCATAGTTGCTGGTGGGAACGTAAAATGGAGTAGCCGCTTTGGACAACAGTTTTATAGTTCCTCAAAAAGTTAGACACAGCATTGTCATATGACCCAGAAGTTCTACTCCTTGATTTATATCCAAAAGATTTGAAAGCAGGCATTTAAGCAAATAATTGTTTATGAATGTTCATAGCAGCACCATTCAAAACAGCCAAAGGGTGAAAATAACCCAAACGTCTATCACCAGATGAATATTCAGCCCAAAAAAGAATGTAGCGTTGACACGTGCTATAATGTACCTAAACTTTGAAAACTTTATTCTAAGTGAAAGAAGCCAGACCCAAAAGGTCACATATTGTATGATTCCATTTATATAAAATATCCAGAAAGAATAAACCCATAAAAACAGAAAGTAGATGGATGCCAGATAGTTGGATACCAGGAGCTAGGGGGTGGGGGGAGGGGAGGGGAGGGGAGGGGAGGAATGGGGAGGAGGTGTGGGGTTTTGGAGTAATGATAATGTTTTGGAACTAGATAGAGGTGGTGACTGCACAGCATTGTGAATATACTAACTGACACTAATTTGTTCACTGAAATGGTTGGTTTGGGGGCTCCTGGGGGGCTCAGTCAGTTAAGCATCCTACTTCAGCTCATGTCATGATCTCGCAGTTCTTGAGTTGGAGCCCCACATCTGGCTCTGTGCTGACAGCTTGGAGCCTGGAGCCTGCTTTGGATTCTGTATCTCCCTCTCTCTCTCTGACTCACTCCCACTCATGATCTCTCTTTCTCAAAAATAAATATTAAAAATTTTTAAAAAATAAAATGGTTTATGGAGGTTCCTAGAAATTAAAAATAACCCTACCTGAGACCCAGCAATTGCACTACTAGGTATTTATCCAAAGGATACAAAAATGGTGATTTGAAGAGGCACATATATATACTCCAATGTTCAGAGCAGCACTATCAACAATAGCCAAAATGTGGAAAAATCCCAAATGTCCATCAACTGATGAATGGAGAAAGAAAGTTTGATGTGGGGTGCCTGGGTGGCTCAGTTGGTTAAGCGTCCGGCTTTGGCTCAGGTCATGATCTCACAGTTCGTGGGTTCGAGCCCTGCATCGGGCTCTGTGCTGACAGCTAGCTCAGAGCCTGGAGCCTGCTTCAGATTCTGTGCCCCCCTCTCTCTCTGACCCTCCCCTGCTTGCACTGTCTCTGTCTCTCAAAAATAAATAAATAAACTCCCCCCCCCCACAAAAGGTTTGATGTGTATATGCAATGGAATACTGCTAGGCGATGAAAAAGAATGAAATCTTGCTATTTGCAACAACATGGATGGAACTGGAGGTCTATATGCTAAGTGAAATTAGTCATAGAAAGACAGGTATCATATGATTTTACTCATGTGGAATCTGAGAAATACAACAGATGAAAGTAGGGGAAGGGAAGGAAAAATAAAATAAAAGTAGAGGGGCAAATCATAAGAAACTGTTAAATACAAAGATCAAATTGAGGGTTGTTAGAGGGGAGGGTGGGTTAAGTGGGTGATGAGCATTAAAGAGGGCACATTTTGGGATGAGCACTGGGTGTCATATGTAAGAGGTGAATCACTGGGTTCTCCTGAAGCCAAGACCACACTGTATGTTGTATATTAACTAACTTGAATTTAAATTTAAAAAATCATAAAATAAGATGGTTGATTTATGTTATGTTAATTTCATGTCAATAAGAAAAATTAGAATAGCCATTATTCTTGGGAGATATAATGACTGAAAGAGGACTCTGGGGGCGTCTGGATTGCTGGAAATGTTTCATAATTAGGGTATGGAATATACAAGTACACTGAATGTGTGAAAATTGGTTGAGCTGTGTGTACATTTGTATCTGACACTTTGCTGGATGTATAGTAAACATCTATAAACAGTTAAAATGTAAAAATTGCCCAAAACAGTGCCTAGAGCATAAGAGCGACTCGGCACCCCTTAATTCCAGCCCCTCCCCCACCCTTCCTCTCCAGCCTCCCTTCCCCCCTTGCCTGTCTCCCTTCCGTGTTGCTGTCCGCAACACAGTTTGGCCAGGGAAGGGGGCGTATCTCCATCTTCTCACCAGTAGCTGGTTTGATCTTAAGAGAGTTCCGTTGCTCACACCAGAGACTAGAAATCAAATCTAAATTCTGAAAGTCAACTCAACTGCCGAATCTTAAAGCAGAATGCAATAGGTAATTTTACTGCGGGAATATTTCATAAGAAAACAGATGGCAATGAAAATGGGCATGGGTGTGGAGTATCTGAAAGATCCTTTCTGCCTCTGGTTATTAACACCATGCTAACTGCTATAAAATATTCCTAAAATAATTTTCGTGGAAGTTCTAAGAGAATCCGTCTCCCGTGCCAGGTTGTTGGCGAGCATGAGTTCATGCACAGAGAGCCCTCCCATCACCATGGTGGGGGAGGGACTCGTGGTCTCCACAGCCCCGGGAGGACGCCCTGTAAGGATTGGTACTGCGCTCCTGGCACCAAGGACTCTAAGAAGGCGCTCCAGTAGCACGGGCTTCCATAGCTCAGTACAGAAAGCACATGTGGAGGATGCACCTTGCTGGATGGCACCCCACCCCTACCATCTTCCTGCCCCTGGGCCACTTCCGGGTCCTACCCACCATGTTCCTGCCCTTGGGTCACTTCCGGGTCCTCGCATAAGCGCATCTCTTTCCTGCCTTGAGGCCTTGGCTCATGCTGTTTGTATTTCCTATGGACCCAACTTTTCCAAGGTCTGGGAATGTTGGCTCCTTCCCATTTTTCGGAGAGCGCCTGAAGCACCACCTTGCAGAAAGGCTGTCTTAAAGGGCCCAGGATTTGTGTTAATCAGCTGTGGGAATGCACGCAGACATAGGAATGACTGTGGAGAAAAAAAGTGTTTTATTCTGGCAGTTTCCCAGAAATAGACACACCAAGCTATGCAGGGCCACTCAGGAAGCACCAAGTTTCAACAGGAGACGGAGGGAGCAAAGGGAAAATGTGCATTGTTATGGTTTCTGTGGGAAGGAAAGTAGGGGCAGAATAAGCAGGCTTGGCTAGTTTGAATCGTGTCCGTGGACTCTGGGGTAGGGGCGTGACTTGCCAGGGAGTGAGTAGAGCAGGCGCAGTGATGCTCAGTGTGACAGCCCGGTAGAGGAGGAGGTCAGAGGGGTGGGCTCCGGATTGGGGGGTTCACATTGGAAAAGCACACCCTTGGGGCAAGTTGTTTACTGTGCTAGGGGCTGACTGGTGCTGAAAGTGGCAGTCCCTCTGGGTCAGCAAGGCCCCGGATGTGAAGGCCTCACAGCACAGACAATAAAAGACATGATGACTACGGAAGCCTTCCCAGAATGGAATGTTTACATATTTTGTACCTCTCTTCCAGATCGATCTGCTTCCTTGAGTAGAATGGAAGCTCCGGGGAGAGGGGCCATGTCTGTCTTCTTTACCAGCATAGCCCTGGTGTCTAAAACTTAGTAGATGGGGGGCACCCGGGTGGCTCAGTTGGTTGAGCATCCAACTCTTGATTTCTGCTCAGGGCATGATCCCAGAGTGGAGCCTGCATATGACTCTCTCTCTCTCTCCCTCTGCTTCTTTCTCCCACTCACACTCCTCTCTCTATATAAAATAAAATTAAATAGGGGCATCTGGGTGGCTCAGTCAATTGGGCATCCAATTTTGGCTCAGGTCATGATCTTACAGTTCATGGGTTCAAGCCCCACGTCAGGATCTGTGCTGACAGCTTGGAGCCTGGAGCCTGTCTTTAGATTCTGTGTGTGTGTCTCTCTCTCTCTGCCCCACCTCCTCTCACCCTGTCTCTCAAAAATGAATAAACATTAAAATTTTTTCTAAATAAATAAAATAAAACTTAGATGCTCAATAAATAGTGAATTAATGGATACATGAAGCAAATTCTGTTGGTGTAGGCAACCTTTGAGATTTTAAGGTCTAGGCAACCTTTGAGATTTAAGGTATTATGCTAATACCCCAACTGTGCATGCACATATGTGTGTATCAGTTTCTTTTTTATTATTTATGTATTTATTTATTTATTTTCACTCTATATTTTTAAATTTATTTATTTTGAGAGAGAATGATAGCATGCAAACAGGAGAACAGTGGGGAGAGACAGGATCCCAAGCAGGCTCCATATGATCAGCGTGAGACCCAACACAGGGCCTGAACTCCTGAACCACGAGATTGACCTGAGCTGAAATCAAGATTTGGAGGCTTAACCGACTGAGCCACCTGGGCGCCCCTTATTTTTTTAATGTTTATTTATTTTGAGAGAGAATGAGAGAGAGAATTGGGAAGGGGCAGCGAGAGAGGGAGAGAGAGAATCCCAAGCAGGCTCCATGCAGTCAGTGCAGAGCTTGATGCAGGGCTCCATCTCACAAACCACAAAATCATGACCTGAGCCGAAATCAGGAGCTGGACAATTAACTGACTGAGCCACACAGGCGCCCCTATAATTTTTTTTGTTATTAATTGGACGTACTGGTCTCAGTTCCCGACTGTTCCAAAATGGAGTGCATTTCTTCCCTGCTGTCCTGACCCTCATGCTGTCACATCTCCAGAATGTTTTGACAAATGTTCCCACTCATGACTTCAGCAATGGGCGGGGGGGGGGGGCACTGAACGAGATGAAGGTAGGCCAGAACACCTGTCACTCACATCCTATTTTCTTACCAGCTCCTTTTCATTTTTTTTCAATTGGCATGTTTTGCTTCGAAAATGGCAAGACTGTGGGCAGGTTGCCCTTTCACTAGAGGGGCGTGTTGTCTCCAGCTGAATATTTTCTAGACCAGGCCTCTAATGGGAAATAACGCTTGTGCTAATTCCCGTAGAATTAACTCCCTGGCCACACAATTCTCCAAGCTGGCCTAATGTGCAGATGGCATTTCCCCAGAAGTGGATGAATTCCCTTTGGCTGTGGTGTCAAATTAGAGGTTTCAAATTAGGCTGTGGAGTCTTCAGGGACAGGAAGGAAATGAGGACTCAAGATAGGTAGGCTGCCAACCCCTCGCTGCAGAGGAAGGGAAGAAAAGAGTGAGACAAGGGAAGAGAAGGGGTGGGTGATGTGTGGGCCATCTCACATGGGGCAATGATCACTTTTTTCTTTGGAAATGTGATAGGTGGGGACGCCTGGGTGGCTCACTTGGTCAAGTGTCCAACTTCTGCCCAGGTCATGATCTCACATTTCATGAGTATGAGCCCTGCATCGGGCTCTGTGCTGACAGCTCAGAGCCTAGAAATTGTTTCAAAATCTGTGTCTCCCTTTCTGCCCCTCCCCTGCTTTTACTCTGTCTCTCTGTCTCTCAAAAATAAATGTTAAAAAAAAAAAGAAATGTGGTGGGGAAAAAAGGCAGTGTTTGTATTTCTTTGTTTACCAGTGACATCGAACTTTACTGCTTTGGGGAGTGTGTGTAGAACATGCTGACTTGCTCAGTTTATCCTCTTGGGAATGACCCTTTGCCCATTTGTTGAACAGATCACCCACCTTTCTGACGAGCTTGCGAGAACCATCTCCATGGCAATTTCTGGGCTGGTTTCTATGATGTGATCACTGTTCATGCCTCCTCATTGCAAGGCAGCTCCTTTCTGAACGTCACAGTTGAGGTGGATTTGCAGTTATTTACACATTATCAGTTAGCATAGGTGCATGCTGTCCATGGCTGGAGTTGGGTTTCAGGTTTCATGCTGGCAGGAAAAGCTCTTGTCACCACGGATGAGACACTTGCTCCCCTCAAGCGTCTTTCCATGGCCGAGAACACTTGATGGCTTTCCGCAGCACTTGCTGGTTGGGTGAGGAGGGAGAGACGCAGCAGAGCTCAGGGTGACAGGAACCTGGACGGTAGGACAGGAGCTTCCTGATGTGCGGTGAGATTTTGGCAAGCTGTGGAATTTCTCTGGACCTCTGTGAGCTCACCTAAAAAGTGAGGGGATGAGATGAAGGAGGAACACTATGAATTTACAGAGGTTCCCTGGACTGAGGGAGTGGGAGCGGGGGGTGGGTGTGAGGGGGACTCTTACTTTTCCTCCCATCTGCTTCTGCTCCATATGAGCTTTTAGGACCTTCATGTGTTCATAAGTTTCTCCAGCATTTTATTATGAAACCATCAAGTATATAGAATTGTATACAAAAGGGTAGACCCTTTGACTGCAAAATTGTATACAAACACCCATATGCCCTTCACTTAGATTCCACCACTAACATTCGACTATACTTGCTTTATCATCTATCCATCCACCTGCCCATTCCTCCACCCACCCTTCAGCCCATCTGAGTTTTTCTTAATTTAATTTTTTTTTATTTTAGAGAGAGAGAGCGAGCGAGCACACAAGTACATGAGAAGGGGGAAGATGCAGAGGGAGATTGAGAGAGAGAATCTTAAGCAGTCTCCACACTCAGCATGGAACCCAATGGGGGGTTCAATCCTATGACCCTGGGATCATGACCTGAGCTGAAATCAAGAATTGGGCACTCAACTGAGTGAGCCACTCAGGTGCCCCCAATCCATCTGAGTTTTTGATGCATTTCTTTTTTTTTTTTTAAGTTTACGTATTTATACTGAGAAAAAGAGATAGAGGTAGGGAAGGGCAGAGAGAGAGGGAGAGAGGGAATCCCAAGCAGGCTCTTCACTGTCAGGGCAGAGCCCAACACAGGGTTTGATCTCACAGTGAAATCATGACCTGAGACAGAATCAAGAGTTGGATACTTAACTGACTGAGCCACCCAGGTGACCTAAAAAAGAAAAACAAAGCCAGATGCATCACAATTATAGACTTTGAGTTAGATTACAAAACTGTAGTAATCAAAACAGTATGGTACTGGCACAAAAATAGACCTTCAGATCAATAGAACAGAATAGAAAACCCAGAAATAAACCCACAACTATATGGTCAGTTAATCTTTGACAAAGCAGGAAGGAATATCCAATGGGAGAAAAACAGTCTGTTCAACAAATGGTGTTGGGTGAACTGGACAGCGACATGCAGAAGGAAGAAACTGGGCTACTTTCTTACATCATGCACAAAAATAAATCCAAAATGGATCAAAGACGTAAGTGTGAGACGGGAGGCCAGTTCCCTCTAGAAGAGAGAACAGACAGTAACTTCTCTGATATTGGCCAAACCAGTTTTTTTTCCTAGATACATCTCTGGAGGCAAGGGAAACAAAAGCAAAAATAAGCTATTGGGACTACATCAAAATAAAAGCTTCTGCACAGCGAAGGAAATAATCAACAAAACTAAAAGGCAACCCACAGAACGGGAGAAGATATTTGCTAATGACTTATCTGATAAAGGGTTAGTATCCAAAATCTATAAAGAACTTATAAAACTCAACACCCCAAAAACAAATAATCCAATTAAAAATGGGAAGAAGACATTAATAGACATTTTTCCAAAGAAGACATCCACCCAGATGGCCAACAGACTCATGAAAAGATGCTCAGCATTGCTGATCATCAAAGAAATGCAAATCAAAGCAACAGTGAGATAATCTCACACCTGTCAGAATGGCTAAAATCAACAACACAAGAAAAAACAGGTGTAGGACAGGAAGTGGTGAGAAAGGAAAACTCCTGCACCGTTGTTGGGAATGCACACTGGTGCAATCACCATAGAAGACAGTATGGAGACTCCTCAAAAAATTAAAAATAGAACTACCCTACTATCCAGAAATTACACTACTGGGTATTTACCCAAAGAATACAAAAACACTAAATTAAAGCGATATATGCACCCTCATGTTTATTACAGCATTAGCTACAATAGCCAATTTTAAAAGTAGCCCATGTATCCATTGACTGATGAATGGATAAAAAAAAGAAATGGCGTGTGCACACACATACACAAACACACACACACGCACACACATACACAAACACACTCACACACACACACACACACACACACTGGGATATTACTCATATATCCATAAAAAGAATGAAATCTTGCCGTTTGCAACAAAATGGATGGAGCTAGAGAGTATAATGCCAAGAGAAATTAGTCAGCCAGAGAAAGTCATATACCATATGATTTCACTCATATGTGGAACTTAAGAAATAAAACAAGCAAGCAAAGGGGAAAAAAGAGAGAGAAACCAAGAAACATACTCTTAACTATAGAGAACAAACTGGTGGTCACCAGGAGGGAGGTGGGGGGTGGAGGATGGGTGAAATAGGGGGCGGGGATGAAGGAGGACACTTGTCCTGACGAGCGCTGGGCGATGTATGGGATTTTTGAATCACTATGTTGTACACCTGAACCTAATAGAACACTGCATGTTAACTACCTGGAATTAAAATAAAAACTTTAAAAAAGGAAAGAAAGAAGATGTTGCATGAAAAAGAAAGAGAAATGGGGTCTTGTTGGCAAAACAGTCTCTCCTCCTGGAGTGGTGGGAAAACAGGAAGTGGTGGGAAAACAGGCTCTCCCAAGTGTGTGTGCACGCCTGTACTTGGGTGTGTGTGTGTGTGTGCGCGTGTGCAAGCTTTTGCTCTGAGCCCTTCATGAGACTCCAATGTCATTCTTATTCATATTCAGAAAGGCAGGCTTCTGGAAATAAAACCCCTGACTTTTGATTCTGTGCCTCTGGCAGGGATTCCAAGGTCCCAGGTTAGAAATCAAAGGCAAGGATATTCTCTCTCAGTTCAGCCTCTCCTGATGCAACAAAACTCAGCCTCTTATTGATGACAGAGTCCCAGGATAGGAAGGAAGTACCAAGAATAATATTTCAAGATATTCATTCTTCTCCTTCATTAAGATCAACAGACATAATGATTCATGTGTCTCAGAGGATGTTCAGAGAATAAGGAAAAAATAGAAAGAAAGAAAGAAATAGAATTAAGCAGCCTTAGCACTAACTACGTCATCTCTTTAATGGAAGATGACATGTGTCATTTTTGTTGAAGCCACTTTTCCTTATGGCCCTTTGACCTTCCCTATTGGAGTAGAACAAAGGAGCATTCCCTTAGGAGTGGTGCTGATTTCAATCACGTCTTGGAAGGCCTGGGTGATACTGGAGTGATTTTGTGAACAATTGATCCAGCCCGTGGAAACCGGCACTTGGCTCCGCCTCGGGAATCAATGTGTGTGCTGACCACAGTCAGGGGGGAAAATACACTTCGTACCTCCATACAGAATGAAAATAATACAGATACTCTGTCTGGGTTTGGTCTCCAGAGAACCAAATCTTGAGCATTTCCTGTAAGTCTGGACTCTAAGCAGAAACAGCCCCGTCCGTGGCTTTCAGAGTTGATGTCTGAGGATATGACACAAGGTGCGGATGATCATTATGTGAGGAGTTTTAGTTTTTCCTCCATGAAAACACAGATGGAAGCCTGGTAATCTTGTGGAGATTTTAATGTTAGATACTTGTTTGGGCTTCTTTATTGGATGAGATAGTGTTATTGAAGTCTGGCTTTCTTGCCCCTTTTTAATTTTTTAAATTTTGCATTTAAAAAAATTATAATAGTTTATTGTCAAATTATTGTCAAATAACACCCAGTGCTCTTCCCCACAAGTGCCCCCCTCCATGACCATCAATTCCTTCCCTCCTCCTCCCCCTTCAGTCCACGGTTCATTTTCAGTATTCAATAGTCTCTCATGATTTGTGTCCCTTTCTCTCCCCAACTCTCGTTCCTCCTTCCTCTCCCCATGGTCCCCTGCCAGGTCTCTCCTGTTAGACCTATGAGTGCAAACATATGGTATCTGTCCTTCTCCGCCTGACTTATTTCGCTTAGCATGACTCCCTTGAGGTCCATCCACTTTGCTACAAATGTTCATAGCGGTACTTTCTACAATAGCCAAATCATAGAAAGAGCCTAAATATCCATCACCTGATGAGTGGATCAAGAATATGTGGTATATATATAAAATGGAGTATTACATGGCCATGAGAAAGAATGAAATATGGCCATTTCTTGCCCCTTTTTTAGAAATAAACTTCTTTTTGGGGTAGTTCCTGGGTAGTTCAGTCAGTTGAGGGTCTGATCATTTCAGCTCAGGTCATAATCTTATGTTTTGTGAGATTGATCCCTGCATCAGGCTCTGCACTGACAGTGCAGATTCTTTCTCTCTCCCTCTCTATCCTTCTCTCTCCTCCATTCTTCCTCTCAGTCTCAAAATAAATAAATACACATTTAAAAAAAAAAACTTCTTTTTTTCCAGATAACATGTCACTCTTTGCAAAGCCACACGGAACATCTAAGGGGCCCCAGAGCCCTGGTGCCTGCTTTGCCACGGCTCCATTCCTGGGCTGGCCTCTCCTTCCGCATAAACTCGTGTCGGAGTCCTTGTCTGTGCAGGCCCAAGGGACAGATATGGCTTCATTAGAAGCATGGAAACATCGTGGGTCTGCCTCCCTCGGCCCATGTGTGTTCCACGAGGTGCAGCCTTAGCTACTCAAAGGTGCCTCCATCCCTGGGACTCCAGGCAGGCAAGAAGATGTTGTGCGGGTCCTGGAGGACTTTGGTGACCTCCAAACTACCTATCGCTTGGGGCCACTTCTAGGAAAACCATGTATTTGGAAGAAAATGTCGAGATGCATGGCCTGATACCTGGAAACCACTTTGCCCTGAAAATTCAGGGGTGTCTTAGCTCTGACGGACGCCATCACATCAGCGTCTCTCTGGCTAGCTGTCAAAGCCCTGATTTCTATGGGCCCTTCCTATGCGCCCATAGTCTCCGGCAGCTGTCTTCAGGATGCCTTGATTGCAGAAGCCTTTTCGCAGTGGAGGGATTTGCTAGCAGAGCACCCACCACGTCCCTGTGTCAGCTTCAGTGTGAGAACCGGAGTGCTGAAATGGCCCACATAGGGACCGTTCTGGCCGGGGGCAGGAGAATCGTTGCTCACAGCTTGGGAAGGTGTGGACAGAGGTGCCTCTCCTGTTAATGTGAAGGAGCTGCTGCTCGTGCGGGTGGTCGGTTGGCGGTGTGGATGCTCTCTGGTAACGTGGTAACATGTGTGTTTTAGTCTGTCAACACCCTCCTTTCCTCCCTGCACTGTGAGTCACACTGTTGTGCATCACCCATCCCCTCCCTGCCAGACAGGGACCAGACACACAACCCAGCTTGAGCAGAGTCGGATAGCAGTTGGTCCTAGATGAGCCAGTGATCCAATCCGTCCAGTGATAGCGCCTAGACCGGTCTGTGGAGTTCGGAGAGGAAGGCTTGCTTCTGCCGGGCCTGGGGATGTGGAAAGGTTGGGGCGGGGGTGGGGGTGGGGATGCAGGCAGCTGTGGCCCTGGGGCAGGGGCTGGGGAGGGAGAGTTGGTGGGGATGCTCAGACTGCATCTGGGGACCCAGCTACAACGCCTCAATGCATTCTCATTACCTGAGTCTACAGATTTCGTCCCGCCGCTGTTTGTTCGGTTCAGACTAGTTCGATTTGGCTTTCTGTCACTTTCGACCAACACGACCTGGGCTCAGGGTCCCTTGTGCTGAGGTGGTTACCCTGGTGGTCAAAGGCACAGATTTCGGCCTTAGGTCTCCTCAGTCCAGATCTTGGTTCCACTTCTCCAGATGAATAGCCGCCGCAGGCAGGGAGGCAGCCTCGCCGGTCTCCTTAGCTGGAAGACAGGCCAGCACCTCCCTGGAGTCCCCATAGCCAGCTGGAACGCAGCGGGCAAGGAAGTGGGCACCCCCTGCTGGCTGCTGGGACCCAGTCCTAGCCGAGTCTCCGAACGGCTGGGTGCTCCATGCCAAACCTGCCATCGGGAAAGAAGGTTTTCATCATTGAGGCAGCTTTAAGTTCCACTGGAAAATCCCGAAGGTCTCTGCCTGCTTACAGGACAGTCGCTCTGGAGAAACGGAGCCCTGCCATTCCCAATCCCCTTGCCCCAAACTTTCTGCAAAGTTGCCAGGCAGAGTTGTCTTTATGATGTATTTTTTTAAATGTTTATTTATGTTTGAGAGACAGAGAGACACAGTATAAGTAGGGGAAGAGCAGAGAGAGAGGGAGACACAGAATCTGAAGCAGGCTCCAGGCTCTGAGCTGTCAGCACAGAGCACGATGCAGGGCTTGAACTCATAAATGGTAAGATCATGACCTGAGCCAAAGCCGGACACTCAGCCGACTGAGCTCCCCAGGCACCCTGGGTCAGGTGCGGGTCAGGCCAGCAGGGGGTCGCATGCACGCTCTAGTTCTGGGGCCTCTTCCCTGGGCCACGGCCCCGCTGTGTGGTGCTGGTGACCACTTCTCACAGAATTACCGTCTGCTGGCCTTCAAAATGTGCAAGTCCTTGCAGGAAACTGCAGGGTTTCCTTCACTTAGTTATGCCTACACTGTCTTGTTCTGCAAGGGATTTATGAATTTATGATAGATTATGCAGTCATAATCCATCCACTGCGTATGCTATCAATCTTCAGCAAGATTATGAAAGATAAAATGAAAATGAGCAAAGAAACTGGAGCACAGAGGGGTGGAAAGCTAAGATAAACCTGTGAATGAGTTTAGACAGGCAGGTTCAGATGAACCAAATTCTGAGCTCACAGGCCACTGGTGCAGAGGGAGATGCAGGCTGGTGTATGGCTGTACTGGCCTCCATCCTAATGCTGGAACACCTTGGGGCCCTGGTGACCCAGCGAACACCGTGCCTCCCCGGGGCTTGCTAATTCCCAGAGATCCTCAGCGACCAACTTTCAGCACCTTACAGAGGTGAACTGGCCAGTCCGGAGCCCACATCCCCCTGTGTGGGGCTCTCTCCCCCCGGGGCCACCACCTCACTGCCCTAATCACCACGGCCCACGGCCCACGTAGCAGACAAGTGGGGACAGCTGTCACGCCCCCCAGCCCGCTGAGATCCTTCAAACCTGCCAATCCCAAACCCGCTCCCCCTGCTTCCCCCTGCCTTTCCAGTGGAAGCCACCAGGAAGGGTCTGGGTGACATTTTCCTGTGCTCCTTCTCCCCCTCATGGACCTGGTATTTCCGTGTGCCCCTCATTTCTAGGAAATCGGTGGCATAAAAAGCTTCCCCTTCATGACAGGTGTTTCCACGTCTGTGTATCTCATCACACGAGGGTGGAACAAATCACTGGCAGGTTCTGGAGCAGTGATTCATGGTATCCAGTGAGAAAAACAAGCCAGTTGTTCGGAAACGCAATTCTTTGGTAAAGCGGGGCCACAGGCAACAGGGTCCAGGAGCCTTCTTAAAAAGGACAGTGCTGCCTGGACTAAGCAAAGTCCGCACAGACAAATGCATGATTTGATAGGATGCTTTCAGCGGCAAGTAATAAAACACTGACTGAAACAGGCTGAAATACCACAGTTCAGAGGTGAGGGCGGTGCCCCGGAATTGAGGGCTCCAGGCGAGCCTGGTTTCTTTGTGATTCTTCTGTGCTTTTTGTTTCATCCTGAGCACTCTCTGAGACACGAAAAATTCCATTTCTCTTTGAGCGGTAGGAAAATAGTTCGAAATATTAGCTGCTCGTTTAAAAATCTGTTTAATGCTTATTTATTTTTGAGAGAGAGGGTGGGGGGGAGGGGCAGAGAGTGAGAGGGAGACAGAGTCCAAGGCAGACTCCAGACTTCATGCAGTCAGAACAGAGCCCAATGCGGGACTTGAACTCATGAACCATAAGATCATGACCTGAGCCAAAGTCAGACACTTAACTGACTAAGCCACCCAGATGGGTGCTCATTTTTATTCTTGGCATTCCTTTCTATCTCATGGCCCTTCTTCCCAACATTAGAGGCTAAGTTCAGAGACAAAAAAAAAAAAAAAATCAAATCTTAGCCTTGACACCAAAGAAAACAGGCTTGTGAGGGCCATCCAGGAGTAATGTCTTGAAAACTGAGGATCTCAATTGGCAAGAATCTGGCTTTAAGGGGGATCAAAAATCTAAGAAATGAAGAGCTAAGTGTTTGAAGTTTGCCTATAAACGGCAGGAAGAGACTTGGAAGTGACATTTGGGAGAGTGCTTACCTAGCCTATTTCCTTTTTTATTTAACATTTATTTATTATTGAGAGACAGAGAGAGACAGAGCACAAGCACGGGAGGGACAGAGAGGGAGGGAGACACAGAATCCGAAGCAGTTCCGGGCTCTGAACTGTCAGCACAGAGCCCGATGCAGGGCTTGAACCCACAAATCGTGAGATCATGACCTGAGCCGAAGCTGGACACTTAACCAACTGAGCCACCCAGGTGCCCCTACCCAGGCTATTTTCTTCACCATAGAACGAGGGGAACAAAGCTCTTTGGGTGCTGCAGGAAAAGAGTTTTTCCACATTTGGGAGGGTAGAGTAGTGGGGAGGCCACCGATGCTGTAAGTTTCAGAGAAGACACGCTGTGCCAGGCACACCCAGGCTGAGCGAGCTGTGACAATGACCCCTCCATATATTGATAGTGAACCCAGAGCCCAGGAGCTGTGTATGGCGTGGCCAGCATGATCCAGAGCATGGAGCAGGATCTAAGGAGGGTGGTCAGGCTGGTGGTCTGGTGGATCAAGGAAAGGTCCTGAGACCCCAGAAGGTCCCACAAGGGCTGACAGAGCCAGGGTCCTGGGGAGGAGGGCGCGGCTCCTTGCAGAGCTGGAAAGGATGCACAGCTGTGGGAACGAGGTCCCCACAGAAAGGCCATGTGGGCAAAGGTGGACTGAGCTCAGCACCTCCTCCTCATCACTTGCCTGAGTCCCCCCAGGGCCTTGCCACATCCACAGGAGAGAGGAGGACAGAAACATCCGAATTTAAGTCCTAAAATGACTTCACAGTCATTAACAAAATTTATCTGGAAACAACAAGATTAATTTTGCTCTTTGGAGAAACCAGGGGCTCAAATAAAAGTAGAACACGATTATAGAAAATGCGGTTTCCTTTTCGCACAGTTGTCCTAGCTGACAAGTTCTGCGAAGGCTCGCTCCGCGGTGGGAATTTTGGTATTTAGTATCTCAATGGTTGTGTCGCTCCCAGCTAATACCCAGTTATTATTAGCTTTTTAAATGTTTGTTTATTTTTGAGAGAGAGAGAGCATGGGGTGTGGGGGAGGGACAGCGAGGGGGACAGAGGATCCCAAGCGGGCTCTTTGCTGACAACACACAGCCTGATGTGGGGCTCGAACTCACGAACTGAGAGATCATGACCTGAACTGAAGTCAGAGGCTTAACCAACAGAGCCACTCATGGCTATTATTGATTATTAACACGAGTCTCAAATTTTCTCTGGTTTATCTATATTTTCTTAATTTTGTTATTTTTTAATAACATTATCGCAATGGCCTTTGTTCATTTACTAAGCATACTGAGCACTTCTAGGCAGCAGAGGCATAGTGTACCAGTTTGGATGAGGTTTAGTTGTGAGTAAAAGACACAAAATAGCAGTGGCTTAAATAAGATAAAAATGCATTTCTCTTTCCTCCAAAAGCCTTAGAATAGACCATCCAGGACTGGAATTGTGGCTCTACTCCACAAAGTTCTCAGACGCCCAGGACTATCTCTCTTTCCGTGTGTGGTCCTAATTCACATCATCACTTCCTGGTCCAATGTGGCTGCATATGTCTGGTCATCACACACACATTCCAACTAGCAGGAAGGAGGAAGGCAAAGGATGTGACTAGCTGCCTGTTATGGAAAGTTCCTGGAAGCTGCTTTTTATGCTTCATTAGTCAAAACTTGGCTAAAATACATTGCTTCAAGGGTAACTCAGAAAAATCATTCTTATTCTGAACAGCCCTGTGCTCAACTAGAGGGTGGGCATTCCATAAAGATGTAAGAAAGGGGAATGGCTAGGGGAGGGGTAACGGGAACAGTACTTTAGGGATGCTTTATTTATCGATCCAGTTCAGCAAACAGTTATCGAGCCACTATTGTGAGCCAGGGAGTAGCAGGAGAGGGGCTGGGAGTGTCCTTTGTGGCAAGACTTCAGGCCATCATGCGGCTTTCCCTCTGATGAGCCCATCATTTCCTCTCCTCCTTTGGATCTGATTTGGCTTTGCAGAAATGAAATTTAAAAAAAACCTTTTTTTCGGGGCACCTGGGTGGCTCAGTCAGTTGAGTGTCTGATTTCAGCTCAGGACATGATCTCCTGGTTTGTGAGTTTGAGCGCCACATCCAGCTGCCTGCTGTCAGCGCAGAGCCCGCTTCAGATCCTCTGTCCCCCCACTCCCCTCCCCTGCTCATGATCTCTCAAAAATAAATAAAACATTTAAAAAATAATAATATTAAAAGTTTTATTTTCTGCTAGCAATATTGCCTGATGTTGAGTTCTGATAGTAATTTTGTTTTGCAGACCTGATGCTTTGATTCTTTCTGAAGAATCACCTAGCCTACCATTACCTCCAGGCCTTGAGTATGAATCATCAACCAGTATTAAATCTCTTAGACTCAGAATCATAGGATCTTAAAGCTGGAATGATCTCAGGGAGGACAGACCCCAAAGCCCTCCATATGCACAGGAGGCCCACCAAGCCCAGAGGCATGCAGCAGCTTGCCAGGGCTCCCAGGGTTCGTGGCCCTCCAGCCTCCACTGCCTCCCTCCACTAATGGCTCCCAGCAGTGCCCAGCAATCCCAGGCCTCAGTCACATGTCACCCAGGCAGTGCTGGGGAGGAGGTGGTAACTGACGCTTCATCCTGTCCTTAATCCCCAGGTGACCTGTCCCAGTTCTGCAGATGCGCATTTCTGAACCCTGCTTGAGGAAAAAAACCTCAGATTTGGATTTGTGTCTTGCTCCCTGTGCCCCTCCCCTCCCCCTCCCCGCTCCTCCCTCCTCCTCACTGTCAGCCCTCCAGCACTGGCCTACCAGTCTTTTCCTGCAGCCCCGGATGCAGGGGGAGGGGCAGAGCGGTCTGCACTCTGCCCAGCCCAGCCTGTCTGGGGTAAGCCCCCATCTGTAAATTGTCATCCCAGAAGCGAACACTCCCAAGCCATAAATGATGGAGTGAGTGTTTAGAGGTAAGACTATCACAGAGGTAATGCCATCCTGACGTGGACAATGACCTCTCTTGAGTGAGAGGGAAGGGATGAAGTTAGGCCCCAGGATGCTGGGGATCAGCCCCGCCCTGACACACCTGGGGAGGTGGTCTCAGAGGTGCTGCCCCCTGCCCACTGCCCCCTTGCCAGAGGACAGGGTGCTTACTGCTGCTCACACCACCTCCCCCCTGCGTCTCCCAGCAGGGGGAATGGGGTGGGGTGAGGGATGCAGTGAGGCTCCCTTGACACGGGGAGGTGGGGGGAGCCCAGGCCAGAGGCAGGACCCTGGTGGGATCTGAAGGGATAGAGCACCTCACCCAGAGAGAGCATCACCCAGAGAGAGAGCTGCTGCCCTCAGCCTCCTTTGCCAACCTGGACCACCCCCACCTCCACCCCCCACTCCCTGGCAAGCCCGGCTCCTGCTCTCTCCCTCTCCCCTTCCCTGCAGGACCCAGAGGACAAGCAGCCTCCCTGGTCCCAGGTCCCCAGAAGTAGTGTCTAGCAGGGCCCAGGCCAGGAAGCCAGAGCAGAAGGGCAGCCTCTCCACCCCCCTGCCTCTCCCCCCAGCGCCCTCGCAGCGTTAGAGCTTCTGGCCTGAATCTGGGCACTGAAGCCGGAGGAGGGAGGGCCAGAGTTACCCGCTCTGTGTGCGGGGGACAGCACAAATGTAAATGCGGCAGCGGACAGTCAGCAAATGAAGAGTGAGGGAGCATCGAGGTCCCACAGATACAAAACCAGCCCCCTTCCTGCCCCTCCCTAGGGAAAGGGGTCCGGACACATCTGACACAGGGTCCTGATTAGGCGGATGCTTGGCATCTGGCTGGGCGAGTCCAGGCTCTCTGAGCCCTCTAGTTTGGCCCATCCTTTAACGCATGGGGTCGGGGGGAGGGGCATACGTGTCGCTGCGTGTGGGGGAAGTGTGGTGGCACAGGCAGGCAGCGATGTGAAGGAAGCCCCTTTCCTCCCACAGCTTTGTCGCTTGTGGGTCTCTAGTGCAGGTCAGAATTCCTCACAGAAAATCTAATGAAGTGGGGAACGCATATTTTCAAGCCTGAAGAAGAAAGATGCTTCCCGGAAGTTATGATGTCATTGCATCTGGGGGCGCTGTGTGCTTGTGCTGCAGTGGAGGAGAAGGAGGATGCTGATGATTCCGTGAGATACAGCCGGTGGGTGGGGGCCCATTTCCTGGCGCGTCATCCGAAGTGGAAGGCGGAGAGGCCTGTCCGCCCAGCTATTCTCCTCGAATCCATTTGCAAAAAATTGCTTTGAGTTTTCCTACAGAAAATGAATGTACCATATTCTTTCATAACAAGGGGAAACACAGGCCACAAATTCCTGGTCTTCTAAGCCCATGTCTCCGGCACCCTTCCCCACCTTCGGCCCCATGTGTGCCTGGGAGGGACGCACTGGTCCGTGCTCACCTCCACAGGACAACATGAAAGACTTTTGTGACTCTGCGCTCACTCACAGGTAGTTTTCCGATGAAAGCAGGAGAAAGTGTGTTTCTAGGTCCCCCTCCCCAAATCACAGGTCCTATTCTAGTGCATTTTGGATGTGATGTGAGTGACATCATAGGTACGGCTACAAAAATGGCCCCAGGTCACCAATAGACTGAGCCCCCCAAAATTGTAGAGCCAGAGGTCTGTTGGGGCACCTGTCAGATCGACCCTTAAGGCCACAGACACACCCAGTGGGGTTCCCCTGGAGTCTGAACTCCTACTGTTCCTTCCTCTGTGTCCCAATCCTTATCAGAAGAAACCTCAGTGTTTCAGGTTAGGGGACGGCTGTGGAGAGGTGGGATTAGACTTGGTCAGTGAATCTTCATCTTATTCTGAGAAATAAGGGAAGCATCTAGGTCACCCCATCCCACCTTCTGTCACCTCTTTCCACAGATGGAGGAGATGTTAGCAATCAGAAGTTCTCCTAGGAAAAGCACAGGTATTTATTTGGAAGCACGTGTCCCTTAGCTGCCCTGCCCACAGGGGCAGAATCCCAGAATCCCAGGTGATTTCAAAACTGAACAGGACCAGAGATGCTTGTTTTGGGGGAAGGAATGGGGTGGCTAGGGAGAGACGGAGGGAGGGCGAGGGGCCAGTAATCTTCAGTAAAGGGCCCCAAATCTTCAGTAAAGTACACCAAGCTCAGCAGATGCTCAGGGTGAGTGGGCTTTGGTGGGGACGGCCGAAGAGGCTCGCTTTGCCAGGGGACAGACAGGCACGGCACCACCTGCTGTAGGAATTGGAGGCGGAAGGGGGGGAAGGGGGGGAGAAGCGGGGTGGGGGGGGACGCAGACATCACGGAGAGGGCTTTTACTCCAACGGGCTCTGGGATGGATGGTGGGGTTGGAGATGGGTCTCCGCCAAACCAATTTAGCACTAAATTTATGCTGGAGGGACATTCGAGCGGACATCTGTGTTCTATCACACATACACGAGTGAGTTTGGAATGAAGAGCGAAATCCGCCTGCATTTTCCTTTTTATGCTGCTTGAGAATATCACCCACTTCAGAGCCATGGGCTTTGTTTGGTCTTTGTGCTCACGCCTGAAAAGTGTTCCATCTTCCAGAGACGTTACCTGCTCTGGCTTGCAGGAGTTGGGTGACCCACCCAGCCTTGTCTCTGGCAGATGGATATAGCCCCTCTCCTCGATGGAGAATTCTGCCCTGGAAATAAACACACTCGTGCCTCCAAACACCTCCAAAATTTCCCAGGGTGCCTTATGCTTTCTTATGGGTTTTGTAGGACCCTCTTTGCCTTTTTCTCAGTTTCCCCTCCTCCATAGTTAGATCAGAGCATCTCAAAGTTTCTGGTCCATAGCATTGCCTGGGGATCCTATTAAGATGCAGATTCTAATTAGGGGCACCTGGGTGATTCAGCGGGTTGAGCATCTGACTTTGGCGCAGGTCATGATCTCCAGGTTTGTGAGTTTGAGCCCCAAATCAGTTGCTGCTGTCAGCACGGAGCCTGCCTTGGATCCTCTGTCTTCCTCTCTCTGCCCCTCCCCATTTGCACACTCTCTGTCAAAAATAAATAAAAAATTTTTAGGGGCACCTGGGTGGCTCAGTTGGTTAAGCATCTGACTTTGGCTCAGGTCATAATCTAACAGTTTGTGAGTTTGAGCCCTGCGTCGGGCTCTGTGCTGACAGCTAGAACCTGGAACCTGCTTGGGATTTTCTCTCTCTCAAAAACAAATAACATTAAAATAAATAAATAAACATTTTTTTAAAAAAGATTCAGATTCTAATTCAGTAGATCTGAGACAGTCAGAGATCCCTGGTGATACAATGCCACTGGCCTGTGGACCTTGGTCTGAACCCCAGTTCTGTGGAGGAAAGGCGGTGTCTCCCCATGTGTGGTCCTCAGGCCATCTGCATTGGAGTCCCTAGAAGCACCTGGGCTCCCCCACAGTCAGAATTGAGGGGAGGACCACCTGCTATTCCCAGTTCAATAAAAGCCCCAGAGGACTCTGGTGCATTCGAAAGGAAGGAGAAGGAAGCAGGTGAGCAGCTGCTGCAGGGAAGAGAAACAGCCACTGAAGGCAGATCCGAGGCTGTACTGGCCCGTAGGCTTGTGCTGCTGCCATGTGCAACGGCCGCTCCTTCTGTGCCCCCGGTTTTGGCCTCCTGACTCCCCAAAATAGATCTGCTTCACGGGCTGGCTACCGTAATTAGCCAATAACGTCAGATCTTGGCATAAGGAGGCCCTAGGGGGAACTGCTGCCTGGAGGAAAAATAGCTCAAGAGAGCATCGGAGGGGGCAGGACTGGGAAGGACCCTCACCCTGCTTTGTTTCAGGGAGTGTCTCCTGTACCTCCAGCACGCAGTCCGGAGCAGGCAAGGAGGCCAGGGGATCCAGGAAGGGTGCAAAGCGGGCGGGGGTGGGGAGCAGGAGCCTGGATGCAGCCTTGGGGACAGGGCCAGATCTGTCTGTGGTGAGTGGACAGGGCCTGTGGGCGGATCCACCACAAGCCCACGCAGGGAAATGCAGGTTAGCCCAGAAGGGCCCATGCTGGATGCTTTGCCTAAATAATGTAGGTGACAAATCACATACAGGTCTAATCCCATGAGCAGATGGCATGGTACCCTTGACATTCGCACATGGTGGCTGCCGAAACCCTAGAAAGAGGGAGTAATTAGAAAAGAAGCCACCTCACTTCATACATTCACTCCTTTTGCCAAGTGCGAAATTTCACCCTTAAGCACTTATTTTCTTTTCCATGCAGGTTGTCTGCCCGCCTGTGCAACTGTGGCTGGATGGAAGATAATAGGGACCCTAATATGGCCCCCTCCTCCTCGAGCGTCCCATGGGAAGGGACTTCTGCTGCCACACCTGCTAAGTGTGGCGTGGGCCCCGCAGAGAGGAGAGACGGCACCAGATACCACGGAGGTCACAGCGTATGGCTCGAGACAAACAGATGAACAGGCTCCTAGACGAACCGCGATGAGTGCGGCAGGGGCGCTGCGGCTGTGTGCTGTGGGACAGAGGGCGGGGGCCCCTGGAAGCGGGAGTGCCCGGGGTCAGCTCTGGAGGTTGAACAGTTTTATGTGTGAAGGCTAGAAGGTCTTTCCAACTGTGAGCAGCACAGCACTGGGACACGTAGGCCAAGTGGGGGCTGGAGGAAGATGAGGCTAGAAAGGCAGGCAGGGGCCAGATAAGGTAAGGCTTTCTATGTCCTGCCAAGGAGGTTGGCTTCTCTACTTGCGGGAGCCCCCATACAGTTGTCAGCAGGGGAGCCCTGAGTGAGGTCCCGAAGGCCAAGAGGAGGTCCTGGAGGAGGCATGCGCAGCTGACCACCTTGGAAAGAAAGGCCGTGTTGGTGAATCACTCCAGCACTTGAACTAGTAGAGATTTTTGCAAACTCAAGTGCCCATGATGGGTCAGTTTTCTCTTACTGCCCTTCAAACCCCATTTGAAGAAAGATATTAGTGCCCCGGATAGATCTGGTCAGTGAGGACACAGAGGCTGTCCATTCACCACGAGGATGGGAATGTTAGGAGAGCCGAGCCCAGCCACCAACTCATTTCCAAATGATTGACAATTGACAAACATTCCAAACAATTTCCAAACAATTGACTCGCCACAGTCAGATAGAGAAATGGTTAGTATAGTCATAACTAAAGAAAACAGAAAAAACTGACCTTAAAAAATCTCAATAGAAAAGCAGGCAAAAGACATGTGAAAACAAATCATAATTATATATATATTTTTTATTTTAGAGAGAGAGAGAGAGAGAGAGAGAGAATCACAAGCAGGCTCCACACTCAGTGCAGAGTCCAACGTGGGGCTTGATCCCATGACCTGGGGATCATGACCTGAGCCAAATCAAGAGTCAGGTGCTCAATCAACTAAGCCACATAGGGTCCCCCCAAAAAACAAATCATAATTTAAGATAAATATTCTGTAGAAGCAACGAACATAAAATAAATACACAAACCAATACACGGGAAGGATGTTTAACACCATTCGTAATCAAAGTCACGACCATTTAGGCACCGAGAGTTGCCACTTTTCGCATATCGAATTGGCGATATTTAAGAAGCTAGCGCACAACTCCGTACAGAGAAGACTAGTGATGTGGGCAACCTCCGGACATCCCAGGGCGGAGAAATGGGAAACTTTTCTGAAAGCAATCTAGACAATTAAACCCAAAAGCCGTACGTTACAATGTCTGGTTCTGTGACTTCACTTTCAGGAGTCTCTCTTAAGGGAGTAATGACGGGGCTGCAAGGACGCATGTCCAAGAACACCGCAGCGCTATTTATGATCAACCTAAATTGGAAGAGGTAAGTCAGGTAAGAGGCTAGCCCAGTTTGATAAGCTATGGTGAGTGGTGTAGGATGGATACTGAGCAACCGCTAGAAGCATGTACTTAAAGATCTTGAAACGACTGAGGGAAATGCCCATGAAACCTCTCACATAAAATGAGTGTATGAAACCACAGAATCGTCATGGTCCCAATTTTATTTATTTTAAATGAGAATACACTTAAATAAATGTTAGAAGGACACATATCCAAATGGGGGAGATTAGGGGCATTTTCTTTTAATGTGATTTCCCTCTTTCCCTGTATTTTGCAGTTTTCTACAACTAATATTACCTTTTTCCTATTTATTTTTTAAAACTTAGTCTACAAAGCCTACTTGCCTCATCGAGTGACTCGGCCCCTAACGCCGAGCAGGTTGGTGCGGGCATCGGCTGTGGTTTGGGGCAGGTGGAGTGGCAGGTGGCCCTTTGTGGGCCAGGTGCTCCGAGTGTCACTACATCGGTCCCCGTGGAGAGCCTGTGACCATGTAAATGAACTCCGCCAAACCCAAAGTCATGTCTCCCCATCTCAGCATCCCATCTGCTAGATCTCAAATTACCTGCAGCACGTTGGAGGGAAGGTTGTCCCTGAATTACTTATTCTTGTAAAATTTTCCAAAACCAAGGACTTTCTAGAAACATTGCTAGAGCCCCTCTCAGAGTCTTTTTAGGGACCAAGGCAAGTGAGGGTCACTGATGCTTGAGCTTAAATAGCTTTACTGTGAATCCACCTTCTTAGGGGTTAGTATTATGTTGAACTGAGTCAAGGGCATGGTGATATTGTGATCTATAATAAGAAATATATAGTTGGGTTTTGTCCTGTTTCTGGCACAGAGCTCCCCCAAAGCCTGGGTATTTTCTGACCAATAAGAGCAATAGGAGATTTGTTATAATATTTGGTCACTTGTCCTCAGTTACTGAGATTCAGATCCACAGAAGTGAAATGGGTGACCTATCATTCATAGATAGCTGGCTTTATGGTAATGAGGTGACTTCTGAAATGCAAGGATGGGGGCTGGCTGCCAGGGAACCCCCCATAAACACAGGGTTGGAAACCTTCAGTCTCAGCCCTTGACTTCTGAGAAAGAGGGGCTGGAGATGGAGTTCAATCACCAGCACCCAATGGTTTAATCAAGCATGCCTTTGGAATGAAGCCTCTATAAAAACCCAAAAGGACAGGGGCTCCTGGCTGGCTCAGTCAGTTAAGCGTCTGACTTCAGCTCAGGTCATGATCTCGAGGTTCTTGAGTTTGAGCCCCGAGTTGGCCTCTGTGCTGACAGCTCAGAGCCTGGAGCTGCTTCAGATTCTGCTCCCCCTCCTCCCCATCCCCGCCCCACCCCTCCCTGACTTGTGCTCTTTCTCTCTCTCTCAAAGATAAATAAATGTTAAGAAAAAAAAAAAACTAAAAGGACAGAGTTTGGAGAGCTTCCTGGTTGGTGTACACATGGAAATTCGGGGAGAGTGCCGTGCTCAGAGAGGGCCTGGGACCCCCTCACCATTCCCCCAGACCTCGCCCTATGTGTTTCTTCCATCTGGCTGCTTCTTTCATAATAAATCAGTGATCTGGTAAATAAGATGTTTCTCTGAATTCTGTGAGCACCTCTAGCAAATCAATCAAACCCAAGGACGGGGTCACTGGAACCTCTGATCTATGGCTAGCTGGTCAGGAACCTCTGAACAGGAACCTCTCATTTACACATCAGTTGGTCTGATCTATGGCTGGTTGGTCAGAGGCACAGGTAACAACCTGGGCTTGCAACGGGCATCTGAAGTGGGGGCAGTCTTGTGGGACTTGAAGAACCACACTCAGGTGGGAACAGGCATGAGCATCGTCAGGTGAGCAGAGCCCGTGAGGAGCTCAGGTTCTAGTTCAGAGCCCCAGACCTGCAGGACACACAGCCTCTTGTCCCCAGCTAGATTCCTGAGCCTTACAGGGCGCCAAGTGAGCAGGGACATTGGAGGTGGCCTCAGAAAAACTCTGGGTCACTTAGAAAGTTGAACACTATTCTTCAGAGGTCCTTGGAGTCACTGCTCTAGGGTCTCTGTCCAGGATGAGTCCCCACATTTACCCCCGAAAACTTGGCCCCTGGGCTTGAACTGGGGCTGCTGTAGAGAGCAACGCCTTCATTCTTACTTTCCCGGTGGGGCAGTTAGAATGGGAAACGGGGGACGCGACACGTTTGTTCGATGGACTTGCTGACATCTGCAGACTTGGATTCCTGAGCTCTGAGGGGAAACCAGACCCTTGTTGGGCTCTTGGAAGGACAGATGCAGGGAAGGCATTTTTGTGGATTCCTGGAGTGGGTTTGGGAACCAAGGTCAAAAGTGGATGGCCATCATGATTGAAATTGTGGTTGAGGGGTGGAGTGGGGGGAATTGGGGCCACCTAAGAGACAAAAGCCATGCAACTTGCTTCATGTATAGCCTGCCACCTCTTGAGCCAGAGGGTTTGTTCGGTGTCACTCAAGCGTCTGCGCTGCTGGCTGGAGGGCAGACTCGGGCACTCACTGAGAGGCCGTCACCCCTCCTGCGGCAAGTGCACACTGGCCCCGAGAAGGGTCTGGTTCATTCCAGCTCTCTGGGGACCAAAGCCCTTCTCCCAGCCTTTCGCTCACCCTGCACGGCTCCCTCGTGACTCAGGTACACTGGGTCAGAACATAGGTGGCTTTGTTGACAGCTGAGGCCTGGAGGAGACCGGCTTCCACCCCACGTTACTGCGGCCCTGCCCCCTCACTTGTAGCAGGGCTGAGGGTCGGGGCCAGGACCTAGCTCTGCTGCCCATTTTGGTTGGGCCTTGCCCTGTACTCCACACCTCTGCAGGCTGTGATAAATAGTATCATGATAAAGCCACCAGTGTAGTGGTGTTACGTGGGTTGGATCAGTACTCACAGCAGCCTCCTGCTTAACACACAAGCCTGGGCACGCAGAGCGCTCAGTGGAGGGTTGGTCAGTTGGCCTCTTTGATATCCTGGATCTCCGAAGTGCTTGATGTGTCTGTTTCAGACCACAGCCCTGGGGGCTTTACACACTACCTGGGATTATGCAGAATACCACCCGGTAAGGATTTTGTAGTTAGACTTAATTCTGCTGGCCGCACTTCAAATAAATTCCACAACCAAGTCCGCTTCTCTTTCTCTGGGGAAACCAAATCTGGACCCTCAGCCTCGTTGGCTGAGCCCGACTCCCTTAAGAGGGCCCTACCAACATATACGCCAAGATCCTGGAGAGGATCAGGCTGACCACGACACAAATGAGAGAATCAAGAAATGGGTTCCACCATCTCAAATAAATTGGGCCATCAGCCTCTTTAGGAACTAAGTCTTATATACTTTTCAGTACCCCAGTCCTTTCCAGGTCTTTGCAAAATTAGGACCCATAACTGCAAGAAATTTTCCAGTCAAGTCCTGACCATTGCTGTCATAAAAGCCCAAATCTACCTCCAAAAGGGAGTTCACCTAAAAAGCCTTCCTTCTTTTTTTTTCTGCAAAAACATTTATTTAATTAATTACAAAATTATTCAAGTTAGTTATACCATATTCTGTCTCTTCCTTTTCATTCCTACTGTATTTTTTTTATAGTGCATTGTTAAGTTGGTTTCCATATAACACCCCAAAGCCTTCCTTCTGTAATGGGTTTTATTCAGTGCTTTCAGTTCATGCAAAGCAACTGCTGAAGGACTTAAACATTTTTCCTTTTTCTCATTTCAGCTGAACCCTGTATGTCCAGGGGGGACCCTGGCCCCTCTGGAGATATTTGGAGCTATTTATAAACGTGACACACAGTGATGCCTGGGTTGGCAAGCGGATCACACAGAACTTGACGTTTTGGGAGGAGGAAACAGATACCCTGGTCTGAATCTGGCCGTGATATTATTTACCATCTAATTCGAGGTGGCCCGCTGCCCAGAAAATGCCATCTGATGCTTTGAGGGATCCAGGGCTCCATGGGAAAGTTCAGTCCCTGAGGACCCCAGCTGGTAGGTTTGGAAATCTCTGGACCTATGACACGCACTAGGGTTGGGGAAGACTCTAGTACTCATTTTTCCTTGTCAAGTGACGTCCCCTGAGAAGTTCTCGTGTATTGTAACAAAAACTTGAGTTTCTCTTTACCTCACCATCCTCTGCTTTGTCCTTTTAGGCAAAAGCATAATCCAGGGCAGAGCAAGATGCTTTATGAGTTTCAGACATCAGACCCAGATCTAGAACTGCATTCTGAAGATGCTGCTGGATATAATTTGGAACCCTTTTTGTGGTTTAAAATTTTTTATGTTTATTTATTTTTGAGAGAGAGAGAGAGAGAGAGAGAGAGCGCGCGCACACACACGAGCCAGTGGGGGAGGGGCAGAGAGAAAGGGGGCAGAGGACGCCAGGTGGGCTCTGCCCTTACAACACAGAGCCTGATGCAGGTCTCAAACTCACAAACTGTGAGATTGTGACCTGAGCCAAAGTCAGATGCTCAACCAACTTAGCCCCCCTGGAACCCTTTGTGGTGATTTTAAAGGAATAACAGATGATACTCCAGCTCTAGATGACAGGAATTTAAAACAAGATTGGAATCAGGCTGGCACGTCACTTTTTTTTTTCTAAAGGAAAATATAGTAGATTCTGAGAAACTGTAGGTCTGTTTGACATTACTTTCCAGAAAACTCCTGGGATTGATTGCTGAATATATGATTTCGACTATGAGGAAAAGCATAAGGAGATTTCTGGGGGTCCGCACTAATTCAGAAAGAGCAGGTAGACCGTGCCTAACTCACGCCATCCCTTGTTCAAATCATGGCGCTCAGTTGATACATCCAAGGAATCCCACAAGTGTGTTTTGTCTGTCTCAGATGCCATCTGACATAAAACCCTATGCATGAAACAGAGAAATGTGGGTTGGGTAGTGACACACTTGGACAGGTGAGAGATGAGTTGCTTGAACACTTATGTTTAGAACCAGGATTGATATCATAGTAGAGGGTGGGGTATTCTGTTCCAACTTCACAATGTTTGGAAATGGGAAACGTGCTAAATTCGTAGACACTACAGAAGTGACAGGGAACCGTTGTGTGTAAGCACCCCCACTTGACAGCCTGAAATGGGGGGCTCAGGTCAATGGGTAAAATGCCAACCAGGATGAATGCCAGGTTTGGATTTAGGTTTTTAAATATGGGAGAAACATTGTGGCAATTCATGAGAAAAATCACTGGGAAGTTAAATAGAACATGTTGTGATGTGATTAAGAGATACACACAATCTTGCACCACCGTCCTGAAGCGTCCATGTCAAGATCATGTCCAAACTTAATACATGAAAATTAGTTTCCACCTAGTTTCTGTTAGTCCACATCTCAATGCAATTCTGGGATCTGTGTTTTAAGATCCAGGGACAGTGACAAATTATAGAACATTGAGCTGGGTGACCAGAATAAGGAGGCATATGGAATGTCATCCCAAGGAGAGTGAAGGAAACTTTTTTTAAAGTTTCTTTATCTATTTTGAGAGAGAAAGAGAGAGAGAGAGAGAGAGAGGGAGAGGGAGAGAGTGAACACGAATGTGTGCTTGTTCCCACACAGGCTGGGGATGGGCAGAGAGAGAGAGAGAGAATCCTATGAGGGCTCCGCACTGTCTGCACAGGGCCTGATGCGAAGCTCAATCTCATGAACCGTGAGGTCATGACCTGAGCCGAAGTTAAGAGTTGGATGTTCAACCAACTGAGCCACCCAGGTGACCCGAAGGAAACTTTTTAATGTTTAAAACATGTATTTTAGTTTTTTACTGTAGAAAAGCAAACACATGTTATAAAAATTGGGAAAACTAAGGGGCAGTGGAGAAAAGAGTCATATTCTCCCCAGGAAGAGTCTTTTCATACAGGAGAAGGTGAGGCCCATGGGGAGCGGGCCGGGGATGGAGGGAGGGGGACACTTGGTTGACGGTCAGGAGTACTGACTTGGCCTCTGAGGTTCAGTTTCTTCTTCACCCAAATGAAAGGCTTGATTAGGTGACCCTTCGGGCCACTTCCTATGTTATGAATGACTTCCTGATAGGACAGGACTGTCTCCTCAACACTTGAAGGGCTGGGAGGGAATCAAAGATTGATCAGTGTAGTTCCAGATTCCAGAAGATAAAACTAGAATCAGAAGGAGAGGTAAAGTAAGATTACTTAGTATAGTTTATTATTAATTGAAAATTTGTTAGGGGCGCCTGGGTGGCTCAGTGAAGTGTTTGATTTCGGCTCACAACTGCTTCCTCCCAGTTTCTATTTTCTCCCAGACCAGAAATCGTTCTATCAATTGGGCTACTTATGGCTTCTCTTTGTCCTCCTAGAGGACAGATTTTGTTCAGGTTATACCATCTGTTCCTGCACCGGTACCGGCCCCACATAGGAGTCTCGGGCTGTATCTGCTGGGTGAATGTGTCCGGTGACCAACGGCATCATGGACCCCCTGGTGTGGCAGGGAGAGGGCACAGCCCAGGATTCCCCGGTACTTCCTGAGTGCAGGTGCGTGCCCGCGGCCCAGGGAAAGAAGTGCTCCGTGTCTCCTATGAAGGGGCAGTGCAAGGGGCTGGGGGGACTGAGGCCTGAACTGAGCTTAAGGGCAAGTCTGCACTTGGCCAAGGGACCACGGAGGAGGGGCTCCAGGAAGCCGTGGCCTAGGCAGTCTCAGCAGCGTGGAGGGCCTGTGTTCGCAGGTCTGGAAGGCCGAGCTTGGCAGACACGGTGCTCAGTGAACACCCACGTGCCCCCCTACATTTTCCTTCTCCGTTGGTTCAGTTCATGTGACTGGATCTAAATGGGATGCGTGTTACTTCTCTGCCAGATGCTAAGAGCTAGTATGTCTTTTCCATCCCTGTGAAATAAGCAGACTACATATATCTCTGTCCCTGGTTCCTGTCACAGAACTCCTGAAATCCATGGAATTTCCTAAGTGATAAGAACACTAGAATTTTATTTTGTTCTAATATTTGATCTTTGACCTTGGTTTCCGATACAAGGCTCTTTTTTTTTTTTAATGTTTTATTTAGTTTTGAGACAGGGAGAGACAGAGCATGAGTGGAGGAGGGGAAGAGAGAGAGGGAGACATAGAATCAGAAGCAGGCTCCAGACTCTGAGCTGTCAACACAGAGCCCAACGCGGGGCTTGAACCCACAAACTGTGAGATCATGACCTGAGCCAAAGCCAGGCGCTTTGAGCCACTCAGGCGCCCCCCTGATACAGGGCTCTTAAATTCCTTGGAATTTCTTGGATGATAGATGTGTCTGTTGTTCTTCTTATTTAGAGAGAGAGAGAGCATGGGGAAGATAGAGAGAGAGAATATTTATCAAGCAGGTTCCACACTCAGTGTGAGCCCAATGCAGGGCTCAATCCCATGACCCTGGGATGACCTGGGCTGAAATCAAGAGTTGGTACTCAACCTACTGAGCCACCAGGCCACCCCTGGAGTGTCTGTTGTTCTAGTGAAGTGACTCTGAGCGGGCCGCTGGGTAGCTTCTGGATGGGGGCTGGCCACCAGACAGACCAAGCCGTGATTAGAACCTTGAGACTTTCAGCCCTACCTGCCATCCCCTGGGAAGGGGAGAGAGGCTGGAGGTTGAGTTAATGATCAGTCTTGCCTACATGAAAAAGTCTCTACAAAAATCCCAAGCCTGTGGGGTTCTGAGAGCTTCTGGGTTCACAAACACATCCACACGCCAGCAGAGGCACACCCCAGCTCCATGGGACAGAAGGTCCTGGACTCTAGACCCTTCTGGATATCGCCCTTATGTTCATTGATATCCTTTATTATATCCTTTTTAGCAAACCAGTAAATATAGTAAGTGTTGCGCTGAGTTCTGTGAGCCAGTCTATGCAGCAAGTGATCAAATCCTGGAAGAGGGGTCACAGGAACCTCTTATTTGCAGCCAGGTGGCACAGAAGTTGTAGGTGACCTAGGACAAGGGATGACCTGTGATCAGCATCTGGAGTCGGGGCCATCGTATAGGACTAAGCCCTTAACCTGTGGGTTCTGAGGCTAACTCCAGGTAGACGGTGTTGGAACTGAATTGCTTGATGTGGAAAACCTATACATGTTGATGTCAGCTGAGCTTTGAGTGTGGTGGCCACGTGAGAGCAAAAGAGAAACACAGGGAATGTTTTTTTCTTTTTTTTTTTAACATATGCATTTATTTTCCATCATTTACAATACAGTAGTTACAATGACACTCCAAACAGAAAAGCAAAGTAAAAAATCAAAACCCCAACTTCTATTTCATGTAATTAGACTTATACAGAAATTAGAAGATTAAGTAACAACTAGTTAATCACAGCTATCTGAAGTGGCAATCGTTATATAGCAGCTTATCTATGATACATTCAATATAAATGATACAATTTATTACTTGCCCATAAGCTAAAACATAGCCTGCTTAATACCTTTCCTTAAATTCCACCTCTATACTACAATATACTTGAGGTCCATGCAAAAAAGTAGCTACCTTTTATATAGGAAATGGATGATTAAGTCTTTGGTGCTGTAAAAGCAACTTCATTTAAACATAACCACCACCACCACCAAAAAAAGAAGAGAGAAGAAAAAAAGTAAAG
>NC_043701.1:103521641-103534050 GCF_006229205.1 Suricata suricatta | reverse complement strand
TGCTACTATGTATTAAATACTGCATGGTTTGCCCTAGCTAAGATGAAACCACATCATGAGTCAATAAGCATTTTGCATTTTCTTTCATTATCTACTCAAAGTCATGCCTACTGCACCTCTAAACATTTCATTAAATCCAATTATACAGCAAACGGGAGTGTTTTTTTTTTCAACTGATTCCCATGCATCCCCCTTCTTCCTGGGACCTGGAACCTATGTGCTGGGATGGCCTTGGGATGGCTGTGTCACTGGGTGGAGAGATCTAGGGACCCTGATTCCCTGCTGAGAGTACAGCCCCCTCTTTGAGTGAGAAACGGGCTTCTACTGTTTTTGGATATGGAGGTTCTGGAATCTGTCTACTGTAGAAGCTGATGTGACCAGGAAGGAAATGTCCACAGGGACTACTAGCTGTGTGCAGATGAGATGAACAATAAGTAAAAATCTTCGCAGATATTCCTAGTTTTCTAGAGGGTGAGGATTGATACCTAGGCTTCCATATAAAAGAAAATCCTAAGGGCGCCTGGGTGGCTCAGGTGGTTAAGTGTGTGACTCTGGCTCAGGTCATGTTTTCACAATTCATGAGTTTGAGCCCTGCATCAGGCTCTGTGCTGATAGCCTGGAGCTTGCTTCAGATTCTGTGTCTCCCTCTCTCTGCACCCCCCGCCCCACAACTCATACTCTGATTCTGTAAGTAAACATTTAAAAAAAAATTTTTTTAAGAGAATATTTGTTTCACCAGTTTAAACTCCCTTGGTCAGACCTTCTTTAATAAAAGATTTACATGGTTTTCTTTTTTTAAATTTTTATGTTTATTTATTTTTGAGACAGAGAGAAACAGAGCATGAGTGGGGGAGGGGCAGAGAGAGGGAGACACAGAATTCAAAGCAGGCTCCAGGCTCTGAGCTGTCAGCACAGAGCCTGACGCCGGGTTCAAACCCATGAACCGTGAGGTTGTGACCTGAGCTGAAGTCCAACACTTAGCTGACTGAGCCACCTTCACTAAAAGACCTTGTGAACATATTCTCAGTTTTCAAGACTAGAGGAATGTGGAACAACCAATATTTAAGCAGCTCTGAATTTTAGGAGATCCATGAAAGGAGATTTGTTATATCTACCCCCCCCCACTCCTGCCAAAGGGGATTGGAATTTAACTTTGTAGCAATGATCAGAAGGTTCAAACACTTTTTTCTCTACTATCTATACCTTTAGATCAAAAGTCTTTTGCTTCACTGTGTACTTGTACTTAATCTCTAGTACTGAGAAGTTAGGTGCACAGTTCACAAGACCACCCTAGCTCTGGACACCGACCCCAAGTTTGGGACTCCCCAGGTCCACGCTTAGGTTTGATAATTCTTTAGAACTCACAGCACTCACTGAGAGCTGATGGTTGCTATTTATAACAACCAAAGGAAGGAGGTTAAAATCAGAGACTCAGGAGCTGCATGGGCAGTCCCAGAGGCTTCCGCATGCAGGGCTTCTGGTGGTTCCCTCCCCGTAGTGTCGCGGGCAGTGCCACCTCCTCCCAGCGAAGATGTGCGACGCTATTGGTGGAATACTGCCAACCGAGAAAGTCTGCCCAGGCCTTAGTGTCTGGAGTCTCTCTGGGGCTCCTTAGTCAATGTGTATGCAGCTGGCCTCAGTTTCCAGATCATTTGAAGGTTGAGCTGATACGGCAGGACTTAAAAGCCCTGCCATAAATCACATTCTTAGACATTCCAGTATGGTCCAAGACACCTGAGCAAAAAAGACACTCATCAGTCAGGACATTCCTAGAGCTTGGAATTACCCACCAGGGGCTGAAGGCAAAGGCCAGACCTCCTTCTGGGACGTGCCTGTAGAAAAGTTTTCTTTTAGATGAGTTTGTGAAGGCCAATTTTTACAAAATATCTTGTTTTTTTGTTGTTGTTGTTTATTTATTTTGAGGAGGTGGGCAGAAAGAGACAGAGAAAATCTCAAGCAGGCTCCTGTCAGTCAGCCTGGTGCCTGACATGTGGTTCGAACTCACAAACTGTGAGATCATGACCTGAGCTGAAACTAAGAGTCAGACACTTAACCCCCACCCCTAAAATACCTCGTTTCCTATTTGAGACAAAACAGAGTCAACTCCATCATCAAAAGCAAATGCATTTTGAACATCTACTGTGGTGCTTAGCAAATCCTGTGTTAATTGTTCACCAGTTTTGCCCTACGATGTCGGAGGCACATCTTATCTGTCGGCACACATGCTTACGTGCACCAGCAGCTCAGGCTAGATGAAGCGATGGAGGTGTTATCACGCCGTGACCACACAGGGCTAAAAGTTCAACCTGGCTTCTGACCAGCCATTTTCGTCTTGGCTGCCAACTCCCAGGGCTCTGAAAAGAAGGCGTGATGAGCTGTGGAACAGTGGCCACAAAATCAGTAGTTACCTTGTAGGTAACTCAAATCCCTTTCACATACCCGCTTTCTCCTCCCCAGGCTCAGAAAAAGGGCAACTCTCTGACTCTCCCGAGTCACTTTTTGGGCAATTGTTTAATTGGCTCTGAACATCGAGTGCACTTTGTCATCACAATGGATCTCAGGATCATCAAAGCCTATGCTGTGGACTGAACTGCGTTCCCTCCAAATTCGTACGTTGAAGCCCTAACCCATGATATGATTGTTTTTGGAGATAGGGCCTCTGAGGAGGTGATAAAGGTTAGATGAG
Organism: Suricata suricatta; assembly: GCF_006229205.1. Taxonomy (NCBI): domain Eukaryota; kingdom Metazoa; phylum Chordata; class Mammalia; order Carnivora; family Herpestidae; genus Suricata; species Suricata suricatta. The sequence continues at coordinate 103,531,364 of NC_043701.1, read as the reverse complement.
GTCATAAGGGTGGGGCCCTGATATGACAGGAGCCTGGTGCCCAGAGCTCTCTCTCCACCGTGTGAGGACACAGCGAGAGGTCAGCCCTCTCCAGCCAGGAAGAGGACTCTCACCAGCAGATGATCATGCTGAACTTCTAGACTCCAGAACTGCGCAAAATGAGTGTCGGTTATATAAGCCACATAATCTGTGGTACTTTGTTATGGTCACCTGAGCTGACTCAGACAGTATAATTTCCCCAAAGTATTCAACAGGACTCTCTAACAAATTCAGAAAGGGCATATTTCAGAGGTTTGTTTAAACTCTCAGTGAAGAGATCCACATGATGCTGAAGCCCGTTCTCTGTTAGACTTTCAAAATGAGCAGCTTATATTGGCTACACTCATTACCTCACTGCTCACATACTATTTATTTTTTTTAAGGTTATTTATCTATTTTGAGAGAGAGAATCCCAAGCAGAGTCCACTCTGTCAGCTTGGAGCCTGATGTGGGGCTTGAACTCACAAACCATGAGATCATGACCTGAGCCAAAATCAAGAGTTGGATGCTTAACTGAGCCACCCCTGCGCCCCACATACTATTTATTTAAAATATGTTGTTATTTAAGTATAGTTGACATACAATGCTATGTTAGTTTCAGGTGCACAAGACTGACTTGACAGTTCTAGGATTTGGCTTTTATCTTGTCTCTTCATTGGAACTTCATTTCTGAAGGTCATTAAACTCTCGTATTGCAAGTCTGATGTTTTTTCATCTGTCACTACCCTGAGTTACTCAGCACTAGTCCCCACTGTTCATTTGCAGTTTGAAGACACAAGGCTGGTTCTCTGCCTGTGTCTCTGGCCAGACCTGTTCTTCGTCATTCATCCTCTGACCCGGACTCATCCTCGAGGCTCAAGGTCATCCTGTGCTGCTGCTTTTTAATTAAAAAAAGCTACCTTCTATTGATTGCTTATTAAATGCAGGTGCAATTTCTATTACGTCAGATGCTGTAATTTTATCCGATCCTCACAAGAACTGCTATTATGTCTATTTATGCCTATGGACGCGGAAGCACAAAGAAGTTAAGGTACTTGACCAAGGTCACATAGTGGCAAAGCCAAGATTCAAACTCAGGCAATCTGGTCCCAGTGCCTGGTATGCTTATTCTCCAAACCACATAGTCAGCATCCTCTTCATTCTCTGCCCCAGGGCACCTGGCCAACGGTTCCTCAGCCGAATCCCTTTTGTCTTAATCATCCCTTCTAGTAACATAAGTGTTAACTTTGGAGTCAGGCACCGTTGAGTTCCAGCTCTATCTGCTACTTACTAGCTGCGTCATCTTGGTCAAGTTATTTATTAGGGATAGTCCTCAGTTTTATCATCCCTAAAATGGACGTAATAAGTCTATTCACAGAGTTGGTTTGAGAATTAATTGAGATAATGTAAGATGCCTGATCTCAGTAGGTATTTGTTAGATACCTGATCATCTAGTTAGTCTCATGAATACGAGATAGGGGGTTCTTTTCCTGGGCTCCATTAGCTAGCACGGGGACAGGATGACAGACAGGCACATGTCTTGTGTGTACATCTATTTTGTTCTGGGGAAATGGTCTATTTATTTATATTCCCAGAAGAGTATGCGACCCCCAGCCCCTCCAGCTGGAAACCACTGAACGTTAGTGGGCCTGGAAGTTGAGACCTGAGTCTTCTTTCACATTTCCTGCCCTCAGCTGGGCACATAGCTGGATCTGGGTCTTTTAAGTTTCCTCCCCTGAGCACAGTGCTGGGCACACAGCAGGCTCTGAGTGACATGCATGAAACTGGATTCGACTGCAATTCAGCAGTGAATGTCAGGGCCTTGGATTGGGGGGTGAGGTCCCTGGTGTTGCCGGCCTGTCTTCCTTCCATACAAAGATGCCCACTGTGAAAAGATTTCCCAAATCCCTTCTTTTGTCCAGCAACAATAATCCAGGTGGAGTATTCCAAGTGCTGCACTGGAAAAGGACTCTCGTGACATCAAATTGTGTTGTGGATGTCTACAGTTGGCGGAGAGCTACGTGGGTGGAGAGGGTGGCTGTGTACACAGCAAGCCCGTATTGGCCCTCTTTGCTCTTCCCTCACTCAAATACCTTGAAATAATAACGGCTACCATGAAAGGGGTGGAAACACAAGCTATTCACTTTTATTTTTATTTATCTACTTGTGGATTGTTATATCCATCCTCAATTCAAAAAGGACTTAGGTATATTTAGATATTAATTTCCCATTGAGAATATATCTTGATTTCCTCCATAAGATCTGTGAGGTTTGTATTACATACCCCTGTGCATCTTATTGAATCAAAAAAAGTTTAGATTTGGGCACCTGGGTGGCTCAGTTGGTTAACCCTCTGACTTCGGCTCAGGGCAGATCTCACGTTTGTGGGTTCGAGCCCCACGTAAGGCTCTGTGCTGACAGCTAGCTCAGGGCCTGGAGCCTGCTTCCGGTTCTGTGTCTCCTTCTCTCTCTGACCCTCTCCCTCTCATGCTCTGTCTCTCTCTGTATCAAAAATAAATAAAACATTAAAAAAATTTTTTTTAAGTTTAGATTTTACATCAATTCAAAAAAATAATTTTCAAAAAATAAAAGGTGAATCAATTAAGAAAAGATTAATAATGGATTTAAGTGAGCACCCAAAATACATCATGCAATAGGATAAGATCAGTAAAAGAGGCAATCAAAATAGAACCAGAGGTGGTAGGTTGGTGGACAAGAGTGGGCCACAGGTTTGGATCTGTCTCTGTACTTTGCACACTTGAAGCAAAGCAAAACCACAGAAGTGTCAGTGCCCAAATGGTAAAAATAAGTCAAGTTGTCAACAGAGGACTGAGTCAGATTTTTCCTGTGAGATTTCACAAGGGGATAGTGGGTGAAGGGGCGGACGAGTCATTTCAACTCCCTGTATGGATTTAATAGAGAGTTGCATCTGGCTGTTTCTTGCAGAGCCCACCAATGAAGCCAATGCTCCAACACCAAATGCAATGCCCCTGTGAGACACCAGAGCGATGCTCTTGAAGGATGCTTTTCCAATGGGCTGCCTAGAATGCAAGGAAAAGATTTAGAGGGGGAAAAATCACTTATAGCAATGGAGCGAGTGCATCCCCATTGGGCAATCCTCCATGAAAAACATGTTCTTGTTCCCGAGCCTAACAGAGTTGGGGGCTCTATTCTATTGGGGGGGGCTGGAATATGGACAGTCCATGCTGTTTACCTAAGCAGACAGTAGAATGTCCATCCTTCCATGAAAATTATGAAGCCTTAGACAAAAGATTGGTATACTGATCTCCACGGGGTGTGCTTACAGAGTATACGCAGATGGGGCCAAGAGTTTCTTCAGAAACACACACAAATAAGCAGCCCGGGGCTCAGCATTCCACATCTCGGGAGCAAGACAGCAGGAACTGCCTTCTGGGCACTCTTTCAAAGCGGGCGTTACCAATGCAGGCAGCTGAGAATGCGCACAGAATTGTGTGTTCTGACAAATTGCCATGGTAATCACACTGTGCTTCTGGATTTGATGGCTTATTATCTAGTAGTCAAGGTAATTGGGGGTATTTTTGTTTCTTTGTTAGATGGGACCAAGCATAAGAAGATCAGCGAAAAGGGGCTGCTCTGGAGGGGGTCCGAGGCACTAGAAGTCAAGGAAAGAGAGAGAAGGAGGTGAGGAGAGGGAGGGAGAAGAGAGAGGAAGAGCTTGTAGGGCTGTTCAAGGAATGAACCAGAACAGTAGATGGAGGAAGGGAAGAGGGCACAGGGGATGCCACAGTGTGAATGTTTGTGTCCCTTCAATTTTATATGTTGAAACCAATGTGCCCCCTTCCACTTATGCTCCTTACTCCCCGCCCTTCCAGTTGGTACTAGGAGATGGGGCCTCTGGGGGCTGATTCAGCGGTAAGGGTAGAGCCCTCCTGAATGGGATTAGTGTCCTCCTACGAGAAGCCACAGAGAGCCCCTCTTCCTGCCAAAGGAAGACACAGAAGACACCATCTATGAGCAAGAAAGAGCACTCGCCCCAGAACCCACCTGTGTTGACATCTGGCAAGACTTCCAGCCTCCAGGACCGTGAGAAATACATTTCTGTTGGTCATACGCTACGAAGTCTAAGGCACTTGGTGACAGCAGCCTGGATGGACTAAGACAGGGTCTCTCACCCGAGATCCTGCCCCAGGACTGAGTAGCCGCTCAGAGGAGCTCAGCTACTGGTCAGGCTCTGGGTCTGTGGTCAGGGGGTCCTGGCGCAGAACCTCTCTCTGCCTGTTCTTGCTACGTGAAGGACTTAGGGTAGTTTTCCTTGGGGGGGTTCCCAAAGCCCATGGCCAGGAAGGAGTCTGACTTCTGCAGAGAGACCGTGTGAATGGCTGGTGTTCTCTGCACAGCCACCCTCTGCCCATTAACAGGGCTCCAGGCTATCTAGCTGGGGGTGGGGGGTATTTCTGCAGGCTTCTTGGTAGGAAGTCAAGCTAAATACTCTATTGCATCTTTTCGTCTTTCCTGGGCTGGTAGGGCCTCGAGAAATAAGGTTACAACTACCAGGAATAGTCCAGTCAAACAAATGCTTAGCCTAGATCTTGTTCATGTGAAAGGAACTATCGGTGTGTACTTTTTTGTAGATGACCATTGCCGACTTTGTTCATTGTAGACAAGGAGGGAAAGAAGGCATTTAAACAGTCCTGAGCTGCACTAGAGGATTTTCTTTTTTAACGTGAGTTTTCTAGACTCTCTTATTTAGACTCTGGATGAGCCAGCAGCTCTGATGGCTCTTTCCCATGCCACGAGCCTAGCTTCTTTTTCAGCTGAGGATCGGGGGAGGCCCTGTGGGTCTAGTAGCTCAGCCAGGCCTCCCCCATGGCTGTAGACTCCTTATTTGATCAGGTCCTTGCTTTCTGCAGGGCCGTGAAGGGGGGCTGGTGCGTGTGAGTGTGCCCCCAACCAGAATGGTAAGGTGGCGGACAGGTGAGAGGATGGACACAAGAAACCCTGCCTGATAGACATGATCACACCAGCAGGTGATCGCACCCCATCACAAAGATGACATTCTGACAGGGCCTGGGAGAACGGAAATGCCATTAGCAGGACCTGGTAATATAGAAGAGGGACGAGGTGAGTGCAGTAGTAGATACGAACCCTGAGCACGCAGTGTTAGCCAGCTGGGCACAAGGGGATGATGGACAATAAGCTGGAAGGGGGTCTGGCCCTGCAGAGAGGGGCGGGGTACGGAGCATTGAGGCCATGACGCAGAGGTGTCACCCCCACTACGAGATCCCTTGTGCAGAGATGGCATGAGGAGAGAGGTGGGGAAAGAACGGGGAACCCTTGGTTTAAACAAGGAGACGGAGGAATAGGAAGCTGCCAAGGAGACCAGGAAACCTGTCAGGGAGGAGGAGTCAGGTCCGTCCAGTGTATTGAACAGAGTGCTTAACTGCTCATCAGAGAAATCAGCTCTGCTAATTTTAGAAGAAAAGGCACATATTTAAAACTTGTCTGGGTGGCCTCCAAAATCTCTGGAAGGGCTAAAAACCACACGTGTGGGGCTCCGAGAGGAACAAGAGCCACAGAGACGCCACTGCCCCGGAGCACCGGGTGTGCAGCTCCCGCCCGGGACTCGGACTCAGCTGCCCAGCCTCTAAGCGCTCTGGCCACTGACCTTTCTGGTCCTTGCTCCCAGGCAGCAGGAAACCTTGGCAGCAAGCCTCGGGCACGAGTATCTGTGGAACAGAGTTCAGGGCCTCATAGCCATGCTGCAGCTGCAAGAGAGGCTCTTGGAAGAATATCTAGCCTTGGTGGCTTCCCCACTGGGAGGTGGAGTTAGAGAAAGGACAGAGTGGGTGGGTGGCTTCTGAGTACGTTTGTGTTGGAGAGGGGGCGGAGGGAAGAAATCAGGAGAGTTGGAAGCAGAGCACACCACATGAAAAGAACATCTCAGAAGAAAGGACAAGTGAAGTGGAGAATGCTCTTGGAAGACGGCCTCCCTGCGCTAAAGAAGGACCAGCCAGGTCCCTGACACAGGATGGGGTGGCACCCTGAGGGGGTGGCACCCTGAGGGCATGACAGTGCCTCAGGATTTGGGTGGAAGGGCCCTGGGGAGCAGGAGCTCAGAGGATCAGCCAATGCATTCACCTTTTGTGAGGTGCCATTCCATGGCTGGCCAGACTGAGTCGCTAGCAGGTCTTACTGGTGAATCTCTATGCCTTGGTAGCAAATATCTATTATTTTCCTTTAATCTCCCAGGATTCAGTGTTCCTTTCTATTGGCTCCCCAGTCATCCTGGTGGAGAGGTTCTCCCAGGGCTGCTTCTCACTGAAGCCTCCCTCTACCAAAGTCAAGGGGGCAGATCTTCCCTTTCTTGTCCATTCAGGACCCTGCAGCCTGGCCTCAGAGGTCTCCTTGATGCCTGCCCATTGTCCACCTTCTATCTTTCTTCTGTGAGCTTCTGAGGCCATTCCTAAAATTTTCCTCTTGTTTTAGAAACCAGTTCCAAGGAACACCTGGGTGGCTCAGTCAGTTAAGTGTCTGACCTCCGCTGAGGGCATGATCTCATGGCCTGTGAGTTCGAGCCCCACATAGGGCTTCATGCTGACCGCTCAGAGCCTGGAGTCTGCTTCAGATTCTGGGTCTCCCTCTTTCTCTGCCCGTCCCCTGCTCGTGTGCTCTCTCTCTCTCAAAAATAAATAAAAATCATAAAACAAAAAGCAGTTCCAAGTCCACTATATTTGCACAGTTATATCTTGTAAAATCTGTTCACTGGTCCTAATTCCACCTGCAGAACCTACTGGACACTCATGCACATCGGCAACTTTCAGTGCGACATGAACAGATGATTCTTCAGAGGGAATGTATACCTCCCCCGAAATAGAAATGCAACTTTGTAGATATTGCTATATTGTATCAATTTCTTTAATTATTAACATTTTTTGCTTATTTTTGAGAGAGAGAGAGAGTGAGCATGTGAGTGGGGGAGGGGCAGAGAGAGAGGTGACAGAATCCAAAGCAGGCTCTGTGCTGACAGCAGCAAGGCCCATGCGGGGCTCGATCTCACAAACCTTGGGATCATGACCTGAGCCGAAGTTGGATGCTCACCCAAGCGCCCCTGATTGTATTCAAATTCTTAACAGCTGTATCTTATTTAAGGTGAACTATATCCCAAATTTCCCCCCTCACAAGTGCTGTCAAATTAGAACATTCTCATCCTGTTCTTAGACACAAAGACAAACCTACACATGGGCACATGCAGTTTTGTCTGCCTACCCCTCCTCCTTCTGAGAGTCACTCCATCCTTATTCCCTGAGCTTCCCGTGGGCTGTCAATCTCAGCCTGCCATCGACAGAGATGGGCACGTTTCCCAGCCTTGGCGGATCATATCACTTCCTACACCTGCTAATAGCTAAGCATGTGACCAGAGAATCTTTGTTCTCTGATGCTGGGGGTCCTCAGCTCAGATAGCATAGGGCTACAAGGGGTACTTCCTCAGCTATGGGAAGAAGCCCATTACAGTGGGAGAAGAAAAGGCCAGCCCCAGGAGGAAAGCAGAGCTCAAAGACAGAAAGAAATAGAATCCCAATGACATTGACTGGGCCCCAGGGTTTAGCTTTGCCAGAGTCTGTAAATATCCTTTCTGTTGAAGCTGGTTGAATTGGTTTTTATCACTTCTAAGTCAATGAGCCCTGATGAATAATAACACCTTAAAAAATTATAATCAAAGTAACACGCTTACTTGTGCAAAATAGGTAAAGTAAAACAAATCAGGGCACTGGGTGGCTCAGTTGGTTAAGTGCCCAGCTCTTGATTTCATGAACCACGTGATCAAACCCCGAGTTGGGCTCCATGCTGATAATGCATAGGATTCTCTCTCCCATTCTCTCTCTCTGTCTCTCCTCCACTCGAGTTCTCTCTCAAATAATAAATAAACTTTAAAAAAGTAAAACAAATTATTCCATTTTTCAGTGTACAAAAAAAATGATAGAGTAGCTGACATACATGTGTGTATGTGTGTCGAGGTGTGATTGCGCAGTAGGACCACAAATTCCTCCAAGCAGGGCCAGGTAAGTTTGCTGTTGCTCCTCTCATGCAGAGATGGAGTTTATTTCTCTCTCTCTGACTCTGGGCTGGTCTTGTGGCTCATTTGAGTATCATATGCAGCAGAAGAGATGTATCTGACCTTCCCAGCGTTCCAGCTTGTCATTACTGTCTCAGAAGACAGGAGCACGTGAAAAAGCCAGTCTAGCCTCCAGAGGATGACAGGGAGGGGACCGAGCCAAGCGAGCGCACAGCCAGCCCCACCACCAGGCATGCGAGGAGGCCCTCTTGAACCTTCCAGCCTAGCTACCCTCCAGCTAAAGGCCACTGGATAGTGATCTAAACCAACAAGGCAAACCCAGCAGAACTGCCTGGCTAGTCCACAGATTGTGAGAAACAATCAGTCCTTGCTATGTTAAGCCACTAACTTTTGGGGTGCTTACTTACACAGGCAGGGCTAACTGAGACAGCTTGTTCTGCATTTTTCATGTAACTGCACATTGTCATTTCCCCCAGGTTATTGATACATTTTTTACAATTCTTTTGGTTGCAACCACCCCACCAACCCCGGCTGCTTAAACAACAGGGAGATGCATTAGAAGGTTCCTGGGGGTGTCTCAGGCATCAAGAGGCACAGCTGGGGAAGGGAGAAGTCAGGGCCACTGTGAGGTCAACAGCCAGGGCTCATGGAATGTCCATCCAGAAAACTGCCATTAACAACCCAGTGGTCACGACTCCTGAACTGCTCATTTCATGTTCCCAGGAGAGTCTGACCTGCCCCACTTGGGTAGTGTCGACCTCTGGATAATGCAGCTCCGATGAGGGACTAGGGCAGAACATGACTGAAGACAGAAGCAAAAATAGCAGAGGAAGGGGCGCCTGGGTGGCTCAGTCAGTTAAGGAGCAGATTTAGGTTCAGGTCATGATCTCAGGGTTTGTGGGTCTGGGCCCAGCATCAGGCTCTGTGCCGAAATCTCAGAGCCTGGAGCCTGCTTCAGATTCTCTGTCTCTCTCTCTCTCTGCCCCTCCCCTGCTCGCACTCTGCCTCCCTCTCTCTCAAAAATAAGTATTAAAAATTTTTTTAAAAAATAGTAGATGAAAAAAAATAGGTGAATGGAGGAAAACCCAGTATGGTAGTCAAAACGGGGTAACTCACTCGTGGATGGCCTAGGCCTGCTTTTCAACTGCTAAATATTTTGATATTCCAAAGCTTCTTTCAAATCTTTTCTTGTAAGAATGTATCAAGGCTCCTTTAATGGAGGGTAAGGATCTGCGGGGGACGGGGCGGGGAAGCACTCTTGAAACTGTAACGACTTCAGCAACTCTGTCGACACCGCACAATGCACTGGATCTGTCCAGGCTTTTTGTGCAAAGGCCTCTGACAGAGTTGGTTGGAGGTTTTAATAAGTTTAAAAAAATGTTTGTTTGGGGTGCCGACAAGAAAGGAACTGGACTAAAACGTAGAAAGGGGTTAAAACCACAGTAACAGGTGCGGTGAACACAGGAAGGAAGCCAGGGCCAACTTGGGAACGGTTTCTGGGAGAGGCGAGCGGCGCAGGGGTGTCAGGGTCGTGGGCCTGGGGGGCTGCCCCGCTCGCGGGACGCTGCAGCAACTCCAGACCCTGACCGAGGCCTCCCGCGGTGGCGGGCGTCCGAGCCCGGGGCGTGGGCCTGGGGCTCCGGGCTGGC
>NC_043701.1:103440377-103521541 GCF_006229205.1 Suricata suricatta | reverse complement strand
GGAGGAGGCGGCGCTGCCAGGTACCGGCCGGGAGGGGCGGGAGGGGCGGGAGGGGGCGACCCTGGCGTCCGAGCCGCCCGGCTCCGTGCCTCGCGGTGCTCAGGCAAGCCTTCCCTAGTTTTGTGTTCCGCTTCCTGGTGACAGAGAATGCTCTTCCTTTGACAAGACGAGGGTGGCGCTAGCCCCGCCCGCCCCCGAGTTTCTGTAATCCGCGGCTCCGCTGGAGTCCGCTGCACTCCGGGTCCTCACCAGAGGGCTCCGGCCGCCTCGGTGAGCCCTGAAATCCCAGCTATTTATATCCAAGCACCCGTTTCCCCTCAGAGGAGCCCAGCTTCCACTTGGCGACCGACCCCAAGAGGTTAGGTCACTGGGCCAAGCTGTCAGTCTTATGAATGGCGCCCCTGTTCTCGGGGTTAAGTCCCCGGCCTCGCTGCGTCGTCCCTAAAGAGTATTTTGAATTTGTTTCTGCGGGCGGTTGCGTAACTGCTGGTTGGTGGGAGGACGCTCCTTGGAGGCGCGAGGCCCTTTGCGCTCCCTGCGCCCCTACCGCCCCCCCCCGCCCCCCGGCCCCCTCGTCGGCCGCGGCGGGGCGGAGGGCGAGCTGGGAACCCAGCGCCGCGCCTTCTGTTCCAGCCCTGGGCCTACGCCTTTCCTGGCCAGACGCCTGCGGAGGCGGGGTCTCCGCCTGGGAAGCCGAAAGGACGGTCCCCGGTGCTTCGGGCCGGGTCGGAGACCTCGGGATACAGCCTGGAGTGACCAGCGTTTCTTCCTGCTACTTTCTAGTGTTGACCAGACGCCCCTCCCATCCCAGCTATCCACCCCCGTCCCGGGTCACTCGATCTTAAAGAGACTCTGGCGAGAAAAGTAGCCAAAATGTATTGAGAGCTTATTGTACCCCCAGTGACTGATCTTAGAATGGGTATTTTCTCATTCACCGTTCAAAATAATTCTAAGTGATAGGGGTGTTATTTTTAATCTCAGTTTTGTAGATGGAAAAACGGAAGCTCAGGATAAATGATCAGGGACTTCAGTTTTGTCACAGCATCGTAAAGTGGTGATTAGTCAACTTTTCAGTCTCTCCTCCTGGCCTTTCTGCAAGAGGCGGAAGAGAGGAGATTTCAGCTTTTATTCGAAGAGCCAGGCTCCTTTGCTCCTGTTCCTTCGTCCTCAGCTAGCTATTTTCAGTCCATCCTAGGGCTGCCTCTCCATCCTCCTGTAAATCCCCTGTAAATTCCCCAAGAGTTGTGCCGAATAGTTAGCTTCCTGGCTTCTGTGATCCCTGGTGGAAATTGAATAACAGAAGGTGGTGGTGGGGGCGCTTGGGGGCTCATGCCTGTGGACACTGATCTACCTTTACTGTTTGTGACAGAGACGTCCATTATTTCTGTGGGTATATACGTGCAATTTTTAGATAGCACCTTGGTCTGGCTAGTGCCTGTGTTTGCCTGAGTTCATGATTATTTTGGTTTCTTCAGAGATGCTGGGTCCTACCAGGGGCAAAGATCAGATATTTCTTCTCAGCTAGTATTTCTGGTTTGGGCGTCAGGCAGAAGAAGAAAGGGTGTTTGGTGTGTCCAGGACTCTCGATGGCAAGATCACTTGCTTTGCTCCTGCCTGTTGATTCCTATTCCTGGCGGGAAGGAAAGTCCTTGTGTTTACGTGGATGGCTCCATATACAAGACTGATGAGCACTCTTGAGTTTCTATAAAATAGAAACATTTGGTTCTTGTTTTTACTGAAGCCATACATACACATAGAAGCCTGTCATTCTATATGGCTTCCACCACTCATAGGCCACTCCCCTATTCCTTAGGGGACCATTTCCAGCGCCTCTGGTATTTCCTTTGGTGTTGATTTCCTTTTCTCCAAATAACAAGGCTTTGGTTGACACCTCTTAATTTCTTTGTCTTTCAGTTTTTCAGCATTATCTATTGGCTTTAATTCTTCTTAACTCTCTCCTAACCCATACACACGGCCCCTCCCCACACCTCAGTATAGCCATCACGGACTGTGTTAGGTCCACAATTGTCATCTACTGTATTGTGCCTGGAAAATGTTGTGCAAAGCTGCCCTGTTTTGTTTCCCACGACTCCTTTTTCCTTCTTTCACAATACGACCAACACGTCAGGTTCACTGTCACTCTCGACATCTGAAGACATCCCTCCCGGCGCCTCTGACCTACTTGTGTCTGGCCTGGTTGTTGCTCTCGCTGCCTGTCTGGTTTCGTGTTGGGAGGGCCCTTGGCCGCCACCCAGGGACTCCGGGGCTTCTCTTAGGTAGGAGCCCTTGTCTGGATGTCACATCGTCTTTCTTCTTGGTTTCCCCCTCCTGTTGGAGCTTATCTTCTGGTAGCTTCCTGAGAAAGGGTTTGTGAAAGGTTAATTTTCTGAGAGCTTGCATGTCAACAGAGAGTCTGCCCTCCTGGTTCGGTGGAGCCTGTGGCTGAGCACGGACACTGGGTTGGAAGTGCTGCTCTCAGAAGTCTGGAGGCGTCACTGTGTTGTGTGGTAACTTGTGGTTATTGCGTTAGTTAGAGTCCCGTGTTCTCCTGATTTTTGATAACAGGTCCCCACCCTCAGGAAGCTTCTAGGGTCTTTGTCCTTTGCATTCTGAAATGTGTCCTCGATCCAGGTCTGTTTTCCTCCAATGTGCTTGTGAGCCTTTGCAGTGAAACCCCTGCTTTGTAATTGTGGGAAGTTTACTTGAATTGGTTTTTCATTTCTATTTCTATTCCCGTTCCTTTCTTCTTGAACTCCTTAATTGGATGTTAGACTTCGTGAGTTTCTCCCCTACTTTTCTAATATTCATCTGCCTTTTTCTTCTGTTTTCTGGGTGATGTTCTCAACCTTATCTTACAACTCTTCTATCTTTTTTTAATTTTAGAGAGAGTGAGAGAGAGTGAGTGTGAGCAGGGGAGAGGGGCAGATGGAGAGAGAATCTTAAGCAGGCTCCACGCTCAATGCAGAGCCCAGTGGTGGGCTTGATCCCACAACCCTGGGATCATGACATAAGCCAAAATCAGGAGTCAGGTGCTTAACCTACTGAGAGCCACCCAGACACCACCCCTCTGCCCCAACTCTTGTGTTACATTTTTGTTTTCATTTGTGGGATTCTATTTATTTTTAAAATTAATTTTGTTTTCTGGACTTGCTGTCATCCGTCCCTCCCTTCTTTCCTCTTCCCTTCTTATTCCATTTATTTACTTATTTATTTATTTACTTACTTATTTAGAGACAGAGACAGCATGAGTAGGAGAGGGGCAGAAAGATGTGGGGCTTGAACTCACGGAAACATGAGATCCTGGCCTCTGAGCAGAAATCAAGAGTCAGACACTTAACTTAAAAGGTGGTCCTCTTTTAATTCCTTTAAAAAAAATAGTATTCTCTTCTTGATTCATGCATATAGTGTCTTTTATTATCTTGCTGAGGCTATGACTAAAAGTTTTGGGTTTTTTTTTGCATTTTTTTCTCCTTGTATTTCTACAGCACAGTTTTTGGTTCCCCACCATCTCCCCATTTTTGTTTCTTTTTGCTTCTAACCCTGTTATTTCACGTTAGAGACTTTTTTCAAACGTCTAATGATTCTTGGCTTCTCATTCTTATTTAAGAGATGGGTATGAAAAAGCCGTCAGGACGCTTTGTGAGTGGGTGGGGGCTGCAGTGGGTCTGTTGACTGGGGCTGCCTCGAAGCATGCTTTGAAGAGTTCTCTGGACTGTCTCTACTTCCTTCCTATGTTTCTTTTTAAATTAAAGTTTATTTTTTTAAACAAATTTATATATATGCATGATTTTTTAAAAATATGCTTAAAATGAAAAAAAATATTCTGACCTCTTTCCCAGCCATGCCCTTTGCTGCCTAGGATGCTCCATCCAACTCTTTCTAGCTTTCCTTTCAGCAATGTCCACCCTCTTCTCATCTAGACTCACCTGTTTGCTTTTTATTTTATTATTGTTTTAAACGTTTGCTTATTTTCGAGGGGCAAAGTTTGAGAAGGGGAGGGTAGAGAGAGGGAGACACAGAATCCGAAGCCGGCTCCAGGCTCTGAGCTGTCAGCACAGAGCCTTGAACTCATGAACTGGGAGATTGTGACCTGAGCCGAAGTCGGACGCTTAACTAGCTGAACCACCCAAGTGGCCCTTTGTTGGCTGTTTAAATTTTATTTTAAACATTATATATTGACTTCCCATCATGGGAGATGATGTAGCTTAAGATACTGGCTCTGCCACCCCACTCCTGACATTAACCAGCACTCATTATGTCCCACAGTATTAACTATGTGACTATTTTGTTTAAACCCAAATTCCGTGTTTGAATTATTATGGCTGTGTAGAACTATGTACAGATGGGCCACGTAGTATATTCTGTGTACATTTTCTTTTTATTTGTGTTTTTCCTGAAGTTAATCATTGTTTCACCTTTTTGTATGCTTATATATTTTTTATATTTCCATGATGACTTCACCTGGAAATAGTCTGGTAGTATTTTAAAACTTGGCTTATGCTAGACACGTTTGGTGTTCTATACACTTATTATCTTTTTTCCCCTTAGAGACTTTTTTTTTGGTAACTTTAATTTTTTTTTGTAACTTTAAAAAAAATTTATTTTTGAGAGACAGAGAGACAGAGCACGAATGAGGGAGGAGCAGAGAGAGAGGGAGACACAGAATTCAAAGCAGGCTCCAGGCTCTGAGCTGTCAGCCCCGATGAGGGGCTCAAACCCACGGGCCGTGAGACTATGACCTCAGCCGCAGACGCCTAACTGACTGAGCCACCCAGGCGCCTCAAGACTTTTTTTTTTGAACACCATCCTCCTGTTCTGATCTAGACATTATTCTGTCAGTCCGGGGCTTCTCTTCACTCTTTGAGTATTTCTTTTGTGCATATCCTTTATCTGAGTTCTCTTGTATCTCTCCAGTGTTCCTTTCCATGGCTTACCCCCTTCCTTTCGGTGTGACGTGTCCTCTGTAGGTCTTGAGAAGTGATGCATGGGAAACAACAATTTTATGACCTTGCATGACTGAAAAGGCCTGTATTGTATCCAAAGGCTGGATTGATATTTTGCAAGCCAGAGAACTATAGATTAGAAATGTCAGTGTTTTAGAGCATTATTATATTGAATCCTAGTTTTTGGTTTTGATTTTTAGAAATACCATGCTATTCTGACACCATGTGTATGTGGCCTCTTTTTTTGGGGGGAGGGGAAGCAGTTTTTAAGAGATTCTCTTATCCTAGGTGTTCTAATAAGCAAGCCCTACATCCAAGGGGCTTAAAAGTTTTTTGATATTGGAATTTTGGGTTCTGTTTTCTGGGCGAACTCTTTAATTTTTTATTTCCCAAACTTTATGTTGAAAGTTTTAATTCTACCATCCTAGTTTTACATTTTGAAAAGATTGCCTTTCTTTTTTTTTTTTTTGGTCCCAGTTTTATTTTTAAAAATAAAAAAAATGGGGGCACCTGGGTGGCTCAGTCAAATGAGCATCTGACTTCCGCTCAGGTCATGATCTCATGGTTCGTGGGTTCGAGTCCTGCATCAGGCTCTGTGCTGACAGCTGGGAGCCTGGAGCCTGCTTTGGATTCTGTGTCTACTCTCTGTGCCCTTCCCCTGTTCACACACATGTGCGCTCTCTCTCTCTCTCTCAAAAATAAGCATTAAAAAAACATTTAAACTAGTATCCTGTTATTGGATTTCTTTTAACTAAAAAAAAAAGCCATAATTATCCTTTGAGGGCTCTTGTTCTATTTCTTAGTCTTTTCCATGTACTTTGGACTTTCTCTTTTTAGAGGACATGCTCTGATGTTTGCTCTTAGCCTGTCTGCTCGTGTGTAAGAGTGAGGCTTGAGGAGCCTTTCAGAGGGGCTCTGTACGTGGGGTGCTTCGTGACTGATTGGACGGGGACCAGCTGTTTCTCTGGGGGACTTAATCATACAACATACCCATTTTTCTTGGATTCACTTCCCCAGACAGCACTCCTCCAGTATCCTCCCTGGGAGGCTGCGGCCTGGCCGGCAGCATTCTGGGAACAGAGTTGGGGAAAGGGAGGAGGGGCCTTGTTCTTTACCACCTAAACCTATTTTCAGGAAGGTGTCACCCTTTTCTTCTCAAGTCCATATCCACTCTGCCTTTCCATCTCTGGAGAGTAACCCACATGCCTACTGAGCTGGGAGAGGGGCAGTCATGTGGCATATGGACTGGAGGAAAGACTTTGCAGGAAGTATCCACAGCTACACAACCGAATTACCCTGAAAACGAGTGGCTTAAAATTCCAACGCTTATTTATTACTGCTCATGGTTTCTGTGGGGTGGAAGCTGGCCTGGGCACAGGGGATGCCTTGTTTCCACTCTGTGCCATCTGCAGCCTCTGCTGGAAGTGCCAGGGCTGGGGGTAGGCTGCCTGGACACTCGCTTGTGACCTCTTCATGTGCCAGGCCTTCCTCATAACATGCTGGCTGGCCTCCAAGGGCAAGTGCTGCTGAGAGAGGGCTGGGCGCATGCTGAATTGGCCTTTATGGCTTCCCGCTGGGGTCCACAGAGCACCTCCTCCATCCCATTCCTCAGTTACGAAAGTCTGCCCAGGTTCAAAGGGAAGAAGCATCCACCCCCCAGTTCTCAATAGGCACGTTCATACTATGTTGTCAGAAGAGCATGTGGTAAGGGCGCCTGAGGGGCTCAGTCTGTTAAGCATCCAACTGCAGCTCAGGTCATGATCTCATGGTCTGTGGGTTCGAGCCGTGCACAAGCCCTGCATTAGATGTGCTGACGGTGCTGAGCCTGGAGCCTGCTTCAGATTCTGTGTCTCCCTCTTTCTCTGCCCCTCCCATGTGCTCGGTTTCTCTCTCTCTCTCTTTCTCTTTCTCTCTCTCTCTCTCTCTCAAAAATAAATAAACAAAAAAGAGCTTGTGGGCTGGGGCACTGTTTACTGCTGGATCCTCGGAAAAGGCAAACCATTACACTAGCCTTCTGCCTCATTTTCCATTTCCTTTTGGGGTTCAATTTGTATCCTGTGGGGCTTTCTCCTGCCGGGAGTTAGGATTCATCCTACTCAGTTCTGTGAGGTCACTTCTACATCCTCATCTACTTTCCAGCTTCCAAATTTTATTGACACCTGATGCCTGGTGTCATCATCTTCCTTGCTTTTAGTCCTGTGGATTATGCCTTTTTTCCTTCACTTTAGTGGGCTTTTGGGAGGAAGGGACTATAGGCACGTCATCCGTGCATATTTAGCTTAAATTCCATTTGATATATTTTTACTTAGGTTTATTTCAAAAAATTTTTTTAATCTTTAGTTTTGAGAGAGACAGAATGAGCAAGCGAGAAATGGAGAGAGAGAGAGAAAGACACAGAATCCGAAGCAGGCTCTAGGCTCTGAGCTGTCAGCATAGAGCCTGATGCAGAGCTCAAACTCATGAACCGTGAGATCATGACCTGAGCCAAGTTGCTTAACTGACTGAATCACCTAGGCACCCATGTAGGTTTATTTTTTACTTCTTTCTTTCTTGATCAGTCTTGCCAGAAACTTGTGAACTTTATTGATTTTTTTCTAAACTAACTCTTGGTGGATTTTCTTTATTAATATGTCTTTATTGATCCATGATCTTTTTTCCCCCTTACTCTGATAGATGCTTAGCATTGATTTTTTTTTGTGTGTGTCTGTTTGTTTTGCCTGCCTTTCTTTCAGATATATTGATTTTAAGGCTATAAATTTCCCTCTGATAACTGCTTTAGCTATATCATCAGTTGAATAGGATGAATCTTAATTCCTTGCAGGAGAAAGACCCTAGTTTGGTTATATAGTATTTAATTTACTTAAGCAAACTCATTATGATTCTTAAAATACATGAAAAAATAAAGATGAACATTTATGTATGTAATACAAACATAAGGAAATATATTTGTCTTTAAAAAAAAGGACTATATACTAAAAACATACTATACACATTATACTTAATGAAGAAATTTTAGAAGCATTTCTAATAAGATCAGGATTAAGGAAGGACTGCCTTCCATCACCACTTTTTTTTAATTGTTAAAAATTATAGTAAAATAGAGGCGCCTGGGTGGCTCAGTTGGTTAAGCATCCAACTTTGGCTCAGGTCATGATCTCGCAGTTCATGAGTTCGAGCCCCTCATCGGGCTCTGTGCTGACAGCTCGGAGCCTGGAGCCTGCTTTAGATTCTGTCCCCATCTCTCTTTGCCCTTCCCCACCTCATGCTCTGTCTCTCTTTCAAAAAGACATTAAAAATATTTACAAAATTATAGTAAAATAATATAACACATTTAACCATTTTTAAGTGTGGCATTGAATACGTTCCTATTTTTGTGTTACCATATGATTTTTTTTAATGTTTTATTTATTTTTGATACAGAGAGAGACAGAGCATGAGAGGGGGAGGGGCAGAGAGAGAAGGAGACACAGAACCGGAAGCAGGCTCCAGGCTCTGAGCTAGCCGTCAGCACAGAGCCCGGCGCGGGGCTCGAACCCATGAACGTCAGATCTGACCTGAGCCGAAGTTGGAGGCTTAACCGACTGAGCCACCCAGGCGCCCCATATGATTTATTTTCGATCCATGCGTTATTTAGAAATGTTTTTAAACTTCAAAACTGGAGATTTTAAAAAGTGACTTATTTTTGTTGTTTTATCGAGCTGAATTACACTATAATTATACTGTAGAGGATATAGAGGATATATTCTCTATGGTTTCAGTTTTATAAATATATTAAGATTTGCTTTATAGACTTAGATATGTAAATTCTTGTAAATGTTCCACTTGACCACATTATATATTCTGTAGTTATTGGAGGCAGGATTGTATGTATATCCATTAGGTCAAATGTGTTAATTCTGTTGTTCAAATGCTTAAAAGCGGACTGTGCAATAAAACTTAGTGTGCTGACAGATGTGTTCTCTCTTTGTAGCTCCTAGCCACGAGGTGATTGAGCACTTAAATTCTGATTAGTTCAGGGGCACCTGGGTGGCTCAGTTGGTTAAGCATCCGACCTCAGCTCAGGTCATGATCTCATGGTTCGTGGGTTTGAGCCCCGTGTCCAGCTCTATGCTGACAGCTCAGAGCCTGGAGCCTGCTTCCAATTCTGTGTCTCCCTCTCTCTCTG
Organism: Suricata suricatta; assembly: GCF_006229205.1. Classification (NCBI taxonomy): domain Eukaryota; kingdom Metazoa; phylum Chordata; class Mammalia; order Carnivora; family Herpestidae; genus Suricata; species Suricata suricatta. The sequence continues at coordinate 103,512,433 of NC_043701.1, read as the reverse complement.
CCCTCTGCCCCCCCAATCCACTCACGCTCTGTCTCTCAAAAATGAATAAATATTTTTAAGAATCCTAAAAAAAAAAAAACAAAACCCAACTCTGATTAGTTTATGGAATTAAATCTTTACTTTTATTTAAATTTGATTTAAACTTACATTTACTAGCCACGTGTGGTTCATAGCTTTTGTATTGGCTAGCACAGTCCTAAACCAAGACCGAACTTATTTTTGTTCGAATGTCCTGTCAATTACTGAGAAAGGGACGTTCTAACCCTCTGCCAAAATGATGATGACCATTGGTTTTGTTTATTTGCAAAGGTCTTTATTTTAAACTTCATTCCTCCACATAAGATTTTGAATCATATACGCACATGCTCTTATCTTATACCAGGCACTATTTCAAGAGTTTTAGCAATATTAGTATTGTAGTGACAAGTTCTGTCTCTTCTGCATTTTCCGTCTTTGTCTCCTGCTGCTGTGGCTGTATCTGAGTTGGTCTTTTTCTTTAAGTGTGACAGACAGTAAACACCATTATTTTATAGTCTGTAAATGGAAATTCCATCACGTCCTGTCATTTCCTCCTGCTGGTCCTTCAGTATTGCCCCTCTCATTGTGATTCTTCTCATCCTTTACAGTTCGTTCACAACTGTGTGTGAAACAGTATTTGTAGGGATGAAAGTTTTTTGTAGTGGGTGCCTGTGGAGACTCGGGATTTTTTTAATGTTTATTTGTTTTTGAGAGAGATAGAGTGCAAGTGGGGGAGGGGCAGAGAGAGAGAGAGAGAGAGAGAGAGAGAGAGAGAGAGAGAAAGGGACACAAGGGAATTTCCTGAGGAGGCTCCAAGCTCTGAAGCATCAGCACAGAGCCCAGTGTGGGAATTGAACTCATGACGGTGAGATCATGCCCTGAGCTGAAGTCGGACGCCCAACTGACTGAGCCACCCAGGTGCCCGGGCACTTGGGATTTTTACCATCAGCCTTTGTTTATCCGTGGTGAGGAGGGCTGGTCCGGTCGCCCACGGTTTGCAGAACTGAGGTCTCCACTCCGGTCAGTACACAGCCCACGGTGACCTGGTGCCCCGACCCCATGTCCCACTCGGTCAGCAGTGAGGTCCCTTGCTTGCCAATTGCCAAGTCCCCTGTTAGTGTTTGACACTGTTCATTGCTCTCTCCTTTACCAAAGCTCTTCCCATAGTCTCTCCCAGTTAGTCTTTCTACTTTTCTAGCAATTCTATCTCCTCTTAGGCTCTCTTTCTTCAGCCTGGCTGCTCTTTAAATAAAGGTGGCTCTGGGGGCCTGGCTCACTCTCCCCTCCTTTGACTGTGTTGCCTCTTGGATGATCCGTTTCACGTCCAAACCTCAGCTCCCACCTGCTTGCCCACCGCCTCCCTCCCGGCTTCATCAGCCTGCTGGGCTGTTGCAGAAGTATCTCCCATCCAACGGTGCAAGTGTCCTTTGGCAGACCTCTGTCAGAGGAGAGCACAGCCAGCCACACCAACATCTGTGGGAGCTTTGGGCTCCTCTTTGCTTCCAGTGCCACGCCGTTTCTGTCACCGTCCCCGTCTGGCGCAGTGCGGCTGGGCTGCCTGCTCAGAGAGGCCTGGGTACCAGCCGCACACTGCTCTGATCAGTGTTCACAAGTGCTCGGTGAGTCTGAGCACCTGCCAGGCTTGCGGGGCCCCCTTCTGGTCCCTCTTCCCCTCTGCACCCTTACCATGACTACTGGTCCCCACTGTCCCCCACTTCCCACCTCACCCCCAGACTCTGCCATTGTTTGCTAGCTGGCCTTTCTATCTCCCCTCTCTCACGCTTCACATTAGTAGCTAGAGGCCTTATTCCTAAAATGCAGATCGGGCTATGTCATTTTTCAGCTTAAAATCCTTTAGTGATTCTTCGTCATTTTCAGGATAAAATGAAACTCCTGAGTTTGGTATGGAAAGTCTCTTTTGCTACCCGCTCTGTGCCTTCCTCCACAGACTCTCTGTGTGCCTGTCATTGAACTATTTATGTTCCCTCTTCTCTCTGGGACTTTGAACAAGACATTCCCTCTTGTTGGGATTCTCTTTTTCTTTTTTCTTTCTGACTAGTTTGTCCTTTAACCTAAACCGTTATTACCTTCTCTGGGCAGGCTTCTGGAAGGCCTGGGTTAGACACATATGGAGCAGGAGAGGAAGAGAAGAAAGGGAAATTTGGTAGAGTCAAGGTCATTGCTGAAGACAGAAATGACAGATGATCTATCAAGATGTCACACTTGTGCCACAGTATCTGGACTTCCTATTAGGGGGCTTTTTCTGAAGGGAACATGGGCAGAAGAAAAGAATCACAACCAGAAATAGTAAGGGACAAGAAAAGTCCTAAAGAAGTGATGAGGTTTTAGAATAGCAATCTATAAAATCATCACCTAGAGCCAAATTCTGGAGCATTTGAAGTGAGGGGTCTCCTCTAAACAGCTCGGGTAAGTGAAATGGAGTTGTAGATGCATAAGGAGCTCTCGTTCAAAAGATTGAAATTAAATCACTATATTGCATCATACACAAAAATTAACTCAAGTAGATTAAAGGCTTAAATGTAAGACCTGAAACCATAAAATTCCTAGAAGAAAACATAGGCAGTAAGCTCTCCTTGGTCTTAGCAATGTCTTTTTTGGATCTGATTCCAAAGGCAAGGGAAACAAAAGCAAAAATAAATGGGACCACAAGCTGAAAAGCTGCATAGCAAGGGAAAGCATCAGCAAAATAACAAGGCAGCCTACTGAATGGGAGAAGATATTGCATAAAGGGGTTAAATATCCAAAATACATAAAGAACTCACCCAACTCAACAAAAACAAACCAGACAACCCAAGTGAATAAAGGGGCAGAGGGTCTGAATAGACATTTTTCCAAAGAAAATGTACAGACGGCTGGTAGGCATGTGAAACATCGATAATCATCAGGGCAATGCAACTCAAAACTATGGTCAGAGATCCCCTCACACCCGTTAGAGTTGCTGTTATCAAAAAGACAAATCACAGGTGCTGCGAGGATGTGGAAAAGGGGAGTCCTGCATTTGGTGGGGACATAAGTTGGGTACAGCCACTATGGCGCACAATATGGAGGGAGATTCCTCAAAAAAGTAAGAGTAGGACGAACCATACTATCCAGCAGTTTCAGTTCTGGGTATTGATCTGAGGAATACCAACACACTAATTTGAAAAGATGTAGGCACCCGCATGTTTATTATAGCATGAGTTACAACAGTCCAGATATAGAAACAACCTAAATATCCCTCGAAGGATGGATGGGTAAAGATGATAAGGCATATATATACCCAGTGGAGTATTAATTACTCAGTAGCCACAAAAAAAGAAGGAAATCTTCCATTTGGAACAACACAGATGGGTGTAGCAGGTGTCAGACTAAGTAAAATAAGTCAGATGGAGAAAGACAGATGTCATATGATCTCACCTACAAAACAAGACAAATGAACAAACAAAACAAAAAGTCATAGATCCAGGTTGGTGGTTACCAGAGGGGAGGCGAGTTGGGGGCAGGGCTGAGTGCATGAAGGGGCTCAAGTGCATGGTGATGGATGGTAACTAGACTTCCAGTGGTGATCACTTTGTAGTGTCCACAAATACCAAATTATAATGTTGTACACCTAAAATTCATATGGTGTCATATGCCAGTTTGATGTCCGTAAAAACAAAAAAAGTAAATTCAGGCTGAAATGAAACATGGGCTCATGAAGGGTTTAAACAAAATCCTATAACTTTTACAAAAAATAAATGGCTTATAAAAAGCAATAAATGATGGGAGCCTGGGTGGCTCTGTTGATTAAGCATTGACACCAGCTCAGGTCATGATCTCGAAGTTTGTGAGTTCAAGCCCTGCGTTGGGCTCTGTGCTGACAGCTTGGAGCCTGGAGCCTGCTTCAGATTCTGTGTCTCCCCCTCTCTCTGCCCCTCCCCAGCTCATGCTCTGTCTCTCAATAATAAATAAATGTTAAAAAAAAAACAATGAATGGCAAAATGATAAAATGTTGTTAAGGGAAGTAAATATGTTTTAGAGTCTATCCTTAATGTCTGATGTTCACCTCAGAAAGGGCAGTCCCATTTTCCTTCAGGGTGTCCCCAGCCATGCTGGCAGCATTTAGGACTGTGTAGACAGACCCTGAGCCCTGATTCATGCAATCATTTCTATTGCAAGGGTTGGGAAAGCCCTTAAAACAGGAGCCTGCTTCTCCAGGATTTTGTACCCAGAATGCAGAGCTGTGCACCTAGGTGAGTAACTATGGAAACCACTCCCTATTGTGACTGAGGACTTTTCACATTAAGGTGGGCAGCTTGCTCTCACACGGAGCATGTAAGATCCATAGGAAGCTCTCTGTATTGATGGAACATCACAAAGAAACGAAACTGAGCATTTAAGAGCCATAAGGAGGTTTCCATAATCATGGTGCATCAGAAAGAAACAGAACCCTGGAACTCGAGTTGAGTGACTTAAAACCTAACCTTTCACGTCTGCTGAGTGATTACCCCAAACCCAGATCTTTTCCTGAAGTGAGTCCTTGATGACTGGACTTACCTTGGGGTTGTGGAGAAAGCCATTAGACTGTGGGGCTTTTCAGAGTTTAATATTTAATTGAGCTGCTTAATATTGGGCTGTGAGTGATAGTTGTTCCTTTTAAATAGGTTTGGTTCAATCTTGGGGTATTTGCTGTTGATTTTCAAATGGAATAGACTGTTCGAAATGTGTAACACTAGTTTTTGTATTTCTGCTTCTTCTGGACTTGTGAATTGAGCTATACCTGAGTTAAGCATTATGAGTTTTCCAACCCAAATATTTAAAGCGATTCTACATAAACATGATGTTAAAGCATTCTCATCTTGTTTTATTTCTTTCTTTCCTTCTTTTTTTTTTTCTTTTTTTTTTTTAAAGCACTGCCAGCGAAAGATGTAAAAGAAAAACCTGAACAACAGGTCAGGACAAAAGAGACTGGCAAGTTACCTAACGGTACTGAACCTCGACAGCAACCAAGTGCCTTATTTGCTAGAGGAAGTAGGAAAGCAGCCAAAAGTCCTCAGAGATCATCCACTAAAATAAAGGAGAAGAAGCATCCATTTGCTCTTTACGGGTGGGGAGAAAAACAGACCGATACAGGAAGCCAAAAAACGCACAACGTCTGCGCGTCTGCCCCCGTGCACGAGGTGGGTCCGTGTGCACCTGGCCGCTCTGCTTGTCCTTGGGGGTGGGCGTTGGGCTGTGTGCCCATCTCTGGGTTTCCTGTGTTCCCCGCGGTGCTTTGGGGTAGATCTTCGGAGATGGCAGGCAGGCTCAGGAAAGCCCGGAACTGGGCGTCTGATTGGCACGCAGGACGGTGGGTGTCAGCTCCCTGGAGATCAAGGGGTTTTGCTGGGCATTAGCTGGGATCTGGAAGGTTTACCAACACGGAGCCAGGTGAAGAAGTAGCCAGAGTCAGGGTTTGCACGTTCCTGGGGGGCCCGCAGGTGCAGAGGAGGAGCCCAGCCGGGGCAGGTGGCTGTATGTGGAGATGCCGTGGGCCTCTTGACAGCTTCCTGGATCCTGTGGCTTTGATAACTGGTGCTGCTGGACTCCCCTGCTCTCCTTTGCTAGGTTGGTTCTGTAGTTCTCGGCCCCTACTGTAGATTTCCGTTGGCTCTTCGAGTTAAATTCGGATGATTGTGTTTTCCCTGCTCATCCAGGGCCTTTTACTCATTGGAGCCTTAGTTGCCTCTTTTTTTTTTTTTTAATGTTTATTTACTTACTTTTGAGAGAGAGAGAGCACAAGCTGGGGAGAGAGAGGGAAACACAATCTGAAGGAGGCTCCAGGCTCTGAGCTGTCAGCACAGAGCCCAATCTGGGGCTTGAACCCACGAATCGTGAGATCACAACCTGAGCCAAAGTCAGATACTTAACTGACTTAGCCACCAAGATGCCCCTAATTGTCCTCTTCCTTGGTCCTGAGAACATGTCTGACCAGAGGTCTTCATGTTTGGAGCCACAAAGCAATCATTTACGTTAGCTTCGACACTACTAATTCGGCTTAAAGCAAAACATGAATGAAAAGAAGCAGAAAGTACAAAGAATTTGAATTCTGATGAAACAACCGCAATCAAATACTGAGCAGACTTCCCAGTGAGCCCTAGCAGATGGCGTTATTTGCAGTGACATTTGAGGCAGTGACGCTGTGGTTTAACAAAGGACTCTGGCCATTGCACGGGATTAGGTCTAACAGAGTTGATCTGTAGCATGAAACGTCTTAAGCGGTAAAAGTCCTTTAATGGAATACTTATCCAGGCCTAATGCGAAGCATTTTCAGTAATTTTCCAGAGCCAGTTCCTAGAAGCAGATTAGTCACTTACTTACCATTTATATCCAAAATTTAATGTACGTTTTTTAGTGTTTAGTGTCATAGTCACTGACAACAGGCAAGGGAATGGTTTTTCTGGAGGAGCTGTTATACCCAGAACCGGATATGGTAAAGCTGGGCTGGCCCCTGCCCGGCTTCTGGTGACCTTAGGGGTGGTGGGGGAGGAGCTTCATCACAAATATTCTGGAAAATTAGTATAAAAGCCACATAAGTGATTACTTTTATTTTGGAAGTAATACTAATTTTTAAAAAATTTTTGAGTAATTTAGATTCATGAATCAGCGTTACGAGCCAAGAACAGAAGACAGGTGGAAAAAAGGAAACTGGTGGCACAGAGGCAGCGCGCCCACTCTGTAGACGTGGAGAAAACCAGAAAGATAAAGCCTTCCCCCTCAGAGAACCCATGGATGACAGAGTATATGAGATGCTACTCGGCGCGAGCATAAAGGCCGAAACCGTTACCTGGACAGCTTCTTCAAAAGAGTGTACATGAGAGACGGGAGAAATAAAACAAAAGAAAAACCATTAATGGAAAATAGACATAGGTTTAAGAAGCCAGCTGATCATTCAAGGTTTCTTGTGGGGAATTTCCAGAAGGTTGGTCTATTTCGACGAGCCCTGGTCACCTACCTCAGCAGTAGGGCGACAGTTGAAGCCATAGACATTTGGTTATTTATGAGGATAAGTCTCTAATATTTGATATTCTTATAAGGGTTTTTGTTTTAAAGCATCTTAATCTTTTCAGATACCGACACCGAATGCCTTTAAATGGCTATTGATGCTTAACATTCAGTATTCTCTGTCAGTTTAGCCAGAGCCTATTTTCATCCCGTTCTGAATAACTTTCCAGATTCCAGAGCTGGGAAAATCCTTCCAGCTTGCAGCTTAAGACTCATTTTCCTTATGTGTAGTTTTCTCCGTGAAAGACTTGCTCATCAAAAGTGTGTTTTGACACCAATGTTGATTCCTTGTGTAGTGAAGCCAGAACTTTGGTAGTTCCTGAAAAAGTAAACTTCCTTGTGTTTCAATTTCGGCACCACTCTGTGCAGACTGGGATATTTAAGAACTATCTGGGCTGGGCGAGGGTCCTCGGTTCTCTTTAAATTGTCCTCCCTAGGCACTTTCTATTTCTTACATATTTCAATAGATCAAATGCATTCCAATAAATGAAGTGTTGGTGTGTGGTGTGTGTAGAGTAGTTCTGAACCTATTTTTGAAACATTTTTTTATTATTGCAATTTTTTTTTTGTTTTTTTAGCACATAGTGGGGAATCAGCTCCTTGCTGCAGTCCAGCCTTTTGGCATATATGCACTGTGGACTTTTGCTTCTTCTCAAAGAGTTGGCAATGACCTTTAGGTCTTATAATGTGAAGTTTCATGAAATGATGTTGAGTTTCGCTCGTTGGGAGATGCTATCCATATACCCGTTAGAGAGGGGCCTACCCCTACTCTCTCCACCTTCTCCTCTACAGAACTCATCCATAACAAAGCCGTGCCGAGGTACATTGTTCAGACTTCTGCTGAAACGCAGTACTCCCGGATTCCTAGCCAGTGGAATGAGACAATGGAGGTGTGTGTCGAGGCCCGATGTTGAGTATGTAAATAAAGTGCCCCTGCCCTGGTCCATGGCTTTTGAGTAGAACAAAGTGGTTTTAAGGAATGCTGGTTTCTGTCCAGGTCATGAGGAATCTACGGGAAGGAAGAAGTGAATTCTCTGTAAGAGAGAACAGAGGTCCCTTGCCTAGGCCAGGTTACTGCCTGTAGATGGGTGAATAAAATTTGCTATTAGGTGTTAGTTGAACATTCCTTTGATATTTTTACTCTGGATCTTTGAAGTGTTGTCAGTTTTTGCTTTTTTTTTTTTTTTTTAAAGTAGGCTGGAACTCACGACCCTGAAATCACGATGCTCTACAGACTGAGCCAACCAGGCCCTTCTAGTCAATGTTTAGAACACAAATATGTTTTATTCCACATAAAATCTTCACATGATGTCACCTTACAACTGTATAAGCTTTAAGAAATAGACTTTTTAAATATTTGCATCGTTTTGAGGTGAATTGTTTTACACAGAGAGCTCTCCTAATCCTTGAGCTGGGTATTTAACAGGAAGTTCTGTGTGTTCGTCCCAAACAACCCTGCTAGTGATCCTGGTGGATGTTACTGTAATTATTATTCTTAAAGTCCTTCAACACTGCAGGTACCTAAAGATGAAGTTAATGTGGCGTTGTGAGCGTGCGGCTGGGTGAAAACGGTTCCTTCCAGAGCGCTTCCTGCATGTTTGTGTGTGACCATCCGCTCAAGCGCTCCTGTTGCACCGGACAATCTTTGGAAGATAGCCTTGAGGGTAGCTCAGGTTCAATGCCGACGGGCCGCCTTAGAAACCCAGCTTTCTCTAGGCTTTGACCAAGCTGGACTCTCTCTCCCCTTTAGGAAACAGACTCATATTTAATGTGCTTACTACTGAAAACTCCAGATGGAGATAAAACCTCAAAGGCAGTATTGGCCAATTCCCCCCCTTTTTTTTTTGTTTTTTTAATGTTTTATTTATTTTTGATACAGAGAGAGACAGAGCATGAGAGGGGGAGGGGCAGAGAGAAAGAGACACAGAACCGAAAGCAAGCTCCAGGCTCCGAGCTAGCTGTCTGCACAGAGCCTGACTCGGGGCTCGAACCCACGAACGTGAGATCTGACCTGAGCCGAAGTTGGAGGCTTAACCGACTGAGCCACCCCGGCGCCCCTACCCCCTTTTAAGTAGAGAACAGATGAGCATTATTTTAAAAGCACTTTTACCGTGCATGAACAATGAATAAATCAGTCTGAATTAACAGTGAGTTCCCTTCCCATGTCCAACTCATTAGTTGGTTGGGGTGTCTTGTTAGGGGTAAAAATCACCTTTATAGCCCATGAGGTGTTTTGAGTGGTAACAATTTGATGGTCTGACTTTTTCCTTCATTCTAGAAACTAATGTTCTTAATTCTTGTAATCATGTTTCTTATTCTTGGGACAACTTGGAAGACAGCAAGATAGTTTAAAATTACCTTTCAGGGCACCTGGGTGGCTCAGTCGGTTAAGTCTCTGACTTCGGCTCAGGTCAGATCTCACGTTCGTGGGTTCGAGCCCCGCATCGGGCTCTGTGCTGACAGCTAGCTCAGAGCTTGGAGCCTGTTTCTGGTTCTGTGTCTCCTCCTCTCTCTGCCTCTCCCCCTCTCATGCTCTCTCTCTGTATCAAAAATAAATAAAACATTAAAAAAATAAAAAATAAATAAAAAAAATAAAATTACCTTTCATGTTGAAAAGCTTGAAACCAAGAATCCAGTGAGAATATAAAATAATAAAGTAATTGCTACATAAGACTCTTTAAAATTCTGATTTTAAAATTAAAAGTTTGCCATAAACGTGGTTTTTGCATTATTTTTATTAAAAGCAGTCATTGGATACTGCAGAAATCTAGCACTCTGCTGGACCAAGGCAAATGAGAAGTAAATAGGAATCTATTCTTTTTAAAAAAAAATATTTTGAAATATGTTTATGTATTTTGAGAGAGAGCAAGCAGTGGATGGACAGAGAGAGGGAGACAGAATCCCAAGCAGGCTCCACACTGCCAGCACAGAGCCCGATGTGGGGCTCGAACTCACTAACCATGAGATCATGACTTGAGCCAAACTCCAGAGCCGGACACTTAACTGACTGAACCACCCAGGCACCCCTGTTCTTTCATTTTAAACCTAAGAGGCTGCTGTTATTTAGGAGGTATCATAATATTTGGTACCTCTGGTTTTATATATATATATATATATATATATGTATGTATGTATGTATGTATATAAACACACACATATACTCCTATATATATAAACTTCTCCACCGCCATAACATTTCTAAGTACATATATACTTTTTCTAAAAGTTTACTAAAGGTATAATAGGGTATAGATTATCTTGATTGCTCATGATGTAGTAGGCGCCTATTTATGACACTTCATATGTAATCGCTTTGTCATTGTTTCAGTAAATAAAAATTGCTAATAACTTAAAAGGTGTTTATGTGAGGTCATTCAAACTGTTAACTTCACGAAAGAAAGGTGTCTGTGTGTTGTTAGAAGTCACCTCCCCCGACCCCTGCCAAAAAAAAAAAAAAATTTCTTCCCAAAACAGAGTTTTGTGCAATTGGCAGAGTTAAAAAAAAAATCTATAGTGATACCTCCTCCTTTAACTTGAAATGCTGTACTGAGCATAAACTTTAAACATAGAATGTTATAGTACTTGGTATTTAAAATATTCAAAAATATTGGCAAGGAGAGAGGCAAACCATATGTTAGAAGTGAAAACAACTTTTGTTGACTGAGTAAAAAATAGTGGATAGTTTTACACTGGACTCGATACAAAATGGTGCTAATGTGTATCTTGATTCTATATTTGGTTTGATATTAAAATGCTAATGCCCGACTCATAAGGTTTTCACTATAGTCCGGTGACTAAATGATATTTAAAAAGCGATACTAAAAATGTGACCTGATCATTTCAAAATGTTTGCATTTGAAATGCATTTTTCTGACACCAGAGTGAATAGGGAGTAATACAGTGTAAGTTTATGCTTAATACCAAATTCTGCGCAAGGAGCTATGTCTAGATTATTCACCCAGATTCGTTCCCTTCAAGCGTAGTGTGAAATGGAAGTAAGTTGCTCCTTTAATGCTTATTTCCATTTGCAAGTCAGGACACCTGCATGAAGACAGTAGACGCCTCTCTTTGGATTTCTTTTATAGTTAGTAAAACTACTTGAGAAGAGCCCACAGCCCGGTGTGTTGTGTCCTGTGGAGGACCGCCTTCACGTTAACATTCTGGAGGAGCGAGGCGGGGGCGCTTACAATCACCAAGCTCAGGCAAGGAGGATTTACGGTTGTCTTTTCTAAGAACTCTGTATTTGCTTTTAGCTTATATTTAATATTGCAATTACTTTGAAAAATGTGAGTAAACTTAATATGGTGGGCTGAAACTTCTGTTATGTGGGAAATATTTTTTTTTAATTTTTAACATCTTAATTTATATTGAGAGAGAGAGACAGAGCACTATCAGGGGAGGGGCAGAGAGAGGGGGACACAGAATCTGAAGCAGGTTCCAGGCTATGAGCTGTCAGCAAAAGAGCCCAGCGCAGGCCTTGAACCCACCACCTGCGAGATCATGACCTGAGCTGAAGTTGCTTTACCAGCAGTCCCCCGGGGGAGATACTTCTGACTAGTGCATCAGGGGCTGTGTGTATGATGTATGATCACATCGGCTCCTGAATGGACTTTTCCCCCAGACCAGTGTTAACAAGAGACATTACACCCAGGAAATGGTCCTTTCTGTATATACTTTGAGTTGAACTATAAATATTTCCGAGTCTTTCCCCCACATCTTCCTATTTTGAAAATTAAAAAAGCAATAATACGCGCATGGTTAAAATCATTCAAAAAGAGGGATAGACCTTATGACCCAGCAATACCACTGCTAGGGATTTACCCAAGGGACACAGAAGTGCTGATGCATAGGGGCACATGTACCCCAGTGTTCATAGCACTGTCAACAATAGCCAAAACATGGAAAGAGACTAAATGTCCATCACCTGATGAGTGGATCAAGAAGATGTGGTATATATACACGATGGAGTATTACATGGCAATGAGAAAGAATGACATATGGCCATTTGTAGGAAAGTGGATGGACCTCGAGGGTGTCATGCTAAGCGAAATAAGTCAGTCAAAGAAGGACAGATACCATATGTTTGCACTCATAGGTCTAACAGGAGAACAGGAGAAACCTAATGGAAGACCAGGGGGAGGGGAAGAGGGAAAGAGTTGGGGAGAGAGAGAGTCGCAAAACTTGAGAGACTATTGAATACTGAAAACGAAGTGAGGGTTGAAGGGGAAGGGGGAGGGGGGAAAAGAGGTGATGGACATGGAGGAGGGCACTTATGGGGAAGAGCACTGGGTGTTGTATGGAAACTAACTTGACAATAAACTACTTAAAAAAAAAACAAAAAAGAGGGATAGAGGGGAAAATGGCTGTTCTTTGAGCAGTGCCCCCGCACCAAACTCTGCGCCCTCTTTCACCAGCCTTCACCAGGTCGTTACCTATGGAGTTGCGTAGGCTCTGTCTTCAGTGCACAGACGTGTGATCGTGCCTTACAGTCTGTATCATCCTCCCGACATCGCGGGGAGGTTTGTGGTCCAGGTGACGTGGAGTGACCCCCTCTTCTCGGTGACCATGGCTCCAGAGCCCTGACAGAAACGCGCAGCACACCCGCTGGGTAACCTAAAGAGGTCAGTAGCCCCGAGAAGGGTGGGGAGGATTCTAAGCACCCCTGAGGCGGTGAGCCGGCAGCTTTGCATCCCTCCGGTTTCGCCGGATGCACACGCCCCCCCCGCCCCCCGTGCAAAAGTGAGCACAGTGGGGCAGAGACCCTATAGAAGCTGGGCTCAAGGGACAAAAGCAGAAGTGCTAGGGGCCCAGAAAGAGCAAGGAAGATGCCGGCTGCTTGCCCTCTGTCGTCTCCATGTTTCCGGAAGGGAATTTCTTGTCCATTAGGTAGAGATCAACCCCAAGGCGGGGGCGCTGAGCCTGTGCGATCCTCTTCCTCTTGGAAGGAAAGGGCTCAGCTGCAGGGCGGCTGGACGTGGAGGGCCAGCGGGCCCAGGAAGCGTTGGAGAGAGTAGGGAGGGAAGAGCTCACACAAGTGACTTCACAGAGTTCTTTCTGAGCTCTGGCTCAGCCCTGACCTGCCCACCTGTTCTCGCTGGGCACCATACCAAACACGTGTGAGACCTGAGCTCATGGGTAGATTCCTCTCCGCATCTCCCCACTGCTCCCAAGATGGTGCCAGATCCAAACAGCGCTGTAAAGGCTTTGAAAACCGAACTGACATTAGAACCAACACTCACAGAACTTATGGCCCAAACCTAACTGGATTGATAACTTGCTAAAACAAAGACCCACACTCTCCATAGGATTTGCTCCCAGTTCCTCATGTAAAATTCAAAATTCCTGGCATTACTATATAGATCAATACAAATCATCCAATCTGATCAATAGAGAAGAAAGGAAAAATTTCAATGTCGTGTCTAGTGATGAGGGACCACAAGGCAAGTTGAGGACCAAGCGCCAGCTAGCACAACCCCCTGCCCACACACACACCAAGGTGGGATATGTGTGATATTCCTCAGGCGCTCCTGGCTGCCCAGGAACAAAGAAAAGGACAGAAGACAAATGGTAAAACTGATAGTCTCCGTCAGTTTACAAATATATCATCAATGGCCTCACCTCCAGGAAGGAACTCCCTACTATCTTAATAATAGTGCTTCACTAGAGGGAAAAAGCACCTCAGCCTGACAACAGCTAGGCCTCCAGTAATCTGTAAATCCTTTTAAGCATGAAGAAATCCCTTTAAGAAACTTCCTCTTGACTTTATCTCCCCTCAAACTCCACAGCATCTACGCAGTCACTCTGCACAACCGCAGTGCAGCCCTTCCTGCCCGTGAGTCCTGTCCCAGCGCTTTAATAAACTCACCTTTTGTACCAAAGACGTCTTCAAGAATTCTTTCTTGGCCGTTGGCTCCAGACCCCACGAACCCCACCGTCACCCCAAATCCCCCTCAGCAGGAGTCACAGAATGAGAAGAGAAACATCTGCAGAAACGGTGGCTGACAGCCTCCCAAGTAAGCTGAGGGAATGGGAAACAGGCTCCAACAAAAGGAATCCAAGTCAGACACATCACAAGCAGTTAGAAACTAAAAGACATCTTGAAAGCAGCCAGAGAAAATGAGACATCACTTATAGGGGATAATTCAAATGACAGTCCGTGTTTTCATCACAAACTATGGAGGCAAGAACAAGCGACACTTTCCTTAAAGTGCTGAAAATGACTGTCAACTCAGGATTCTAGATCCCGTGGAGTATCTGTCAGGAGTGAAGCTCAAACTGAGACATTCTCAGGTGAAGGTGGATGAACTGATGGCCAGCAGACCTGCTTTAAAGCAAGAGCCAAAAGATGTGCTTCAGACAGAAGAGGGAACTTGGGACATTGGGAGTGAGGAAGGAGCAGCCATAATGTTTGGTCTTTGACCCTCAGTTCCCGAAAGAGCTCCAGAGGCTCCAAGGTGAAAGGTGTGCCCCTTTCAACCACACCTGGAATCCGTGTGAATGAAGTGACTTTGGGAAATAATCCAAGGAGGGGGGCTGGCTGCCCGAGGAGCCTCTGCCCTGACCTCTGGGGGGGGGGGGGGGGGCTGGAGATGGAGTTCATTCGCCAAGGACCAGTCATCAGTCACACGCTGGTGTAACAAGGCCTCGTAACAACTCAAAGGGACAAGGTTTGGAGAGCTTCTGGGTTGATAAACACATGGAGATGTGGGGGCAGGGGTGCGCCCAGAGAGCATGGCAACTCCACACCCTCTTCCATCCGGCCGTTCCTGAGTTCTAGCCTCTTCTAATAAACCAATAATCTCGTAAGTAAAGTTTTCCCGAATTCTGTGAGCCACTCAAGCAATTTAGTATGATCAAAACCATTCTTTAAACATGTCCGTCATTTTTATTTTCCCTTTGGGTGAGGGAAAATCTGAGGTCTGTTCATGTTGCTGTAACTCACTTTGAAGTGAACTTCATTCTTACGGTGCTAGAATCAAGGTTAGGGCTTAGAGCTCATATAATCCAACCTCCTCATTTAAAAAGAGTGGAGTGAAAAATTAAATAAATAAGAAGAGTAAGGTAAGGTCCGAGAGGAGATTGGATTGCTCACACTCCTCCCCCACACTACAATGGAACCTGTGGAAATGGACAGCCTGTGAGATCATGACCTGAGCTGAAACCAAGAGGTGGACACTTAACCCATTGAGCCTCCCAGGTGCCCTGGAGGTTTTCAGATATTACTTCAAATAAATTTTCTGCCCACTTTTGTCTCTCTTCTTCTTCTGGGATCCCTATGATGTAAATATCATTATGTTTGATGGAATCACTGAGCTCCCTAAATCTATCCGCATTTTACATATATTTTTTTCTCTTACCTGCTCAGCTTTACTACTTTCCATGACTCTCTTTCCTCCAGGTCACTGATTCATTCTTCTGGTTCATTTGGTAAACTGTTCCATCTAGTATATTTTTAATTTATTTTATTGTGTTCTTTATCTCTGATTGGTTCCTTTTTATCCCATTGTTAAGGGTCTTGCTGATGTCCTCCACTCTTTTCTCAAGTCCAGTGAGTATCTTTTCTTTTAGTGTTTATTTTGGAGAGAGTTCACCTGGGGGAGGGGCAGAGACAGGGGCCAGAGGATCCGGAGCAGGCTCTGTGCTGATAGCAGCGAGCCCCGTGCAGGGCTTGAACTCATGAACTGCAAGATCATGACCTGAGCCAAAGCTGGACACTCAACCAACCAAGGACCCCAGCCCCCCCTCCCCCGCCGCAGTGAGTATCTTTATGATCATGACTTTAAATTCTCTTAGACATATTATCTCCATTTTGTTTAGGTCTCTTGCTGATTTTGTCCCTGTTCTTTTGTTTGGGACATATTCCCCTGTCTCCTCATTTTGTCTTTCTGTTTCTGTGTGTGAGGAAAGACAGCTACACCTCCTGCACTTATGAAGAAGGGGTCCTGCAGTGCCCTGCTGTGCAGGGTCCCCCGTTCACCAGGCCCTGTTGGTTCTGGGTTTCTCCTATGGGTACTGTGTGCCCCGCCTGGGGCGAGCAGCTCTCTCCTTCAGTCATCACCTGCAACAGCTCTCTTGGCCTGCTGAGGGCAGCGTTTGTTCCCCGTGGTTTTAGTGGGCCGGTCTGGGGACACCTTGGGCTTGAGTCAGACCAGGCCAGGCATTCAGTAGCACTAAACTTTGGGGACACTTTCCTTGTGTTGTCCCCTGGGAAGCTTTTGTTGGTGGGTGGGGCCCGAGGTCAGATGGGCTGGGTGCCTCTAGTCTACGGCCGGGGGCTCCATCTGACCAGTGTGTGCGGTTCCTTCTCTCTTTCTCTGGGGCAGGAGTCACTGTGGAGTTGGGCTGGCCATTGTAGGGACTGCTCGCACTCCTCTCAGGACTGGGAAACTGCGTGATGGACTCTGGTCAAGTGTATTGGAGAGGGTGGGTCCACTGACATACAGCACAGAGGGTAGTGGTGGAGGGCAGGGGGGCATGGGGGGCCCCTCCCTCCTGTCCCAGTGGCTGGATTGAGGCAGGCTGTCCCAAGTGGGTGGGGGCAGCAGCAGTGTTAGTAAGTTAGGTAGCAAGTTCCACAGGGGCTGTGTGTTTATGCGGGGTGGGGTGGGGTGGGGTGGGGGTGGGGTGGAGGAGGGAAATGGTGCCTGCCGGTTCCTTTATTCCTGGAGGAATTCCCCTGTGATTTCTGTCCCCGGGGACATGCTCAAAGATGAGCACGTAACTCTCCCTCTCTTATGCCCTTGGTGTTTTTCAAACTGCTGCACCATCTCCGCAGGTTATTTGTTGTGCTTTTTTTTTTTAATATTTATTTATTTATTGAGAGAGAGAGAGGAGAGAGAGAGAGAATGAGCGAGAGAGGGGCAGAGAGAGAGGGAGGGAGAGAATCCCAGGCAGTATGTGAGTTGTTAGCATAGAGCCCAGCTTGGGGCTTTAGCTCATGAACCGTGAGATAATGACCTGAGAGTCGAAGGAGCACTTAGCCATGATTCCCCCGGGCATCCCTATTGTGGGTGGGGACTCAGCTTCTTCTTGCCCACTTGCTCTCCCAAAGGTGAGCCCACTGATTTCTTTTTTTAAGTCCAAGTTTTCAGTCCCACAGGTTGTAAGAATTCATGAAGTTTGGCCCTTCTGATTTTCAAAGCCAAATGTTATGGGGATTCACCTTCCTTGTGTGGGTCCCCTGGTGTGGGGTCTGTTTCTCTCCCCTCTCTATGCTCACGGCATCCCTCCCTCCCAGGAACAGTCTCAAGAGTCCATTTAATTCCCAAATCTTGACCCTCTTACCCTCCTTTATGTGGCCTCTTCTCTACCTTTAGTTGTGAAGTTTGTTCTGACAATCTTTGGATTGCTTTTCGGGGTTATTTACACCGATGTGTCATTTAGTTGTATCCATGGGATGAGGTGGGTCTAGAGTCCTCCTACTCTGCCATTCTCCCCAGAAGTCTCTCCCTTTTCTTAAAAAAATTAAAATATAGTTATAATAAAATGCTAAATAAACAAAATACATGTTACATGAGTTTCAGGTGTACAACACAGTGATTCAAAAACTCTGTACATTATGCTGTAAACTGGGTAAAACATATGAAGTAATTCACCGGGAAAGGGTGAGCAAAATAAACCCATATCTAGTAGAATGAAAGACAAAGAGTAGAAATCAATGACATTGAAAACAAAAATAGAGAAAATAAATGGCAGGTATTTCAAAAGGAACGTTAAAATTGATAAACATCTCCCCAGACGGACAAAAAGAAACAGTCATATATTACCAATATCAGGAATAAAATGTGGTTGATTTACAGTTTACTTGATAATTGTGAGGTTAGCATCTTTTTCATGTTTATTAATCATCATTTTGTTGATAAATATCCTGTTATATACTTCATGAATCTTTTAAAAATATTTTGGAAAAACTAAAAAACACACTACTTTTTTTTTAACGTCCATTTCTGTCTGTCTAGCTTGTCAGGATCCCTGAACATTAATCTTCTGTTAAATATGTTGTAAAATATGTTGTACATCGCCCATGATGCTTTCCTTTGTGTTACAGGAAATATGAATCTGCAGAGTCAAGCCTCAAACCTTTTCTTTACACATGGGGGATCTGTGACCCCTTTAGAGAGATTCACCCTTTGTGTTTGTTTTTCGTTTTTTTTTTTTTTTTTTTTTTTTAATGTGGAACACTCCACTTCTCTGTGTGTCAGCCTTGAGCTGCGGCCAGGCTAATCTTCTCTGCATGGTTCTAATTTTAGTGTTATGTGCTGCCGACGCAAATGCAAACTTCACCCCTTGATCATTAAAAAATTTCTGTATATTCTCCCAGTGCCTTAAAAAAGTAACAAACTTGCCTTTTGCTTTCAGAGTTTTAACCCAAGTGGAATGAATTTTTTGGTGAATCTGAGGTAGAAATGGAATTATTTTTCCCCTAATTAGATGAGTAGTAAATGGACTTCACATTTCTAGTGAAGAGCCCTTACTGATCATGTAAATTGTCACATTAAGGTTTTTCACAAACATCGCCGTAGATGTGTGGGGTTTCTAGATGCCCCCTCTTCTAGGGTTCAATTTGTCTACATCTAAGCTCACACCACTGTTTTAATTTAGTTTTGCAGTGTACTTTGGTGTCTGCTGTTGTTAAGTCTCTCTACGTCCATCTTGTTCTTTGCTTTTCTTGGCAATCTTCTCTTTTTTTTATATGAATGTTAGAATGAACTTAACAAATTCTAAAATTCCATATGGGAGTTTAAAAAAATTTTTTTTAATGTTTATTCATTTTTGAGAGACAGAGACAGAATGAAAGCAGGGGAGGGGCAGAGAGAGAGACACACACACACACGCACGCACACACACAGAATCTGAAGCAGGCTCCAGGCTCTGAGTTGTTGGCACAAAGCCGGCCATGAGGCTCAAGCCCATAAACCATGAGATCCTGACCTGAACGAACCAAAGTCGGACGCTCAGTCACTGGAGCCACCCGGGTGCCCCCATCTGGGAGTTTTATTAGGCTGTATTAAATTTGCTAATTTTGAAGGATTCATATCTTAACAATACTGAGTCTTTCCATCCCCAAATATAGGGTGTCTCCATTTAAATTAGTCTTCTTATATTTATTTGTGTAGTCTTCAGCAAAAATGTCTTGCACATTTCTTGCTGGATTTTCCCCCTTCCATCAAATTTTCTAAATGGTTCTTGCCTATATATAGGAAAGGGGTTAAACTGGAAAGGATGCTATTACTTTTTCTGATAAATGAGGGAAGGAGAATGTAGGTGAGGACTGAGAAATTAACAATGCTGTCATTAATTAGACATTTAGGAATTACCTCAAAAGAACCAGAGGATTGGAAATGACCCAATTGTTTATCGGTAAGGAACTGGTTAAAGAAAACATGGTCTGTGCACACAATGGGACCTTATGAGCCTTTAGTGAGAAGCAGAAAGCAGTGTTAAGGCCAAGAGCTCCAGGATACAGTAGAGATGGACAGTAGGGCACATGTTACCTTCTGTTTAAGAAAGAAGAGTAATAAAACTATCTGTATCTACATCAAGAAACTGGAAGGATGCACGAACTAGCCAGTAGTTACCTACAGAGGGAGGGAGGGACCAGAGTAGTGGTTGGGGAGAGACGCCAGTGTTTGTTTTTTTCAATTTTTAATGTTTTTTATTTATTTTTGAGAGACAGAGACAGTGGGAGCAGGGGAGGGTCAGAGAAAGAGGGAGGCACAGAATCGGAAGCAGGCTCCAGGCTCTGAGCTGTCAGCACAGAGCCCGACATGGGACTCGAACCCACGAATCGCGAAATCATGACCTGAGCTGAAGTCGGACGCTTAACCGACTGAGCCACCCAGGCACCCCTCCAGTGTTTATGTTTCATACCTTTTGATTTTTGAACCATAAGAATGTATTAGTTATATAAAGACATCCTAGAGATAACACAAACTAAGTACCCCTCTCCAAAGACATGTCCTTCCACTGAAGGTTCTTTAGTCTTTGTTACATTTTAGCTTTTCCATAAATACTGTAGCAGTCGGGAAGAAAGTATACTTTTACTCCACAAATAGCAGTTTCTGGCTGTCCGGGCAGCGCTGTTATGAAGTATACGCTGAGACTTTTTTTTAGGTTTTTGTTTTTGTTTTTTACATTTATTTATTTTTGAGGGACAGAGAGAGACAGAGTGTGAGCAGGGAAGGGGCAGAGAGTGAGGGAGACACAGAATTGGAAGCAGGCTCCAGGCTCTGAGCTGCCAGCATGGAGCCCAACACGGGGCTTGAATTCACGAACCGTGAGACCATGACCCGAGCTGATGGCAGATGCTCAACGAACTGAGCCACCCAGGCGCCCCTACACTGAGATTTTTGAATAGTGAGATATAAATCCTGACTTTTCACTAAGAAGACTAACCTTTTCCAGGTTAATAATGAGAAACTATAAATCTTGTTGTTTTTTTCTAAAGTGTGGATTTAAGATGCTCTGTGAGTGGGAGTGTAAATTGGCCTAAGTTCTCTGGAGGGCAATTTGGCCTAATCAGGTTTTAAAAAGGAACACATCTTTGACATGGCAGTTCCCCTCTTAAGCATTCCCGGCATATGCATGAGTGCAGCGGTGGTGCTGGCCGAGGGAGTTCTCAGGGGAGCACAGCGGCCTCGGCCTGCCTCTGACCATGAACTAGACCTACAAGGGGAGCAATGAAGAAAGGAAAGTGCACAGGTCTTGAATCACAGACCCCCGGCGCCCTTGCTAACTCTTAGTCTATGCACGGGGCTGCCAGAGCAGGGACCTTGCTATGTGTGTATAGTTTCAATGTAAACTTGAGATGCTGGTTGTGTTGAATTATGACAGATAGTCTGATCTGGGCAAGAGCAATTACTTCTAAACATTGACCTTGCCATTAATTTACCTTTTATTGTTTTTATGGTGTAGGTGTTGACTAATATCCTTGATGACAACATGGGTTTCGCTCTCCCATTCTTATGGCTTCAGGATGTCAGAACTGGGGCATTTCCTGGTGTCTGTGCAGCCTTGTTACTGAGTGGAACCCTGGGAAATTGGAGTCAAACGCTTGCTTCCGGCCAGGAGCCTCCCCTGGTGGCCACCTGCTGCGTGGGCCTTTGCCCCATGCGCACCAGTGCCTGATTCCGGCCACCCTTCCTGCTCTCTACAACACCCACTGAACTGGAACTGGACTTTTACTTTACCCGCAACAGAGGATTCTTGCCGTGCGGCGCCACCCAGTGACAGAAGAGACCCGACATGTGGGTAAAATCTTGGGTCAACAGAAGAACCTTAAGAACAAACACCGGACTGGGGCTACTGTTGGGGCCACTAGATGCATTCGGTAAAAGTCTGAAGCAGCAGGTGAGCGCCTATATAAGAATAATCTGATCGTTATAGATCACGTGGGAAAAAAATCCTAAGTAACCAATTTTTCTTTCACTCTTGCTCAAAGACGAAGTCGAGAAGCAGCACACAGGCAAGGACGAGCCGGGTCAGTGGTTTACTGCAC
This sequence comes from Suricata suricatta, assembly GCF_006229205.1. NCBI lineage: Eukaryota > Metazoa > Chordata > Mammalia > Carnivora > Herpestidae > Suricata > Suricata suricatta. The sequence goes on along the minus strand of NC_043701.1, from coordinate 103,490,895 downwards.
GCACACCGCACGGGGCTGTGGCCTCTGGACATGCTTCCTGTGTTTTCACACGTCACAGGGAGGGATGCGAGCTCTGGTATTCGGTGGCGGACACACTCATGAGGCGGCGACAGCCATCAGCACAGGCCTCCCAGGGCGTTCTTCCCTTCACCAAAGAAATACTGACCTTGCAAACACCTTCAGGACCGGACAGCTCCTAAAAGCCAAGCGATGACTGTGACAAGCATTCGGAAGACCAGTTAGCAGGCGCTTCCAGGCCTGCACTTTTAACTTGTTAGTATTTGCTGTGTACTGAAGGCAGGGCCAAAAAGCAAGTTATCAAACTTGTAAGGTTTTCTTTTAATCAAAACATGGTTTCAGTGATGACATATTTTCCCCACCTCTAGCAATTTAGCACTGAAGTTTTTTTTTTTTTAAATGTTTATTTTTGAGAGCAAGAGAGAACTAGTGGGGGAGGGGCAGAGAGGGAGACACAAAATCTGAAGCAGGTTCCAGGCTTCAGCTGCTCAGCAGCTGTCAGCATGGAGCCCGACGCGGGGCTCAAACCCACAAACTATGAGATCATGATCTGAGCTGAAGTCGGACTCTTAACTGAGCCACCCAGGCGCCCCACTAAAGATTATTTTTAAGACAAAAACAACTTTTACTATTTAAAATACAAATTTTTTGTAGTTCTTAAAATTCCAGTAAACATGTGTTTGAAATTTTGAGGGAAGAAAGGATTCCAATCAATAGAAATCCCAGTGCCTTTTCCAACTACTATGCAGGGGGGTCCACAGCCTGCACTCATGGCCTCCTGTTCACTTCCCAGGGGGTGGCCGGCTCCTACCCTCAGCCCTTCGGGCCCTAACTGCAAAAAGCTGTTTTAAAGGTTAAATCAGGTGTTAAATGTAGTAAAAATGGCAAAGCCCTTTCAAGGTTTTATTGTTATGGACATTTTAGTTGACAATTTTAAAAATGAGCTTGCCAAACTAAACGTTTTCTAGTAATTTCATAAATAAACGTTTTTATTTTACAATTAAAAAAATTTTTTAAAATATTTATTTTTGAGAGAGAGAGTGCTAGCTGGGGAGGGGGCAGAGAAAGGACACACAAAATCTGAAGCGGGCTCCAGGCTCTGAGCTAGCTGTCAGCACAGAGCCCAAAGTGGGGCTCAAACCCACAAACTGTGAGATCATGACCTGAACTGAAGTCAGACGCTTAACTGACTGAGCCACCCTGGTGCCCCAACTTTACAATTTTTTTTTCCAATTTTATTTCTAAGTACTCTCTATACCGAATGTGGGGCTTGAACTCACATCAAGAGTCACATGCTCTACTGACTAAGCCAGCCAGGTGCCCCCGTAAACTCTTTTTAAAGAATCAGGGGTCACCACCACCACCCGTCCTGCCAGCCGTCTGTGGTTTTGTTACCTGGGGTCACTCCAGTCCAAAAATATCAAATGCAAAATTTCATATATAAATAATTCGTTAGGTTTAAATTAAGTTGCATGATGAAATCTTGTGCCAATCTGCTCTGTCCTACCCAAGAGGCGAATCATCCTTTCTTCCAGCATATCCATGCTGTACATGCTACCTACCCATTAGTCACTGAGCTATGGCTTGGTTATCAGATCCGCTGCTGTACCATGGTGCTAATGTTGAAGTAATTACTATTTTATTTAATAATGGCCCCCAGGCACAGGTAATGCTGGCAATTTGGGCATTCTCTTACCGTGCCTAGTTTAGAAATTAAACCTTATTATAGCTATGTATGCATAGGAGAAAACACAGTACATAGGGCTCAGTCCTCGCTGCAGGTTCAGACTTCCACTGGGGGTCTTAGAATGTACACCCGTGGATAATGGGGGGACCACTGTACTTTGATTGGAGAGACAGTGAGCAACCAAATGAGCACTTGGCAACTGGATTTCTCCACGTGCAAAAGTACAGTTCTCGTAGCTCAGACAGGGTGAGAGTGTTTAGAACCAGGCAGAAGCCTGTAGAAGCAATTTAAGTAGAATACAAAGTCTGAAAGCTACCATTCCTCTCCTCCTTTGGAGAGGCTGCAGGTACTGAGTTTTCAAGATCTGATTATAGCTCTGGCTCCTCCAACATGGGGACCTGTCAATTGTAATAGGGTATGTGATTAACAAAATGGAGAGCATTTTGTTCCAGCATTTATGATCTAGAATCCGATACGTGCCCCGGCTTGTTGATCATCATATGCTCAATGGCTTCTCAGAGCCCTGCAGCCTAAAGCTCAGTGCCTGCAGCAGCAGGTCAGAGTGTACTTAGGCGGCCTGTTTGCCCACAGGCTGTACCGCAAGGTATCAAGAGGCCGCCCAAGAGTACACAGCATTCTATCCCAACAAAACCTGCTGCCCCAAAGTCAACGCTCTTCCCTCTAGAATGTAAAATAACTGGATGACTATGTTCATTACCCAACTTTTGGAAAGGGAGTAGGCTGCAACTAGGAGATAGGGTTTTAGACACTTTGATGTGTCTTAGAGAAGACGTTTTGGTGTGACTCATCAGCTTCATGAACTTGGATGTCCAAAGGTCCCCCCAGGTTTGGTAAGTTCTCAGTCACTGCTTTGAATAAGCATTCTCCCTTTTCTCCCTCCCTTCATCTGGGACTCTGGTGATGAATGAATTGTTTCTTAATGGTGTCCTAGAAGTCCTGTAGACTTTCTTCATCTCTTTTCATGCCTTCTTTGCTTCTCTGACTGGGTAGTTTCACACTATCTGCCTTTAAGCTCATGGATTCTTTCTTCTGTTCAACCCAGTCTGCTACTGAAGCTCTCTACTGAATTCTTTGGTTTAGTAATTGTATTCTCCAGGTCCAATTTTTTTTTAGGTTGTTTAACTCATTTTGTTCTTATATTTTTCTGATTTTGTTACCTTTTGCATTCTCTTGTAGTTCTCTTGAGCATCTTTAGAACAACTGTTTTGAATTCTAGAGAATTCAAAATATCAGGTGATTGATATATCTCCATTCCTTTGGGGTCAGTTATTGGAAGTCTATGGTATTCCTTTGGTGGTGTTATGTTCCCCCTATTCTTTGTGACCCATTACCTTGTGTAGTCATTTGAAGAGGCGGTCACCTCTTCCAGACTTTACGGACTGACTTCAGTAAGGAAAGACCTTCACCTGTGAGTGGGGGCTGCTGGGACATGCTGTGTCTCCAAGGCCAGTAGTGCCAGGTAGCAACTGCAAAGGTGTGCAGTCTGCTGCAATGGTTCAAGCTGCATTGCTCTGAAGTCCATGGCATCAGCTCTATGGACCTTGGCAAACACTGTGGGGGTTCTGCAGTGGCTTTGAGGGCTGTTGGGATCCTCAGTGATGCCTCCAGGTTGAGAAGCTAGGGACCAGGACAGGCAGTAGTGCTGGCCAGGCTGGCGGTGTGCACACACTTGGCTGTGGCGGCCAGCAGCAGGTGCCTTGCGGTGGTAGGGGCTGGGGCCAGAGCCAACAGCAAGGGCTTGGGCCAGCTGTGGGTCCAGAAGCAAGCAGCCAGGAGTGGCTGGCTGTTGGTGTGGACTTCCATGGCTGTGGAATCGGCCAGTGAGGAGAGGCCGGCAGTCTTCAAATGCGCAGCTGTGGGGGGCTGGCCACAGGGTGCACATGGCAGTGGGAGTATCTATGGTCGGGGGGGGGGGGGCAGTGAAGGGAATCCAGGCTGGCCTCTTGCACTCATGTAGCTGTAGAGGCCTGGGCAGGCTGCCAGCGCAGATCCTGGGCTCTGGTGGGGGCACCGGGAGGGAGCAGAGAGGGACTCAGGCATCTGGCCCTGGGGCGAAAAAGGACGAAATCCGTAGGGAGTCCATGCAGGGGTGCAAAAGCCGCTGGGGTCCTCTGTGGAGCAGGTCACTGGCCACCATGGTTACTCTTGCAGACTGGGTGCTACCAGAGCCCTTGCCCCCCTTCCTCATTCTTAGCCAAACCCATAGGTCTCAGTGTTGCTAGAGTCTGGGTGGGGGAAAACTGAAGTGGGGCCTTTGTGTGCTGCCCCAACAGGCTGGGGAGCTGTCTCGGTGCTGAGCAGAGCCGGCGTGGAGGAGGAGGTAATGGAGGCAAAATGAAGCTGCTCTTCCTTCCCTTTTCTTGTGGTTATTCTCAGGTTGTCCCATTTTGCTGAAGCTCTTCAGTGGACTGAGCTCGCGTGGAGTGGATTTTGTGGACAGCTGTCTAATGGTGTCTAAGTTGATCTCTGTTGGAGACTTCTACTTCGCCATCTTGGTGATGGCATCTGGAGAGGCTCTCTGGGAGTTATGAAACTCCATCCCAGACAAAAAGGAACTTAAGCAGGATCATGTGACCCCATTTTGGGGAGCCTGAAAAAAGGGACCTTGCAGTGGACAGACTGGACATCCAAGTACTTTAGAAAGCCTTGGGGGACAGACATGACTCATCAGGTGCCCTTTCCACAAGCACTCGTGTGTGCCAGGCACCAGGCACAGAAGGCAGCTCTGTCCCAGGGAGGTCTTAGCCCAGGAGAGAAGACAAATCAGGATCACATATAGATAAATGTAATCAATACCAAAGAAAGGTTAGGATGGAGAATGACAGGAGCAGAGGGTGTCTGCAGGTGTCCAGGGGTGGGCCGGGGCTTAGAGAAAGCTCCCAGCAGAGTCCTACACTGCCCCCTACAGGGCCACAGGGCCACAGCCTGACTTGGGAGAGTCAGTAAGGTGCGTTCCAGGTGAGGGACACAGTCCATGCAAAGGCACAGAGGCAGTGAGAAAGCAGGGGCATTCAGAAAAACACGAGTGTCATATAAAAGCACCATTCTCCCTAGGAGATGGGCATAATATGTACTACGGGGTATGTAATGTACATTTATGGCCATGAAAACTATTACAATGACTTTTCTGGAAAAGAGAATAATATGGGAGACTTACTCTGAATTACTTACAAAAAAGAAAATTCAACGTACAATGATTTGAGGGCCCTCCAGCCAACATAAAGAAATCAGCATTTTACTTTCATACATCATTAGCTGGTCCTTATTCAGTGAACACAATTATTTCCATATTTTGGGCTGCAAAATACTCAGAAATTTAGCAATTTTGTTTACTTAACACTAGTTTTTGTTTACTTAACACTAGCTTTCTTTAAAACGAAACTTACACATCACCCACAAGTTCCAGAAACGAGTGTGAGAGCAGAGGCTTATCTACACAGAAGTTTAAGGACCATGTCCTCTAACACGGCAAGTCTGGGATGTGGCTCAACCCACCTCCTGCTTGGTTAGCATAAGTCAAAGTTAAATGCATTCTTCATATTGGGATATAAACACATGAAGATGATTTGAACGAAGCATTTCTCGTGTTATTGCACCAGCAGAGGTGATACTAAAAATACTGAACAACCAACACAACAAGGTCACCAAGCACTCCCGTGGACGCTACGCTGGCTGTGGGGAGCAGGCCAGCTGCCCTGCTGTTCTGCTGAGGGACAGCGCTTCCGGTACAGTCAGCCACATGCTCTGGTAACACTGTACAAAAGATATGCATTTTGCCTTTTCAATACATGGCAGAAAACTTTACATAAGTGCAAGATGAGAAACAACATAACCACTCTCGGCTTTATCAAAATCTTTCAAGAAGTTCCCAATGCTGTGCTGTTATATAAAATCACAAACAGGGGTGCCTGGGTGGCTCAGTTGGTTAAGCGTCCGGCTTCAGCTCAGGTCATGATCTCACGTTCATGGGTTCGAGCCCTGCATCGGGCTCTGTGCTAACAGCTAGCTCAGAGCCTGGAGCCTGTCTTCAGATTCTGTGTCTCCCTCTCCCTCTGCCCCTCCCCGCTCATGCTCTGTCTTTCTCAGTCTCAAAAATAAATAAAACATTAAAAAAATAAGATAAAATCACAAACAAATTCTTTTCAGAGATGCACCCCGAACTACTTTTGGGTAAAATGACAGATGCTTTGGATGTTTCCAAATGCTACAGCATTACAATATGGGGCAAAGGTCAATAAAACAAAGACACGCACAGATCCCCTGATCACACTGGTATTTTCTCACAAGAAGTAGTATTTTCCAACCTGAGAGGGTGATGGCCATCACTTCCTTAGCCACGGGTCTTCCTGAATCTGTTGAGTGTTCTCGGAAAATCTCTCGAAAAGCCTAAAACAACTCCCTGAAGAATTTCATACAACTGGGAATCAACCGAGCGCCGGCCAGCTGGGACAAGTTCTGACTGTACATGGACAGGCAGAGTGAGTACTCTTTAGAGAGATTCACTTTACAGGTGGCACCGGAAAAAGTCTCAAAAAATTCACAGGTGTTTTAAAGTCCTTCTAATCCTCCTCTCGAAAGAAAGAAAGAAAGAAAGAAAGAAAGAAAGAAAGAAAGAAAGAAAGAAAGAAAGAGAAAGAAAGAAAGAAAGAAAGAAAGAAAGAAAGAAAGAAAGAAAGAAAAGGAAGGAAGGAAGGAAGAAAGAAGAAAAGAAAGAAAGAGAAAGAAAGAAAGAAAGGGATAAATTAGTCAGAAAAATGACCTGCTGGGTCGCCGTATGAACTGCTCATTTACATTTCTAATTTTAACATCAGATTCCTCATGCGAAGTAGTATTACTGATCTGCTAGGAATCACTCTTCCTTAAGACTTCACAGACTCTTACACAAGCCACAAAAAAGTTTTAATACAGATTCCCACATGGGGCTCCCCTCATTTTCAAGAAATGCTGGGCTTGTAAAATAAACAATTTAGAATATTTTTCTAGGAAGACTGAAACAATACTTCTTTAGAAATGTGAACTGAGAGCATCCTGAAAATGTAGTAAGTCGTGGGAGTTTTATACATAACATTTACCAGACAATGATATAATAACATGTATTTGGTTTTCGGCCTTGATCCCAGGACAGAGCTCCTAAAACCCTTGGAATTTCCCATGATAGGGGTGCCTGCTGTTAGTCACAAAGTGTCACTTTTGGAGTTTACGCTGAGGTGACTTAGGGCGGGGTCCTGTGAGCCCCAGGATGGCTCACGAGAGAGACCAAATGATTAGAGGGGCTGAAAGTTTCAGCCCCACTGCCTCAACTCGGGACTGGTGGGGTGAAGGCTGGAGACTGTGCTCTTGAACAACAGGATGTGATGAGCTTCCGGGCTGATAAACAAGAACACATCCTTGTGCTAGGATGGTGCACCTCAAACACCAGGGGGACAGGAGTTCTTGTGCTTGGGATCCTTCCGGACCTGTCCTATTTATCTCTTCATCTGGCTGCTCATCTGTACCCTTCTGTATCCTTTGCAGCAACTCAGTATTCTAGCAAGTAAATGGTTTCTCTCTCAGTTCTTGTGTGCCATTTTAGAAAATTCATCAAACCCAAGCAAGGGGTCCTTGGGAACCTCAGATTTCTAGCTGTTGGGTCAGAAGCACAGGTTAATAGGCAAGACTTGCGACTGACATCTGGGGTGTGTGTGTGTGTGTGTGTGTGTGTGTGTGTGTGTTGGGGGGTGTGTGTGTGTTGGTGGGTGAGGCAGTCTAAGCCTGTAACCTGTGGGATCTGATGCTGTCTCCAGGTATATAATATTGGGACTGATTTGTAAGCCACCCCCAGCCCCCAGTTTCTCTGGAGAATCAGAGAATTGGTTGAGGGTGTTGGAAAATGCTCCACTGACCAATACTAAATTAGCTCCCTTCTTTATTTTTCCTGAAAGGCCTTTATTAAGAACCACCGTGGTTTGGTTCTCCAGCAACTTTTATTGGTCAAAGGATGTGGAATTATATGCAGTACCTGGGTTTAATTAATAGGCTCATTTATAAACCAAGTTAACATCTTATTTTAAAAATTCTTGCTTTTGAATAAACCAATATGGTAGAACAGACATGCTGCTATCCCATGCAGAGAGCTGTTCAGAAATGAGCAGCTTGCAAAACTATCGTAGATGAGACGCTGAATCGAACATTCTTCCAAGGTCCAAGGAGTAGTTCAGTCTGAGAATTTGCTTCATATTCTGATTTTTCGAAACAAAATATTCCAGGCATAAAAAAAAAGCAAAATTAAAATGCCTAAAACAGATACATACTGATATTATTTTTTACCCAAGTCACTTTCCAGAGTGTCTAGTGCCACTGTGCTCTGTTGATTAAATAAGACAACAAAAGCAGTAGGCAGCTTCTAACTGAAAGGCAGTGAAATTCGCCCATCAGCCTGCAGGTAAAGGTCACAGTGAAAGAACATATATATATAAGGTGAAGAATGCTTTTTAACCCTTTAGCCTTAAATAATACTGTATTTCAACTTAAAAAAAAGTTCTATTATGTTTTTTGCATTGACATTTTAAGATGTCAGAACAAGTCTTTGTAATACAATATATATTATCCTTCAATATACCTTATGTGAATTAAAAACATGTCAACTTGATAACTGTAGTAAGGCATTTAAGTATTCAGCAAAAGCTATACAGAAATTGCTTGATGAGTGGTATTCCTTTAATATCAACTGGATTTAGTGGGTTTCCTTAAAATGAACACAAAACAACAAAAGCTTAAAAAAGAGGCAGTGACGTCATACACTGAATCCTCGGAGAAGCACAGGTAACGAGCAGTGATTTCCAGCAGGAGACCAGACGGGGACACGTGAGCAGCCCAGTTACACTGTCCAGCGTGTTTACCAACAGATGAAAGTAGAATCAATTTCCTAGTAGGTTTGGGTAAAGGGAACAGAATCCTTAGTGCTAATCACGGTGCCTAAAACCCAGTAGGTGCTCTGGCTACACTTCCTGAATCGATCTGGATGAAGGTGCTTTAATATCAACAGAGTGCTGGAAGGGTCAAGTTCATGGAAAAACTCCCATTTTCCATTTTATTTCCGTGTCTGAGTAACTACTGGTCTAGTATTTCAAGTGTGGGTTACGTAAACACTTTGTGGACCGTGGCAAACGGAATTAAAGAAGCATCGCACTGGCCATCAATGCCAGAGTCTTTGAATATTAGGTCATCAATACCCAACTGTGCAATGTAGCTGACGTGATGATCAAAGTACACTCACCATCAACAGGTTTTAGTTCATATGATTAAGAAAAGTAAAATTTTAGACTGCACGAGAGCAACGTTCTATCATATCCTACATCAGATACCATGCTGTGGAGACGTATTGAGCAAGGAGAGTCTATATACAGCACACAGTGAGGATTTAAACCAAAGATGGAAGGGAAAACATGGAACAGAAAACTTTTACATACATGTATGCCTCTAATGGTCCTGTCCATTTAACGAGATTTATTACATGATTTGCCGTGTCACATCTACTAGCCTGCGTATCACCCCACATTACTTTTCTTCACAGAAATCTCTACTTCTGTATAAAGTAGAAGAAGATGGTGGTAAAAAACTTCAAGCTCCAACAAGTGTGTCCCAAATAACGCCTGAACACCTAAAAAATATTAAAAACAATTTAGAAATATGCATAACTATAAATGTACAGACAAATACAACTTAAAGTCCCACAGGGACTTGGTGAATATATCTTCTGACTTCACTTAAATGTAACGTAGGCCTGTTAGATGATGTTGCAGGTGCATAAAAAGTCCACTGCAGGAGGTGGAAGAAGGGAAGCCTTCCAAAGGCAAGATCTCTACTTGTAAATTTTATAAATAAGACTTCTATTTTAGCAACAGACACCTTCATTTAGACTTCAATTAACCCAGTAAAGTCTCTGTATGGATACAAAGGCAGAAGACTCTCTACCTCAATTAATCCCATCAACAACCTCCCTTCCTGCCTTTCTAACTAAGAGCCTAAGGATTTCCTATAAAGTTTACATTCTTTTAAGCAGAACTTCTTTTTTTTTTAATTTGTAGAGTTTAATCTACCATTTTCTGTTTGTTTTTCTATTTGTCTGATCTGTTCTTTCCTCCCCCTTTCCTCCTTCAGCCGTCATTTTGATGATTTAGATTAATTATGTGTTTATTTCCTTCTCATTCCTGGGTTGGCTTATTAGCCAAACCTCTTCATCGTGTTATTTTAGTGGTTGGTTTTCTTATTAAGATTTTACTTTTTGTGAGCAGTTTGAGGTTCAAAACAAAAATGGGGGAGAAGTTCGTAGATGTCCCAAATTCCCAGATACCTGCTGGCCCGCATACATGCAGAGCCTCCCTTCTGATCGGCATCCCAGACCAGAGTGGAACATTTGTCACAACAGATAAATCTACACTGACACGTCATTACCACCCAGAGTCCACTATTTACACGACAGTTCGCTCTTGATGCTGTGCATTGTATGGGCTTGGACAAATCATAATGACATGTATCCATCATTACAGTATCACATGGAGTATTTTCATGGCCCCAAATACCCTCTATGCTCCACCTGTTCATCCCTCCCATCCCCAGCCCCTGGTCTTTTAATTATCTCCATAGTTTTGCCTTTTCCAGAATGTCATATTGTTGAAACCATACAGTATGTGGCCTTTTCATGGCGTGAAGCTTTTTTTTTTCTTTTTTCTTTTTAGCGCTGAATAATAGTCCATTGCCTGGATGTACCACAGTTTAGTTACATTTGCGGAAGGACATCTTAGTTGTTTCCAAGTTTTGGTAATTATGAATAAAGCTGCTATAAATGTTCATGTGCAGATTCCTGTGTTTTCAACTCCTTTGGGTAAATATCAAGAAGTGAGACTGCCGGATCGTATTGTAGGAGTAGGTTTAGTCTCATAAGAAGCTGCCACGCTGTCTTCCCAACTGGCTGGACCATTTTGCATTCCCGGCAGCAGTGAATGGCAGTTCCCACTGCTCCACATCCTTGCTAGCATTTGGTGTTGTCAGTGTCTTTAGTGTTAGCCGTTCTAATAAGTATGTCGTAGTGTTATCTCATCGTTGTTTTAATTTGCTTTTCCCTGATGACATATATATGATATGCAGTATCTTTTCATATACTTCCTGCCATCTATGGCATGTCTTCTTTGGTGTCTGTTAAGGTCTTGGGACCATTTTTAAATTGGGTTGCCTTCTTTCTGTTATATTTTAAGGGTTCTTTATATTATTTGGATAACAATCCTTTACTAGATGTCTTTTAGAAATATTTTCTCCCAGTCTGTGGCTTGTCTTCTCACTCTCTTGGTGTCTTTTCTAGAGTCCAAGTTTTGTAATGGAATCCAGCTTATCAACTGGTTCTTTCATGGATCTTGCCTTTGGTGCTGTATCTAAGAAGTCAGCATTATACTGAAGGTCATCTAGGTTTTTTTTCCTCTGTCATCTGGTAGGAGTCTTACGGTTTTCTGTTTTACATTTGGGCTGGTGATCCATTTTGACTTAATTGTTGTGAAGAAGGGAGCAAGGTATGTGTGTATGTGTCTAGAGATTTTTTTTGGGGGGGGGGCACGTAGCTAGCCAGTTGCTCCAGCACCATCTGTTGCAAGGACTACCTTTGCTCCTTCATCAAAGATCAGTTGACTATATTTATGTGGGTGTTATTTCTGTGCTCTCTGTTCTGTTCCATGGATCTATCTGTGCACTCTTTCATCAATACCAAACTGTCTGGACGACCACAGCTGTATAGTGTCTGGAAGTCCCAGGGCCATGGTCGTCCAGCTTTGTTCTTCTTTAACACCGTGCTGCTTATTTTGGGTCTTCTTCCACTCCATGTCAACTTTGGAATCACTTGGGTTTTTCCTAATACAGATCTTCTACATAATTTGTTAGAATTAGACCTAAGTACTTCTCTTTTTGTTGAATGCTAATATACACAGTATTGTGTTTTTAATTTCAAATTGTACTTATTCATTGCTGGCATATAGGAAAGTGAGTTTTGCATATTAACCTTGTGTCCTGCTATATAACCCTGCCATACGACTGCTTATGTAGGAGTTCGTGGATTCTTTTGGATTTTCCACAAAAGAACCATATTATCTGTGAACAAAGATATTGATTTCTTCCTTCCCTCTCTGTGTACCTTTTATTTCCATTTTTGGTCTTACTGCATTGGCTAGAACTTCCAGCATGATGCTGAAAAGGAGTGGCGAGACGAGACATCCTTGCCTTGTTTCTTGTATGAGCTGGAAAGCTTCAAGTTTAATGATGTTAGCAGTAGTTTCCTATAGATATTCTTCACCAAGTTGAGGAAATTCCCCTCAGGTCCTAGTTTACTGAGAAGTTTCATCATGAATGGGTGCTGGATTTTGTCAAATGACTTTCCTCTTGGTGGGGTTGTGATTTTTCTTCTGTAACCCGCTGATGGATGGATTACAAGAACTGACTCTGGAATGTCGAACCAGCCTTCCATGCCTGGGATGAATCCCATCTGGAAGTGGAATAGAATTCTTTTGTACAGTGTTGGATTTGATTTACTAAAATTTTACTGAGGATTTTTGCATCTATATTCATGAGAGACACTGCTCTGTAGTTTTCTTGTAATGTCTTTGTTTGGTGTTGGAATTAGGGTAATGCTGGTCTCATAGAATGACGTAGGACATATTCTAGCTGCTTCTGTCCTGTGAAAAGAGTTTGTAGGGAAATGGTGTAATTTCTTCCTTAAATGGTAGAACTCACTAGTGAACCCATCCGGGCCTAGTGTTTTCTGTTTTCAAAGATTATTAATTATTGGTTCATTTTTAAAAATAGATGTAGACTTATTTAAATTGTCTATTTTTTTTCTTGAATTTTGGCAAATAGGCCTTTCAAGGAATTGGTCTGTTTCATCTATATTATCAAATTTGTGGGCATAGTGTTCTTTTATTATCCTTTTAATGTCCACAGGATCTGCAGTGATGTCCCCTCTTTCATTTCTGATATTAGTAATTTATGTCCCTCCTTTTTCTTAATTAGCCTGGCTATGAGGTTATTTATTTTATTGATCTCTTTCAATAAATCAGCTTTGATTTTGATTTTTCTCGACTGATTTCTTGGTTTTAATTTCACTGATTTCTGCTCTAGTTTTTATTATTTCTTCTGCCTACTTTGAATTTAATTTGCTCTTCTTTTTCTAGTTTCAGATGACTGATTTTTAGATCTTTCTTCTTTTCTAAGTATGCATTCAATGCTATAAATTTCCCTGTAACACGGCTTACACTACATTCCACATTTTGAGAAGTCGTGTTTTGATTTTCATTTAATTCAAAATGTTTTTAAGTTCTGCTTGAGATTTCTTCTTTGACCCACAGTTATTTAAAAGTGTATTGTTTAACCTCCACATATTTTGGATATTCTGGTCGTCTTTCTGTTACTGATTTCTAGTTCAATTCCATTGTGGTCTAAGAGATGACACCGTATGATTTCTAATCTTTAAATTTGTTAAGGTGTGCTTTATGGCTTAGAATGAGGTCTGTCTTGATGAATGTTCCATGTGAGCTTGAGGAGAATGTTTCAACGCTGTTGTTGAAAATACCTACTTTTGATTATAGTCACATTTCTGCTTCAATGTGGCTGTGAGAAGCGACAGCAACTGGTCCCGAGCTCCCCAATAATGAGGAGCACAAGGTGGCCCCGGCAGAGACGCTGTGACGCGGGCACCTACCTGTGCAGCGCAGGCAGCTCCTAACAGCCACACTCCTGAGCGCCTGGGGCCTGCGCGCGACGCGGTGACCGCAGCTGCCTCAGCGCAGCGTCCCCGTACTGGATCCCGGAGCCCATCCTTTCTGGGTCCAGCTCACCTGAGGACCAAGCAAGCCTTCTTGAAAAAAGTTTTTATGCTTCTGTGATCCCCAAAACATACCAAGTGAAGAAAGCAAAAGTGCAGAGCACTGTGTACAAACAGCGTTCTGCGGGGTCCGGGTGGCGCAGTCAGTTACACATCTGACTCTGTGGACTCGGGCTCAGGTCGTGACCTCAGGGGTTAGGAGTTCGAGCCCTGCTTCAGGCTCTGCGCTGACAGTGTGCACGCAGCCTGTGCGGGGTATTTCTCTCTCTCTCTCTGTCCCTCCTCCACTCGCACTCTCTCAAACAAGCAGACATTAAAAAAAGATAAACAAGTGTTTTGAATAAAAGCATACATGTTTTATCTTTGGAAGGACACAGACGGAAGTGATAATGACGGCTGACCTTAGGAAGCAGTTTTAGATGGCTTAGGGACTCGAGAGGGGTTGTGGAGGGAGACTTTCACTGCAGCCTCCTTCATATTTTTTGAATTTGGAATTATGTGCATATATTAGGTACACAAAGATAAATTAATTTCAAATTAAACGACAAGGGGACCATTTCCTACTTACTGGACTGCTAAGAACACGAGCATGATAATATACCCTGTGGACGTGACTTTCATGCGCTAAGCACTTGGCTTCATCCTAGTGGGACTCTAAAGAGCTACAACCAGGACAGCAGGAATGGGACAGCCTCGACCTTATATCCGAGTACTTACGTTCCTTGACTGGGCAGTTCCACTCCTAGAAACCTATCCTATACACATACATGCGAAATGGTAATATAGAAGTTATTTACTGCAGTATTATTTGTGACAGCAAGATGTTGGCAATAATCCAAATGTCCAAAGTAGACTGGCTAAACAAATTATGGCACCACAGACAACGGAATATTACACACACACACAAAATACGGGCCTAGGTACATTAGCATACATATGTGTAGGGAAGTCTCTATATGTTGATTTGTAATCATCCGTAGATCTAATAAGTACAAAAAACAAGGTGCAGCAGAATCTATAGTATGCTAACGTGTGTAAGAAAAAAAAGAGGAGGAAATAACAGAATGTACTATGTATTTGGAAAGTTTAAAAAGTACTGCTGAAAAATTTTAATTACTATCTTTATATTCTTTCACCTAGATGTAATTATGATTTTGATGATCTCAGAAGAAATATATCTTGAAAGTTTTAAATGAGTCAATTCATATATACTATATTCATGGGTGCAGTATTAAGGCAGCAAGCTAATTAAATAAAACCTCATGCTGAGCTCAATAATACTCAACACCAAGCCAATTTTAATAACAATGTATGTATGTTATAGAGTCTTTAAAAGTAAGTTTTTGTACCAAATTTAGTAAAAAAAAAAAAATTCTGTTTTCAGATCAAGAAAATCCAGAAGGATGAAGTGTCCCTCTCTTGTATCGGGGCCCTGACCCTCTCTCCCTCCACCGCCTCGAGCACCCTACTTTCTCTGTCATGTCTTCTCCCTACCTCCTCTCCTTTCTCTTCTACCTCATTTTCTTTCTTAGTACTTAAAAATGCTAAAATGTCCTCCATCACAAAACCTCTTTGATCCTTTGTACTTTACGATACCAGTACCTTCCTCCTCAAGAGAGGAATAAAAACTCACTCTTTCTCACTTCCTCTTTGTTCCTCAGTTGCTGTCTTCTATTTTCATAATTCTACTGGAGCTGTTCTTGATGAAGATGATCAATGATATCACCCGCCCCGTGCAGATTTTTTAGCTTAGTTCTTAGCTTATGAGACTGTTCTCCATCTCACGTGATGGCAAACAAGTCTTGGACTCTTACCATTTTGGCTGAAAAGATACCCACTTTCTCCTGGTTCTTTCCAGACATCTCTGACCATTTCCTTCTCTTTCGTAGGTTCCTTCTCTTCTCTCTTAGTCTCCATGGTTCTGCTTTCGACCACTGCTTTTCTCACTCGCAGCCGCTCTCGGATGACCACATTCCCCCCTAGTTTTGACTACTCCTACGTACTGACGACTCCCAAGTGGGTATCGCCGGCCCAGACCTCCCCCCGAGCTCGTAACTGTACATGCCTGTTGTGCCAGTGGCCCTGCAAAGGGAACATGCCCCAAGCAGAATCCCCTTCATTCCCTTGAGCCAGCCTATCCTTGGCTTAATGACATCTCTTTACTGAGTTACCCAAGTGTGACATCTAGTTGTCCTTGGCTCCTCATGCCTTTCTGACCCCACCTCTCCACCCCCCACCACAAATCAACTGCCCCGCCCTACTATTTAGCATTGGAGTCATATGATGCTACTACCAAAATACTTCTTAGATTCATCTATATCTCTTTCTCTCTATTTCTACATCCTCCTTAAAGTTCTAATCAGTCATATTTTACTTGGATTACTCAAAAATGCCTTAATTGCTTTCCTGGTCTTTCCCTCTGTCCTCAACATGGCCACCTACACGCATGATTTATCTCGGGTCCCAACTTGACATTATTACTCACTGCTTCCCATCCCTGAATAGCTTCCCATCCTCTGCAGCAGTGGTTCTCAATCCTGGATGAACACCAGCATCAATCACACACGGGGGCTTTTAGAGATGCTGATGCCTGGACGATGCTTCAGCCCAGTTAATCAGCATCTCAAGAGGTGGGGCCTGGGATCTGATTTTTCGTGCATCCCGGGTGACGTTAGTGTACAGCCAGAGTTGAGACTCAGTAACCCACAAGATAAAGTTCCAGATCCTTGATGAGAATCACTAGCCTGGCTGGTGCCTCTGTCCAACCTTCTCCCCCGCCACCCCCACCGCAGTCTCTCTGTTCTCTGCCGTCATTTCCCATCTCAACTCTTGCTGTCCTGTCTGCTGGACTGCCCCCCGCCACCCCCTGGGCTGCTCGGTCATCACCTCCTCTTAGAACCTTCCTGACACCATCTTGATGACCCGGCCGGGCAGGTTCCCCGCCTCCGCTGACCCCAGGATTCTATGTGCTTCTCAATGACTGTGTCCACCACACTGCATCGTAATTATCTTTGATGTGTCTCATGAAAGTCAGCTTCTTGAGGACAAGGGTTGTGATTACTCCATGTTTGTGTCCCAGCACCTGATAAAGATCCGACATTCATATACTTGAGTAAATTAATTAAAAAGTGAATGTCTACATAGAATTTTGGTAATATTTAACTAAAGTTAACTTTAATAATGACAACTACATAGTATTTTGTCAGCTGCCTAGGGCTATTTATTTTAATTTTTTTATGTTTTAAAAAAATGTTTATTTAATTTTGAGAGAGAGAGTGTGCGTGCAAGCAGGAGAGGAGAGGGAGACGGAGGATCCGAAGCAGGCTCTGCACTGAGAGCAGAGAGCCCAATGCAGGGCTCGAGTTCATGAACCATGAGATGATGGCTAGAGCCAAAGTCAGACACTTAACTAGCAGAGCCACTCAGGCGCCCCTGCTTATTTTAAATTCATTTTTACTGAAGCAACAAATACAACAATGAGACAGGTTACTACTGAGGATGCTCAGTTAGTGTCAGACATAAATCATCCACGATGTGCAAGCTGTGAGCGCCAACATCATGCATGTGCCCATAGCTTCCTTAACCTCATGCAGGTGGTCCCCCATCATGCAGCACGACCGTGGCCCAGCAGGGCTTGCAAGCTGCTGACAGACAGTGAACAGAGATCCGATCTTCCTCCCCTAAGCGATGGATCCCCAAAAGGCCGTGGTTCTGAAAGCAAACAGCCACTGAAGGCCTGCCTGCCCACCCCCTCTCACCAGGGGGGCACAGGAGCCACTATGAACAAGGGTGGGTTTTCACCTCAGCCACATGGACAAGACCTCCAAAACCATAAGTGGCGATCTGAGGTTGGCAGGTGTAGAGAGAATACCCTTTGACTAAATCACTCCTGGAAAATTAAAAGGTGATACTATTGGGCTAGAGGGTAAAATATGCTAAAGAAAAGCTTATCAATGGAAACCCTTTACCTGATTCAATTTTGTTAAGTATTTTCCTTGCACATTGTACAAAGGCCTCTTCCACATTCTCCCCCGTTAGGGCGCTTGTTTCCAAAAACATCAGCTCTAAAAGTGACATCAAACAAAACACGAAGCCATGTTTAGAAGACGATCACAATTCAATTACCAACAGCTTCTCTTCGAATGGCGGGCAAACAGAATTTATTACTTAAATACCACACACTTCTGCAAAGAAAACCAGTAAATATAAATATATTTTTTTAAATGTTAGAAGACTTCTGAGCTTTGCTGCAAAGTGAGAGATGCCCCATGCCAGCACTGATGGCCCCTGGAGAGGCCGCGCTCGGGGTCTGTTGGGAGGCTGCGACACGGGACGGATATCCTCCAAACCATGGGTATGACGAAAAGGTTTTCGTCTGGGGGCGGGCTACACTGCGGCTTGTCACTCCTACGGCAAGGAGGTCTTCTATCAGTTAATACTCTTCTTATCTTCAGGGCGCTTACCAACCCAGCGGAAAGGCCGGCTCTCCTGGCTTCTGAATTTCTAAAGGGTTTCTTTACAAACTCGTGAGGCCTTAGGTTCTCACATGCTTATTTTCTTAGCACCAAACCAGCCAACCTGTAGGAGTGCCAGTTGGTAGTCCTGGGCTCCACGTGCAAATTGACACTAGGATATTTTAGTTCTTGACTGGTTATGAAAATTATTTAAGATGTCTAAATTCTGATCATTCTATTATCTATGAGCAACGTTAATTTTATGTGTCATTCTCTGATGTTCTATGTGGAAATTCAGAGAGGTTTCAAAGGCATCTATAACCAAGTGGCTTAAATTTAATGTAAGTAAAATAAAGCCAATAAACCTAATATCTCTTCCACTGCATCTTCTTTTGTTTAGATCCAACATTTCACCAACTTAGCTCCAAATTACATTGGGAAAAAAAAAAAAGGACAAGTCATCATCTGATTAGGGCCTTTAAAAATTATTATTATAAACTTCACTTTAGACCAAAGCCTGGGCTGTTCAAAGACCTTGGACCAAAAGGTCATTACACAGTATTAGTACATCTGCTTTCACCATCATCATAACCCTGGCAGGCAGAATGCAGTACAGCGAAAATAGGTTAAATAAGTCTACATTTACTAAAAACAACAGGAAATATCACTTTTCTTAAGTACGGCTGAATCCTAAAATTCCAGTAGATGTTGTAAACTCAGAGAAATGTTATTATCCCCAGATCTGCCCATCTGAAAAGCAGTAGTATTAAGCAAAAGGTTACTTGCCATTTTCTTGAGCAAATCTGGAGGCTTCTAAGAAAGTCACTTCCCGATCTGCGTCCAGGTCCTTCTTGTTCCCACAGAGGATGATCACAATGTTCTGACTTGCTAGCATTCTGGCATCTGTTAACCAATTAGTAAGCGCATTGTAGGTTTCTCGGCTGCATAATATAAGATTGTGAAAATAATACATGTATTTTACAAAACTAGCAACTCTGTCCAGTCGCTCACACTACTCACACTGCTTTCAAACACGCCAGGGGAATGTCAGCGACCTTTCAGGTCACTCAGGGACCTGGAGCGCTCAGTGACACACCATACCACACGGTTTGTTTGTTGGTTTGTTTTTCCAGAAAAGTGGAAACAGTAAGTCAGATATTTTGCTATGTTTTTGCCCTGTCGTTGCAAAAGGAAACAGAGGTCCTTCATTTGTTTTACTAATATTTACTGAGCTTGAAGCTCGAAGCTCAGTTACGTGCAACATGGGGACGCAAGCTTTAACAGCTAACTGTGGCCGTTTAGCAGATGTGCGCAGCACGCTCGTACCTCGTAGGAATTTATCACTTTCTTTATAAAGACTCTGTGACATAAGCTCTATCTCCCTTTTCCTAGAGAAACCTGAGGCCCCAAGAGATTATTTAAGGTGCCAGAAGTGACACAAGCAGCCAGTGGTGGAACCGGGACTTGACCAGGTCTGTCCGCCTCCAGGACCAACTCCGAGACCTGGCGTGTTCTGCCCGGGTACATTCAGGGACCAATGTGCCCGGCTGGCACACACAGCCTGATGACCCTGCAGTTAGCAGGCTGAGCCTTTCACTACCTGAGCAAGTGTGGTAGGGCCGGGCCAGGAGCCACCCACCTCATCGCCAGTGTGCCTCCTTCCGAACACACAGACTGGGTGTCACAGCAGCAGGTGACACTGGGCATGTTGCTACCCGGGAAGAGCTGCCAGATGATAGGTAGAGATGACATGTTTAAGGTGGTGCCGGCACACGCTGAGCTCAGTGCTGTCTGACGGGGCTTCCGCCAGGACAGGATGTTCTAGAATCCACAGTGTCCTATACAGCAACCACCAGCCATGTGCGGCTACTGAGCCCTCGAGATGGGGCAAGCGAGACCAAGGAACTACATTTCTAATTTCATTCATGATATGTGGGCGGTTGCTACACACAGGACAGTGCACTCAGACCCTTATGATGTGCCAAGAGCTTCACGCTAACGGATTCAACCAGCTGCCAACCTCACAAATCTTACACAACTATCAGCACTCCCTGTAACGGACCAGGAAACCGAAGTCCAGACGCTCCGACTCCTTCCCCTGAGGACCACGTGGCCAACAGCTCGGAGCTGCATGTGAACCCGGGCGATCAGAGCCCAGAGCCTGGGGCCCAAACAGCCGTCAACATCGATGACTTCTAGTGATTCACCGCACATAAACCTTCACTTTGGGAGCCCTGAGGAATGTGTCAAAGCATCAGGCTAAGAAACATAATGAAGCGCTGGGGATGCTTTTTCTAAAACCTCACTGATGCATCTCCTCGCTGGCCGAGGGATGGCAGCAGCCGGCTCAGACCCTGTACGACCCCGGATGAAAGGGCTGGGGGGGTCCAGAATCCCAGGCAGGTGGCACACGATGCGTGTGCACAGGAGGCCGGACTCTGGACTCCAGGGAGCAGAGGCTCGGCCTCCTCCACCCGGGGGGGTGGGGGTGGGTCACGTTACCTGGTGATGTCGTAGACCAGCAGTGCTCCCGCGGCCCCTCTGTAGTAGCTCCTCGTCACGGACCTGGAAGAGTCACACTGCTCTTATTTCCGGCCGACCAGGGTCCCTTCCCTCTGATCACTGTCACCTACTTTGCTTTGCAAACCGCCACACAGGGACTGGCAGTGCTCAAGCCCAAAACGACTCAGACAGACATCCGGATGTGTACACCAGGGGTTCGTCTGTCTGGACGCATGTCACAGACGTGCTGGGGAGCTGGGGGACGCTAGGCTGAGATAACCAGGACACTTCCTGGCAGGAGAGGACGAGCTCCCACAGCACCTAAGATTACCTCTGGCCTCACAAGGAGGGACAAGTGTCCGGGAGCCACCGGCACCCCTACCCTGCTTCCTCTGGGGAGTGCCAGGCTTCCCCAAGGCCCTGCACAGCTGCTCCACTCTTTTCCTGGGAAAAGGGAATCCGCTCATCATCCAACCAGGAATCCATATCCACTACCCCCACTGCCCCCGTCCTCACCTTCCTTCCCCTCCCCACTCCTAATGGGGAAGCCGTTACCTATGTGGGCCTCTGACACCTTCTCTGTTCTTGCAGTCTTCCTATTTTCTCTCAGTTCTATGCTTTCTCGCAGTATCAGCCTCTGCCCTCCAGCCACAGAGAAAGTGCTCAGCCACCTCCCGTCTCAATCCACCAGCTCCGCGGCACAAGCCCCGTGGCTGCCGTCTGTCGTGTGCTCTTCCCCTGCACCCAAGCCCCTCGGCCAGTGTCTCCTTTTCTTCACCCCTGCTCTGGCGCCCGTCTCCAAGTCCAGCAGTATTTCTTGGTCCCCATCCCTCCGACTTGCCTCCCCCCTCCCAGATCCCACCTCCCTCCCGGCACTTCTGCAGCCACCGCCTCTCCTCCCTCACTGGCCATTTCTCCTCCTCCAGCTCTGGGTCACTCTTCCTGAGCCTGCCTTGTTTACACTGGAGTTCCCCAGGGCTGGGGCTCAGGCCCGGGTTCTCTCCTCTCTTCACACCTTGACGTGAGAGTGATCTTCAGCTCAGACTTCTGTAAGAGCCAGCTGCTGCCCCAACATCTCCTCGTGGCTGCCCGTGAACACGTCACACTTAACATTTACAAGACGCAACATTTTGGTTCCTATCTGCTATGTCCACTCTGTTTTGGGGGGTGGGGAATACCACCATCCCTCTGTTTACACAGCCAGAAAGCTCTGCTTTTATCCCCACCTCCTCCTTTTGCTCATTTCCATACTGGACCCATCCGTCAGGTCTTGGCTCACTAACTGATGTACCCAAAGTTGTGCCATCTTCTATCTTAATCAGTTCCATCCCAACCCAATCCCCCAGGTCTCTGCTTGCACCCCTGCAGTCACCCACTACCATGCATGTCCCCACTGTCACTTGTGTCCCTTGGTACACTTTCCTGAGCAACCAACTTCCTCATCAACACCTACAAAGGCTTCCTGTGCTCAGGGGCTGGAAATTGACTTCAATTGCCAACAGTCAATGATGTAACCAGTCGTGTTTACCTACTGAAACCTCCGTAAGAACCCCTAAATGATGGGGTTCAGAGAGCTTCTGAGTTCACCATCACATGGAGGTGCTGGGAGGGCAGAGCACCCAGAGAGGGCCTGGGAGCTCAGCACTCAATCCCCGCACACACGGCCCCGTGCGTCTCTTCCATCTGGCTGTTCGTGGGTTGTAGCCTTTACGATAGACTGGTAACCACAAATGCGGCGCTTTTCTAACTTGTGTGAGTTGTTCTAACAGATTATGGAACCTGGGGCTGTTTCACGGGAACCTGTGAATTTGTGTGCTGCTGGGCGGACAGGAGGTGGCCTGGACACCTACTTTATAACTAGTGTATGAAGTGGGAGCAGGTGGGTTGGACCCTTAGCCTGCAGGGTCTGATGTTAACGCCGGCAGGAGACAGACTGGAGTTGAACTGTTGGGACACCGAGCTGGTGTTGGAAAACTGGAGAACAGGTGTGGAAAAACCCCCATTTGGTGTCAGAAAATAGACATCACAGACCAGTGCCTATCTTCGGTGCAGAAAGAAAACTGGGGAACTTAGCAAAAACAAACAACATGACTCAAGATTACTTTGATACTTTGAAAAGGGCAGCTATTTTTAAATGTTCTTTTTAGCTCTTAAACTCCAAAGGCACACAGGTAGCTTGAAGCTTCTCCTTTCCACCTTCGGGCCGCGCTCTGCAGCAGGGCGCGCGCTGGCGGAGCGGCAGACAGGCGCGGCGGGAGAAGGGCCGGCCTGTGAGCTCCTCCCGGAGCTCAGGGAGGCCGCTTTCCCCCCAGGTGTTGAGGCAACTCTCTATTTTAGTTTCTAGAAACTGGCAGACATCTAGTTTCTAGAGAAAGAGGTATGTTAAGAGTTATATCTGTTGAGTGATTCATTTTAAAAAGCTGTATTTTGACATATGGTGTCTAACAAATTATTCATGTATACAAGTTAAAGCTTTGAAGCATACTTTTTTGAGGTAGTTAATGTTTCTAAAAAGTAACTTAAACCAGAGTCCTACAGGTGCAGAGTCTGAAAAGGAAATACCACTTATAGTCTCACATGAAACTCCGCTGTCTCCTGCCTCACTCTTCCTGGAGCCCCACGCCCAAGGCGGGTACTTTCCTTCGGATTTGACTTTTTTCCTAAACGAGGTCACTGACAGAATGCTGACCGTCTATGTGCTAGATTCCATCTCCCCAGGGCTTTGGAGAAGCCACAAAGAAATGCACCAAGGTCCCAACTTGCCTGGATCTTAGTTTCCGTTTTCTGGCATTTGCTTTCATATTCCTATAAAATGCTTATGAAACCGGTTGACTTACGAGTTTCAGGGCTTACCGCTGTCCTGCTTGGCTAAGAATCTAGCCCACTCGTAGCCCACTCGAAGCAGCACCCTCGCCTGCAGCGGCCCTCTGGAGCCTGACTGTTCTCCCCCGCTGGAGGGTCTACTTTCAGGGTTACTGCTTTGTACTGATGAAGCATATCCTCCTGAAGTTTCTAAGAAAGAGTATGTGAAAGAGAACCTTTGTTTCCCCTGTTCTTGAGTATCTGAAGGTCTTCTGACTTTATTCTCACTCTTGATTGATAGTTTGCCTCCGTCTAGAATTTGAGGTTGGAAAGGAGTTTTTCAGGCTGAGTTAGGAAGGCAAGCCTTCAATATCTTGTGGCTTCTGCGTGTTGCTGTTGAATGTGAAATGCGATTCCCAGTTCTAGTCCTGTTTTTTCTTCTTAGGATCTTTTTGTGCCTTCACTTCCTCCCTGTCCTCTGGAATTTCACATGATCCACACCAGTGGGGATTTCCCCCCTTTCATATGTATTTGGTGTCAGGTGGGCCCAAGACATCTGGAATCTCATTTCTTCAGTAGAAAATCCCAGAGATTGGGCTATTTCATTGGGGAAGCCAACATGTTAATATATTTAGGGCTTACCTTTGGAGCTACTCATTTTTTGGCAGAGAAAACTTGTTTCTCCTGAATGTGCAGCTGGCGGCCAGCGGTCAGGGAAGAGGACTAAGATTCACAGACTTTCACAAGTTTCCTTCTTTTCGGTCCTTCCCTCCTCCCTGCCTCCTGCTGTGCCTTATGACTTTGCCTCTAGACCCTTCTGTAACTCAGAGACTGAACTTCTCATCCTGTGTGCGAGCACACACACATATACACACTTAAACCTCCTCCTGTAGAACCAGATGCTTCCAAATCCTGACCTTTCCTGGGACTCAGCAGGAAGACACGGCCGCCAGCTCCCTGCCTCCCCCATTACGGGCACTCAGGTGATGGCTTCCAGTCAGTCACCACGTACTTCCTCTCTTTAACATTTAAAAAAAATCTCTTAATCATAACTATGCACCCTCCCTTTCTGGGTGTTTGTGAGTTAATGCCATTTCCATTATTTTATAGTCACTCCGGTGAGGGTTTGGGGGTGGGAAAACAAGTCTGCATGTTTCAGCAGTGGTTTCAGAAGAATGATCGTGATTAAAAATGGTTTTGATATTGTTGAAGCAAACAACTACTGAACATTTAAAATATAATATGCTCCTGACTTTAATGAAATGAAATGCTTACAATGAGAGTGAGTTTTACCTAACAATTTTAAAACCATGAGAATCTGTTCTGTTTTGACTTTGTGTATCTGTTCAGAAAACACAAGTACAACATCCATCCACTTCCCTGCATTAGTAGTTACAGAACATTACACACGTAATCTCATATGCAGTGATCTGGGGTCGTATTTCCAAACATCAGTTATGACTACAGTGTAATAAAAATGTGCAGGGGAGAGTATTCGGTGGGACGTACCTCAGCCATCAGAACATGCCCCAGCTAATGTAAAATGAAAGAAAATCCCAAAAGAGGTTTTAAAAAATCCTCCTTTAAAAGTGGAAAGAGAGAGAAGCAATTATTGTGCCATTACTTTGCCCTAATTTTAATTTAAAAGCAAACTGCAGAATACACACCACCACCTCCTACTCACTAGTCCCAAAGAATAACTTGGCCTCTACATTAGGGTGTGTTCTCTCAAAAGAGAGTCTAACGTGTTTTTTAGTAAATCAGTGCTGTGTGGAGAACACAGTCCTTTAAGACAAGAAGCTTCTCTGAAAGCTTCCAGAGGTAAAGTTTCTGAAATCTGTGCAGGAGAGAAGACGACTAGATATATTAAGACTAAAACTGATTATTTCAAATCCAATTTTCAAAGAGTTTTATTAAGTTAGAGAGAAAGCTACCTGAATCGTTCTTGGCCTGCCGTGTCCCATATCTGTAACTTTACATATTTACCACCAACATTTATTATCTTTGAACCAAACTCCACTCCTATTGTATGATTTGAGTCATCTTTGACTGAAAAAGAAAGAGAACAAGATATTTAATTTTAGAACATTAAAGAAGCAGGCTTACGGGTTTAAACAAGTAAAATCAAGGGTTAAAGTCAATGGAAATGTAATTTACTGTCGCCTTTCATTTTTCCAATAGTCAGTTGATAGGAAGCACTCACTGTTTTAAACCGAATGCACACACTTCCTCTTCTGCAGGAGGTGATAAGGCTCTTCCCAGGCCCCTAAGACAAACCATATGCTACACCGCACGAGAACCCCATCTAGCCGTCCACGGGGAGGGCGCTCACCAACGGTGACCGCATCAAGTACCCGGGAACCCCCCGAGGGCTTCCAGCCCAGGGACAGGCCTACACGTTGGGTCAGTAACGAAGAGGTAAGAATTCCCACTATCTGAATGGATCAATATTTCAAAGAACTCAAAGGGAAGGAAAAGCACCGTAGCCCCCAGAGAAACTTGATGGACACCAAAGATGAAGGGAAAAAGAGGAAACGATTAAACCCCCCCCCCCCCAAAAACCTAAACCGAAAGCCTCTATGCATCTTACGGTGGATTTAGTATTGCACGGCAATAACTGGGGTGGCCTTGCTGGAGAGGTCAATACTGTGTGTGCCGGAGGCGGGCAAGC
The DNA here is from genome assembly GCF_006229205.1 of Suricata suricatta. Lineage (NCBI taxonomy): Eukaryota > Metazoa > Chordata > Mammalia > Carnivora > Herpestidae > Suricata > Suricata suricatta. The sequence continues at coordinate 103,464,901 of NC_043701.1, read as the reverse complement.
TCAGTGGCTTGCCAAGCCCGCCCGGAGGAAGCGGCCTGTGGAAGAAGTCTGTGGTGACGGGGGCCGAGCCGACGCCGAGTATGGCTCCTCGGCTCAGGACTGGCTTCTGCTTCATAACCGCAGGACAGAAGTCAGGGATGCCACCTGAGGGTGCAGAGTGTTCCTGGGGCGGGGGGGTCTGTGTGCACAGGGCAGGTTCCCACTGACCACACAAGCCTGTCTCAGATGGCGTGGAACTAGTGTGGACATTCCAGAATTCAAGTTACCAAGTAACCTCGGAGTAAACACCTCAGAGGGCGATGGCTAAAGTCGGAGGGCGCCCTGATGGCTACATGGCCATAAGAGGAATAAGGTGAAAGCTTCCCCATCAGGTGTAGACCCTGCGGACCAACACAACACATGGACCGGTCTCATGGTGAGGAGTTAGGGGAGGACTAGCCAGGGAGGGCAGCCACAGAGCGAGGACACACAGAGTAACAAGCAGGTGGGGGTAGTGGCCCCGATGTCCTCGGCGGGGGGGGGGGGGCTTCTTTTCTGAAATGCTACACTGTAGTCGTGGTGACTTGTGAGGAGACCTGGACCCCCCAGGGAGGGAGTATTTGTTACATTCAGTAAGGACTGGCTCTGTGACTAACCCGTGCTGGGTCCCCATCACCGGACGGACGTTCCAACAAGTTATTGGATCAGGAAAATGGAAGTAGAAGAACATACTTCTACAGTTTTATCCTCAAAGCTCTTTGCCTGGACACCCTCTGCCATCTCTTCGCCCATTTTACCCACCGCTGCTTATGTGCGCATGCTTAATGCTCTTCCGTAAGTAAAATCAACTGTTTCTGTGTCATTACCTGACTGCTGTGAAACAGGTCACCCTCTGCCATTCTTTCCATTGCTATAAAAGCGCTGTTTATTTTAAGGGTCTTTCGATCTTACAAGTCTTTAACAATACCTTGAAATAAAAAAATTCAACCTCCCCTACCAAAAGAGCTCCAATCAATGGCAAAACCTTGGGTCTGTGGTCAAAAGGCCTGGGCTTGGATCTAACCAACCACCATCTCAAGTGAGCTGATCATCCCAAGAGCACATGCCCACTTCTCTATGCTTGCTCCTTCACCCGTGAAGCAGAACTGATGGCAAGAACTGTCTTCACTGCAGGACGAGGCCGCTGAGGACCCCACCCCACTGGTTCATCTACAAGGCGCTTCCATGGCTCCGTGGGCGGCTGGGTCCCTGTCAGGAAATGAAATTCCTCCTTTGCCTTCCGCTTCACCATGTGGTATGTATTTCAGTATCTGGAATGTATTTTAGTATCTGGGAAAGTGTAGAATATGATAATATACTGAACAATGGACCACCATAAAACTGAAATATCTTAATTAAAATACAATCATTCACTAAAAATTTAACGTAACAAACTTTTAATGTAATTTTAACATATTTTTAAACTATAACTTTTCCCTGAAATAATATTCACAAGTTTTACTACAAATTTGAGCAAGAGAGAAGATGTGCATGAGACATTGACCATTTGACGCCACTTACATTTTTTTTCTATAAACTGATGAAGCAAGCAAGACTTGCCAGTTCCCGCATTTCCAATAACCAAGAACTTAAACAAAAAATCTGAAAAACAAAAAGAGACATTGAAAAATAACTTTTAAAATGTGCTGTAAAGTCATTCTTAGACTATGATAAAAAAAGGTTAGTAAGATCTTACTTGCTAACAGAAAAAAAGAGATAACTACTCTGTGAAAACAACAATGAACAGGTCAACTCACCTTTTCGCTTCTTTGATATTTGGCTTACGTCCCAATTCAGTGGTTTTTTCCAAACTGTGCTCCTTTCATGTTGGAAGTCTGAGGACTATTTTTGTAATGAATAAAATTTGTCCCTTTGCTAGTCACTACTCAAAGAAATACACGTAAGCAGTGACAAGCAAAAATGGCCTAGAAATTTCAAGTGTTTTCTGTACAAAAGAAAATCCCTGGGAATCTTCTAGGCTTTGAGAAGTTCACTCCCTTCCTTTTAAAAATAGGTATCCTGCCCCCCCCCCCCCCGCCCTTGTGGATTTTTGTGGTCTTGCTTCTAGGCCCTTATCTGTAACTTTCAGGAAGGACAGCCTTAGCCAAGTTTGAGTCAGCATTCCAAGTGTGAAATTTGTCTCATCAGTGTAGAAGGAATTCGTTTCTTCTTTACACAGAGTAATATAGTTAATCTGGGATATTATTTTTCATAAAATGGAAATGAAGACTCTTTAGTGCAATTTATTTAATCAGCATGATGTAGCATCAGTAGGCATCACACTGCCTTAATAATTCATTTTGCTTTTCTGTTAGCAAAGAACTGGAGTTATGCGGAGCCCAGGTGCTGCAGAGACCCCGCCCACCCCTCCCCCTCACACTCTGATCAGAACCTACCGACCACTAACCCCTATGCTGCTGGACTCCCCGTGTGAACTGCCGGTGCCCTGGTCTGCACCTCTGAAAGCGTCACCTCCTACATCTTTTCCAAACCCCTACCAAGCACTCCTAGCCCTTGCTTCTTCTCTCCCCCAAGTAAGCTCAAATAGCCTGCTTCTTGGCAGATGCTTAGCCTAGCCTCTGCTCTTAAGAACTATAGTCATCATCACTCACATATGAAGCGGACTCCACCTCTCATGATTTCCATGAGGTTACAGGCAATGAGCTTAGTGGATAGCGCTGCTATCAGAATTGTCAGCGCTTAAAAATAACAAGTTTTATGCTTCTCGTTGTGTGTTTTGAAAGCATGCTCACAGTAGCATTATTCACAGTAGCCAAAAAGAAGCAACCATGTATCCATTAAACAAAATATGGAGTACACATACAGTGGAATATTACTCACCCTTGAGAACGAGGAAATTCTGACACATGTCACAACACGGATGGACCTCAAAGACACCATGCTAAGGGAAACAACCCAGTCACAACAGGAGAAATCTGTAGGATCCATTTATGTAATGCACCTAGACTAGTAAGATTCAGAGACAGGACGTAGAACTCGGCTGCCAGAGGCTGGGGAAGAGGGGAAACGAGGAGTTGCTGAATGAATACAAGTATCAGGTTGGAAAGATGAAAAAGTTCTGGAGGCAGACTACGGGAATGGCTGTACACCAGTGTGAATGTACTTAATGCAGATGAACTGCAGACCTAAAAATGGAGGAAATGGCAAATCTTATGTAATTTTACCCCCCACCCCCCAACACACACACACACAGTAAAACACGTCAGATCTAATCATGCTCATCAAACAGCTTCTATAACCTAAGAAGCCAAAGGGAAGATGGTTAAGATCCCCAGGTTAAAATGAAAATACTGGAATTTTTCATCCTTGTTCAGTGTCTTCTTCTATTTAAGATACAAAGCCCAATCATTGCACAGCTCACCTTTGAACAACTGAGTGCGTCCACTTACATGTGGATTTAACAGTACAGTACTGTAAGTGTATCTTTTCTTCCTTGTAATAGTCTTAGTAGATTTTCTTTTCTCCAGCTTGCCTTATTATAAGAACATGATATGGGGCACCTGGGTGGCTCAGTTGGTTAAGTGTCCAACTTTGGCTCAGCTCAGGTCATGATCTCACAGTTCGTGAGTATCAAGCCCCAGGTGAGGTTCTGTGCTGACAAGCCCGGATAGAGCCTGTTCAGACTCTGTGGCTCCCTCTCTCTCCCCCTTCTTGGCTTGTGCTCTGTCTTTCTCTCAAAAATACATATTAAAAATTTAAAAAAAAAACCTTTTGTCTTAAAACCCTTCTGTGTCAACCATCTAGAAAAGATGCACAAAAAAAATGCACACCTGAGCTTTCAGGAAAGACGGGACAACTCTAGATGCTTGGAAAAGAGAAGAAACAGAAAAACATTATAGGGGCCCAGATATGGGACTGTCAGTGAGAGTAAATCCACACTTAACCATATCATCACCGTAGTGAAACTGTAGACAAAGACTATAAAGGCAAACAGAAAGAATGGAAAAACTCCCGACGTAGAAACTAAGTTCCTTACCCCAAAGATCAGAAGGCAATGAGACCATATCCTCACTGCGTTGAAGCAAAAAGTACAACAAAACTGTCTAACGTAGAATTCAATGTAGACGATATTATACTCAATGCCAAGGTAGACTTTTGCTTCCAAGAATATGGAATAGACTTTTCCCTCTTCTTCCTGCTCAGTATAACTTAACACCCTAGATTTTATATATAAAAGAAACACAAGAAGAATTTTAAAAGTAGATGAGAAGGCAGACTGGCCAGGGACCATGGTATCTGAGGTGAGTTCTCTGGACTTTCCTTTGCCCTCACATATCCAAGACCTGTAGCTGAATAAGCTGCAATCTGGAAATGGCAATGTGTGCAGCATTTAAAAAGCACCAACAAAGTCAGGTCTCTCTAGCCATAGGACTAGGCAAGGGCAACCTAGCAAGAGAGAAAACTTTTAAACATTAACTGCTCTTTAAACAAATGAAAAACAGAAATCTTCAGCAAAGAGAAAGTCTTACCGGAGAAAATAAAACATATAAAGAAGAACCAAATAGAAATTTTAGAACTGAAATATACAGTTCAGCAGATGGGCTGCACTGCAACATGGAAAGGGGCAGGGAAACAATCAGTGAACTGGATGACAAAATGATAGGAAATATCCAGTTCTGAACAACAAAGAGAAAACAGACTAAAAGGATATAAATAAGTAGAGCCTCATAGACCTTTGAGACTATAAAAAAAGCTCTAATATTTGCATCACTGGAGTCAGACAAAAAGAGGAAAAAGAAAACGAGGTTGCAGAAATACTCAAAGAAATAATGGCTGAAAACTTTCTAAATCTGGCAAGAGACATAAATCCAGAATTGAAAAGCTCTTTGAATCACAGAGACAATGAATCCAAATAAATCCATGCCAATGTACATCGTAACTAAATTTCTGAAAGCTAAAGACAAAAAAAAAAAAAAAAAAATCTTGAAAGCAGCCAGAGAAAATGACAGGCCAGAGAAAATCACAGCTTACCTAACAGGGAAAAATGTAATCCAAATGACAGCAGATTTTTCATAAAAAAACCACGGAGGCCAGAAGGAAGTGCACAATATTTTTCAAGAGCTGAAAGGGAAGAACTCTCTATGCAGAATCTTACATATGGTGACAGTGACCTTCTGGAATGGAAGAGAAATCAAGACATTCTTGGGGATGGGGAGGGGGCAGTAGAACACTACAGAATTTGTCAGCAACAGACCTATCCTAAAAGCGTGGTTAAAAGAGGTTCTCCAAACAGAAAGTAAATGATAAAAGGAACCTTGGAGAAAGACCATGGCAAACAAAGCATGGATAACTACAATAACCTTTTTCTTCTTGTCCCGTTGCGTTTCCTAAGTTATGTCTGGCTATTTAAGCAAAAATGATTAACACTGTCCAATATGATTCTAAATATGACTACAGGAAACATTTCAGATGATTATATCAAGGGTAGGGATGTCAAAGAAGGTAAGGTTTTTATCTTACCCTCAAATGCACACAATGATGACACCAGTAGCCTGTGAGATGTACATACAATGTAATACTTAGAGGCACCGTGAAAAAAGCTATACAAAGAGATATACTCAAAAATAGCATACATAAATAAAAGAGAATCTTACAAATGTTCACATAAACTACAGGAGCTCTGGAAAAAGAAATGAAAAACAGAACAGCACTTTTAAAATGGCAAAAATAAGTCTTAATATATCAATAATTAGAGCAAATGGGTAATGTATAAATGTACTGATTAAGAGACAAAAATTGGCAGGTTAGACTTAAATACGCCACAGCCATAGGCTGTCTATGAGAAACTCACTCCCATTATAATGACCAGGCAGGCTGAAGGGGAAAGGACAGAAAAAGCTGTATCAGGGGGTCTGAGGGGCTCAGTCGGTTAAGCGTCCGACTTCGGCTCAGGTCATGATCTCACGATTTGTGGGTTCAAGCCCTGCGTCAGGCTCTAAGCTTTTTGCACAAAGCTCAGAGCCTGGAGCTGCTTCAGATTCTGTGTGTCCCTCTCTCTCTGCCCCTCCCCCACTCATGCTCTGTTTCTGTCTTTCTCAATAATAAATAAACATAAGAAAAATTAAAAAAGAAAAAAAAAACTGTATCATACAAAGATTAACCAAAAGAAACCAATATTATTGTCAGATAAAACAGACTTCATATCAAAGAAAACTGCCTAAGCAGTTTATATTAGCAGGGTTATTATATACAGATAAAAGAATAAACTAACCAGTAAGACCCAGGAATCCATACCTTCAACTAATAAAATGCTATGTTCTTTATATTTCAAAAAAAAAAAAAACATAGGAATCCTAAATGTGTATATAATAGAGGTAAAAAGCTTATCAAGCAAAAACTGAGAAAACTAAAAGCAAAAGCAGAGAAACCCACAATTATGGTTGGAGACTTCAACACCGCTGAGAGTTCTTCACAACCAAGAGAGAACAAGACAGAAAATCAGCCACACAGTAAACCAACCGGACCCCGCTGACATGTACAGAATATGCCACCAACAGGAGTACACACAGTGTTTTCAAGGACCCATCAAGTTAGACTATATCCTGGGCCGTAAAACAAAGCTCAACACATTTAAACAAACGGAAATCATATAGAATGTGTTCTCCAACCACAGTGTAATCAAACCAGAAGTCAACAAGAGGAATATTTCCAAATACTTGGATACTTCTAAATAATCCACTTATTTTCAAAAAGTTTTATTTTTAACATTTATTTATATTTGAGAGAAAGAATTTGAGTAGGAAAGAGGGCACAGAGAGAAAGAGAGAGAGAGAGATAATCGTAAGCAGGTTCCATGCTGAGCACAGCACCTGACCTGGAGCTCAGTCCCCACTCTCTGAGACCATGACCTGAGCCAAAATCAAGAGCTGGACGCTCAACCCACTGAGTTACCCAGGTGCTCCTAAATAATCCACTGCTAAATAATCTATGATTTAAAGCAGTCTCATGGGAAATCAGAAAAGTATATTGGGCTGAATGGAAGAGAAAACACAACCTCTCAAACGTTGTGGGCTACACTAAAGCAGAGCTGAGAGGCGAACTTGGACCACTAAATGCATACATTAGGAAAAAAGAAAGTCTCAAGCAATTATCTACGTTCCTAACTCAAGAACCTAGAAAAAGAAGCGCAAAATAAAGCAAGCTGAAGGAAGGAGAGAGCAGAAATCAATGAAACTGAAAACAGAACAAAAGAAAAAAATCCATGGACAAAAGCTGGGTCCTTGAACAGATCAATAAAATTGATAAGCTTCTAGCAAAACTGTAATGATTCAAGGAATGAGGGTCTGGCCAAGGAAAAAGACAAGACTGTGAGCCGGCACAGTATCTTTATTTGGGCCCTCCTGAACAGGCTGCATCGGAGGGGACATCCCTCAGAGCAGGAGAACTTCCAGACAAGGTGCCCAGAAGGGGAGCAGGGCAGGGGGACCTCTGGGAGAGAAGGGATTTGTGTGTCTAGAAGTTGTCCCCAGCAGTCTGGTGGGGCAGCTAGCAGCTTGAGATCCTTTATAGCCTTTGAGTTTGTTTATCAAAGGTTAGCAGATGGTGCGTGTAATTTCACAGGGTATGCAAAGCAGGAAGTCTCTAAATGGCTAAAAATATGCTTATTTGGGCTGTGTTTTAAGCAACTAAGTGTGTAAGAATTTGAGTTTAGTGCTGATAGACTTTGAACTGATATCCCAGCTTGCCATGAAAAAGAAAACAGAGGGGCCAATATGCAGCACCTGCTTTATCCACTTCTCTAACAAAGAAGTGACAAAGAAAAAAAGGCGACACAAATAGTCAGTTTCAGGGATGACACAGGGCCTATCACCAGAGACCTTGCAGACATCAAAACGATAACAAAGGAATAAAATGAACAACTTTATACATATTCAACAGCTTATAGGAGATGGACCAATTCTTTGAAAACACAAAGTACCATAATTCACCCAATATAAAATAGACAATTTGAACAGTCTTTTAGTGATTAAAGAAATTGAATTTGTGGGGCGCCTGGGTAGCTCAGTTGGTTAAGCGACTGACTTCCGCTCAGGTCATGATCTCGCAGTTTGTGGGTTCGAGCCCCGCTTCGGGCTCTGTGCTGACAGAGCCTGGAGCCTGCGTCAGATTCTGTGTCTCCCTTTCTCTGACCCTCCCCACTCATGCTCTGTCTCACTCTATCTCTCAAAAAATAAATGTATACAAAAAAAAAAGAAAATAGAAGAAGGAACCCTTCCCAAGTCATTTTATGAACTGATGTTTATTATTACTTGATTTATTATACATTTTTATTTAAATATTTTAATGTTATGTTTAACATTAAACAAAATATGTTGCTTTTTATATACAAATATATAATATATTAAACTTAAACATATATTAAGTATGTATTATTAAATATATAATTGCATATTACATATTATAAAAATATTTAAAATTTTTATTTACATATATTACAGTGACATCAAAACTGGAAGAAGACAGTATTAAAGCAAAACATACTACAGAACAATACCTCTTATGAATCTTTACTAAAATACTAGGAAACTGAATTCAGTAATGTTTATATTTATAAATTTAAATAAAATTATACTATGACCAAATAGGCTTTATTTCAGGAATAAAAGGATGGTTCATAATCAATGTCACTATTCTATTTAGGCTGGAAGTCCCAGCCAGAGCAGTAGGACAGGACAGGAAATGAAGGCACATAGGTCAGAAGAAATAAAACTGTTCCTCCTGGTGGATGGTAAGATGGCATAGAGAGAAAATCCAAGGAATCTCAAACAAGCAAAAAAGCCTCCTATAATCAATAAGGTGAAGATTATAGAATATAAAAATCAACTGTATATCTAATACTAACAACAAACAGGAGCATCAAAATTAAAAATAGAGTGCCACTCACAATCACTCAAAAATATACTTAGGTCTCAATATAACAAAACATGTAAAGGACTTTTACACAAACAAGTATGCAATGATGATAAAAAAAACAAAAATAAATCTAAATAAAGGGAGAGATAAACCATGTTCATGGATTGGAAGACCGGACACAGATAGTGAAAATGTCGATTCTCCCTAAAATGATATATATGCTTAATAAAGTTTCTACTAGAAATCTAGCAAGACTTTATGGTACATACAGAAATCTTATTCTAGAATTTACATGGAAAGACAAAGGAACTGAAAGAGATAAAAGAGCTCTGAAAAAGAAGAATAAAGTAGAAGGAATCACTGTCCTGATTTGAAAACTTATTATGTAGCTACAGTAAACACGACGGTATGGAATTGACGTGAGGAGACACACAGATCAACGGAACAGAATCAAGAACCCGGAAATAGATGTACACTAAGTCATCCAACTGATGTTAAAACTGCAAAAGTAATTCAACGCCAGAAAGTTAGCCTTTTCAATGCACAGTGCTAGGGCCACTGGACATCTATAAGGGGGGAAATGATACTTGACTAAGGTCTCGTGCCTTATGCAAAATTAACTCAAAACAGATCACAGACTTAAAGGTAAAACATCATACTATAAAACGTTTAGGAAAAATAAGGAGAAAAATCTTCATGATCTATAGAAAAGCAAAGAGTTTTTAGATTTGACTCGAGAGAAAAACAAAAAACACAAGCCAGAGAAGGAAAAATTGATAAAATGGACTTCATCAAGATTGAAAACTTTGGCTTTGTAGAAAATTCTGTTGGGAGAATGAGAAGATAAGCTACAGAATGGAAGAAAAGGTTGCACAACATATATCCAACAAAAGACTAGCATCTAGGTTATATGCATTAAAAAAAAACTCTCAAAACTCTGCAATAAAAACTCAAACAATCCAATGAGAAAATGCACATGACATGAATAGATATTTCATTGAAAAGATAAGAAATGCAAATAAGCATGGGAAAATATGTCTATCCTCATTAGCCAAACATCAGAGAAATGCAAATTAAAACCATAATGAGGTATCACTACACATCTACCAGAATGGCTAGTAAAAAACAGTGCCAGTGCCCGATGCTGGCAGGAATGAATGTTCAGAAACCAGATCATTCGCACACTGCTGCTGGGAATAGAACATGGTATAGCTACTCTGGAAAACAGTTCTATTTTGTTTTCTTTTATGTTTTATTTTGAGAGACAGAGACAGTGGGAGCAGGGAAGGGGCAGAGAAAGAGGGAGACACAGAATCTGAAGCAGGCTCCAGGCTCTGAGCTGTCAGCACAGAGCCCAACACAGGGCTCGAACTCACGAACCGTGAGATCATGACCTGAGCCAAAGTCGAACGCTTAATCAACTGAGTCACCCAGGTGCCCTGGAAAACGACATGGGCAACTACCGTATCACTCAGCAACTGCACTCCAGGTCATTTATCCCAGGAAAACTAAGATTTATGTTCATACAAACATAGGTATGTGACTAGGTAGGTAGTTTTATTTGTAATAGCTCCAAGCTGGAAAGAACTCAGATGCTCCTTAACAGGTGAACACACTCTAGTCCATTCGTACCAAGGAATCCCACTGAGTGGTAAAAACAATGAACTGTCGGCATATGCGGTACCCTGGAGGAATGTCCAGAGAGATACAATGAATGAAAAAGGCAATACCAAATTATTATGATTCCATTTCCACAGCACCATTGAAGTGACAAGATTATAGAAATAAAGAACAGATCAGTCGTTTCCAGGGCCTCTGGAGGGTGTGGGGGTGGAAGGAAGAGTGTGTGCCTATGAAAGGGCACTAGGAGAGATCTTTGTGGTGATAGGAATGCTTTTGTATCTGCAGCTGTGGCAACACCAATGTCCTGGTTGTGGGGTCTTAGGAGGGAGTTTTCCGAGATGTCACCATTGGGGAAAACACATAAAGGGGACATGAGATCTCTGTAATTTTTCTTTTGTTTTTTTTAAATTATTTAAAAAAATTTTTTAAATGTTTTATTTATTTATGAGACAGAGAGAGACAGAACATGAGCGGGGAAGGGCAGAGAGAGAGGGAGATACAGAATTGGAAGCAGGGTCCAGGCTCTGAGTTTGCATGTGTGTGTGCTCTCTTTCTCTCAAAATAAATAAAAATTAAAAAAAAAAGAATAGGTAATGGTATCAAATAATGACTCGAGAAATTTACTATGCACAGTCCTAAATGGAAAGAATTACCAAAGGATGCGCTTCCAGAAGGAAATGGCAGCAAATGGCCCCGCAGAAGGAAGGAGGGCCACTGCGAAGCCAAGCTGGCCAGTACGTTATTTTCTGACAGGTGTTTGGCTCACAGATAAAACCGAGCACCACAATGGGTCATGAGTTATTCTTTGTAGGTGAGAAGAACCTAGCTCTGCGAGGAGTTTCAGTTAACGCCCCCACCCCCCCCATTCACAAGGGGATCTGGAGGCTCCTCGTAGCTGAGTGCCAGGAGGCACCCGTGTGCTCACGGGTCAGGAGCACAGCCTGATGCTCTCTCTTCAGAGAGGGAGTATTTGAGGTTTGATGGCCTCATGCCCTCATCTCCATGGGGAGGGTAGAATTCGCACTGCTTTTAGTAATTTATTTTGTTTTTTAAAATTGTGGGGTTTTACTTTCCTTTTCTTTCTTTTCTTTGAAATTGAAGGACACATACATCAAATATAAGGTACATATATGCTTCATAAAGCAAGTGAACAGTGCTTAATAGCTACAAAAGGGTTTAATTAGGAGCAGGTAACTAACCATATTACAGAGTAATTAAGGAAGAAAAATGCCCAGGTGGGTTTATAAGATAACCTGAAGTGAACTTACTAAATAATCATGTCATCTTCAAGCAGATCTGATGTGGTTTTATTATAATGGTTGCTAATTTAGGGGCTTAAAATCTCAGTTTTCTGTGTCGAATCTATGATAATTACATTCGCCTGATGAGGTTTCCTGGGCATGAATTAAGCCTAGAGGTGGGGGGAAGATCGTATCCCCAAAGAGAAAATCTAAATGAATATATGCTACTAACAGACTTTTAATTTTTTGTAAGAAATTTAAATACAATAATAGGCAAGGTATCAAATAAATAGAAGTCACTTTCTTTTTAAAAGTCAGCGATTCAGGAACGTAGACAGAGTACAGATCAGGAACAAACGGCCTGATGCCAAGTTAAACAGCTCACGAAGAGCCAAAGGATTAACACTCTGGGAGACAGCTCATTCATTTGGGACTCACTGACTTTGTCTTTACATTCATTTCAAAGAACCTCTGACTTCTCAGCCCGAGCAGGTTAGAAGCATGTGCACTAAGCAGGACTGTGAGCTACGGGCACAGTGACAGTCCAGTGCTCACACCAAAGGCAGCCACGGACCAGGAAACGAGCCACGGAGTGACCCTAATAGCACAGCACACTTGTTCAGCAATTGATTGCCAATGATGACCTTGGATCTTCCAGAAAATTAAGGCATAGTGAGAAGACAAGATGGCCTTTACCTGCCTAGTTTCTCCCATAAGCAATGGTTTGGCTTTTAAGATTTTCCAAAATCAGAAAGGAGGCAAGGGCAGGTGGCCCTGACCACAGGATTCGTTCCACGTTTCACTTCCTGGCAGAAGCAGTGTGGTGTGCCAGGACAGTGGGGCTATCTGAGAGGACTCCTTGGTTTCTGGCTCATGGAGCCAGTGGGCATGTGACACTAACAACTGTGGGAACAGATACTGAAGGTTTGCAAGAGGAATCCATTTTGTGGCAAAATACTGAGTGCAAATACAGAGAGATGAAACCTAAAATGCCGGTGAGCCGACCGGCGGAGCTGTGGGGGTGCGGTGCTGCCGCAGGAGGAGGCTGCAGAGCGTCCGGCCCCGGCACCCCACGTGGATTCACCTCGCCTGACATGGGGCGAGATCAGTGGGCTGAAGATTTAGAGGAAGGACGCTGTGGATGAAAAGTCCCCATGGCCCTCCCAGGAGCTCGGGCAGAAGAGGCAGCGTGTGCAGGGGGATGGCCGAGTGTCGGGCAAACAAAGTGGAAGTTTCCAGGAGCAAAAGAAAGGGTGATTGGTGGCATGAGTTTGAAGACTCGGGGGTGAGTCCAGTGTGGAAGGCAGGCTTGGTTGCAGACAGGAAGAGAGGCCTCCCTGCTTCCAAGACCACAAGGGAAGGGTTGAGGATGAGCGGGGAGGTAAGTCACTTCTTAGAGTGGAGAAGGGAAGGGGACAAGAGACATTTTCCTGGGCATGTTCTTCTTCCCTGTCGTCTTCTGGATGGACATGAGCGGATTGGTGAAGGAGGGGCTAAAGGGCAAGATGGCAAGATGAGAGGCCCCGTGGGAGCAGACCCCCATAGCCACAGTGATCATCTGTGGTGACCTTCATCTCCAGGGAGCTCTGTCTGCACAGCGGGGGGCCACGTGGCCTGGGGAGCCCAGGCCGGGGGGTCTGCAGAGCATGGAGGATGAAGAAGGCAGAGGTGGAAGGGAAGGTGACAGTGTCACATGTGCAGAGGGAGCAGCTCATCATGGGACAGGCAGGGAGAGGGTGCCCGGGAGGCTGGAGCTCCAACAAAGGCCAGGGGCCGTGTGGCCATGTGCGAGGACAGCCAGGGAAGTGAGGACCTGGAGCAGGGGGAGCGGAGTGGGGGCCTGGAGATGAGGTTCGGAAATGGGTGCTAAGCTGAGGACTGCCCCCTCTGCATGGGTGCTGCAGTCAACCAGGAGCAGTGATGATGGGGGGGGGGGTGCGTGAGAGCCTACACCGGGTGACCTTGTGGAATAAGCGATAAGCCGAGGTCTTCATGTAACAGCAATGAGCAGGAGCCAGGAGAGCAGAGAGCGAAAGCTGGCACGCACTTTAAGGACAAAATGTTCCGGAATGCTGGTCAGGCAGGAATTGGGCTGCAGGAGCTTGGTGAAATGCTGGCTTAGGAGAGGGAGCTGGTCTGGGCAGAACATGTGACCTGTGAAGGGCAGGTACAAATAAGGAAAGGGAGGTGGGAAAGAAGGTGGAGCCTAACTCTGGACTCTGCTGGTCTGCCCAGGCCCGAGTTAAACGCCAGCAGAGAGGAATCGTGATGTCTGTGGATTTAACTTTTGCAGCACAGACTCTGATGACTGCTTACGGTCCATTGACAGGCTCTGTGATTTTGCTGAAGAATTTGGATTGCACCCACTGTGGGCCTGGAGTGCGGATGCAAGGTGGTTAGCAGGTGAATGAGCCCGGTTAGCCCCCAGCACTGAAACGGTAAGTTCCTAGCTGCTTTCTACAGGATACAACAGCACAAAAAAAGAATTTTCCTGAAGTGGAAAACTGTCCAGAAAAGGTAATCAGTGGCCAGTACAGGACACAGAAACAAAGAGACCTAAGAAAAACATTGATCTTTAAGCAGGCAACAAGTTTTGGATACTTCAAGCATTTTTTTCAAAATTTATTTATTTGAGAGAGCATGCACAAGTGGGGGAAGAGAAGGGGGAGTGAGGTGGGGCGAGGGAGAGGGAGGGAGGGAGAGAGAGAGAGAGAGAGAGAGAGAGAGAATACCTTAATTAGGCTCCACGCTCAGCATGGAGTCCAACAAGGGGCTCAATCCCATGATCCTGGGATCATGACCTGAGTTTAAATCAAGAGTTGGATACTCATACTCAACCAACTGAGCCACCCAGGCACCCAGTTTTAGATATTTTAAAGGGTAGAAGTTCCATTTGATTTTGATACATGAAAGGATAAAATTATATTAAGAAGTAAGTGCAAGTGGTTTGTCAAGTATTTCAGAGAACATTTCAACTAGTGTAATTAAGAGAGAAGTTGAACAGTTGATTTTTTATTTGAGGATACATACCCGAAACATTGTCTTTCTGAATTGTGACTTTGGAGCAAACGTTGAATACCATAACAATATTTGCAAACTTACAAAGATCTGGGGAAACATCCCTTGTGGATGTTAAAGGTCTTCTGCGTTAGTTTGGAAGGTGTAAGCTTTGGTCCCTGCTACCCCCCATCCCCCAGTTTAACCCTGAGTTCAGAGATAGATTCTGACTCATGTTAAATGTCCGATGTTCATCTAGAACATACATGGGAGCCAACACATCCAGTGGGTAGGTCTAATCTGGGTCACCACTTTTATGGAGGAGATTTCTGTACAAGATAAGTACAAGGGAAAAACCTAACTACCCCTGGGAGTGTGACCCAAGGCAAACGTGAGTCCAAATTCTGGCTCTGCAACTCCCAGCTCTGGGACTTCGGCAGAGCCCTGAACCTCTCCGTTTCCTCACCCTTCAGTGGGCCCTCGTGCTTCCCTTCCCCTGTTGTTGTGAAGATCAGAGATATCGGACACAAAGTACCCTGTGTAGATCATTCTAACTTCATCTTTTTTTTTTTTTTTAAAGCAATGTCTACACCCAACATGGGGCTTGAACTCACAACCCTGAGATCAAGAGGTGCATCCGCTATCGGTGAGCCAACCATGCGCCCTAGCTTCATCTTTCTCCAGCGGTAAGAGTTATGATTCATCCTCGCACACCAACTGTTTTTCAATCAGGAAAAATTTCCTGTACAACCATGGAAACAGTGCAATAGGTTAATACCAGAAGAATCTTCAGTCAGCACATATTCGAAGATAGGACCTAAAGGCTTCTTTGGTCATGCAATAGCTAGGAATAACACTCTTCTTGGGAAAATGTAACAGGGAAAGTTAACTTTATTATTATGTAATTATCATATATGATTATTATAATATATACTAAAGGAAATACAGAGAATACACTTCAAATTCCCAATGCTCTTATACTTGTAAACATTTAAAGGAACTTCTTTACATAGTAATAAAAGACACTTTAATATCAACTTTACCAATAAAGTTTTACCAGTCAATGCCTAGGCTTATGGAGGTCTCCATTAAAGTGAAAAAAAGATAAACCAAAATATGAACTCCGTTCTTTTTTTTTTTAACGTTTATTTCCTTTTGAGAGAGACAGAGCATGAGCGAGTTGGGGAGCAAAGAGAGAGGGAGACAGAATAGGGAGCAGGCTCCAGGCTCTAAGCAGCTCCAGCCCAGAGCCTGATGCAGAGCCTGAACTCGTGACCTGCAAGATCATGACCTGAGCCAAAGTCGTAGGCTCAACTGAATGAACTACCCAGGCACCCCTGGACTTCATTCTTATAAAGATACAGTATCCTGAGTTAGGGACATATTTATGACAAAATTACTCAAGGTGCTAATATATGAAAAGTGGGAAAATAGCAATGGCCACCGAAGAGTCAACTTCCATTTCCCCCCAAAATATTACCATGGTCAAAGTGACTCTGATGAGGAATGTTAGTCTTCAAAACACCAAATATTTTTAGCACATTCACAAAGACCGTACTAAGAACAAGTGCGAGCATATCCTGTTAGTGAAATGACAAGAGATATTTCATTTTTTCTAAGAAGACAAGGGATGCTAACGTGTGTGCATATGGCCAACGTGGAAGCCCACACTCCTTCTACTAGTCTGCTGCTTCCTCGGAGTGCTCCCTCACCGGAGGAGGGGAGGCGGGAGGGGACAGGCAAGTCCCTCACCCTCTTCAGGAAGATCACTACTTGGGACAAACGGTGAAACTGGCCTGTAGCTTCCTGTCTCGGAGGCTGCAGTGGACGCTGTGCTAGCAGATGTCCTCTGCCTGGCAGCGGCTCCCCCAAGGAGCCAAAGTAACAGGTGAATGTGACCCCAAAGCTGAAGACAGACATTGGTTATTTGAAGCCAATTATAGTCATTCCCAGCTGCCTCCTCCCTGCCAGAGACCGGATTAGAAAAATAGATGGCCTTGGGGCACCTGGGTGGCTCAGTCGGTTAAGCATCCGACTCTTGGTTTTGGCTCATGTCATGATCTTCAGGTTTGTGAGTTGGAGCCCCACATTAGGCTCTGTGCTGACAGTTCAGAGCCTGCTTGGGATTCTCTCCCTCCCTCTCTCTCTGCCCCTCCTCTGCTCACTTTCTCTCAAAATAAATAAACTTCAGATTTTTAAAAAGAAAAATATATAGCCGTAAGCTAATCGGTGCACAGTATTATTACCCTGGTCACATAATGGGTCCAGGGACAGAACCTTGACCCAACGTGGCCCAACCAGGTGGGAAGGAAGGACTTTTACCCCATCAGTGCAGGGAAGGACTCCTCTTTCCTATGGATGTAACAAGAAAGGGACTGAAGGACGTCTGGGTGGTTTAGTCAGTTAAGCATCTGACTCGTGATTTTGGCTCAGGTCGTGATTTCTGTTTCGTGAGTTTGAGCCCCAAGAGTGGGTTTGAGATTCTCCTCTCTCTCTGCCCCTTCCTCACCTGCACTCTCTCTGCCTCTCTCAAAATAAACAAATAAACTTGAAAGAAAGAAAGAAAGAAAGAAAGAAAGAAAGAAAGAAAGAAAGAAAGAAGAAAGAAAGAAAAAGAAAAGCAAGCAACCCAGATTACAAAGAGTAGCCATGTTATGGCTCTGCTGGGGGGCGGGGGGCGAGAGTGCTAAAGCGGGGAGAGGGGAGATGGGAGCACGCAGGTCCTTGCTGCGCAGCTGAGCTTCTCAATCAGCCAGCCCTGATACCCTCCTCACTGGCAGTTATTTGAAAAAAATTTTTTTTCTCGTATTACTACAGCAGTTTGAGTTGGGTTTTCTGCCACATGCAGTTGGAAGCATCCCACTTGATCAAATGACCAAAAGGACTCATCCCCTATCATCGACTACACAGAAAATTTGTTAAGCATAATTTAAATAAGTTCTTTTGTTTTCAGTCATATAGAATCCATTTAAAATCAAAAGGCTGTTAAGTAAGCAGGAACTTAGAAGTAGGGGAGTTCACCACTCGTCACTTGGTAACCACCGAATGCCAGGCATCTGAATATTTGGGAAGCACAGATTCAGACCATCTGAGACATCTGCCATCACAACAGGATCATGTCCGCCCCTAAGTGCCCAGGGGTACTGAGCAGGCTGCCAGTCTCCCTCTGAAATGCTTGACGGATACACCAAAGCCCGCCCTCAAGGCTAGGTCGCCAACTTTCTGTTGACCAGCTTTCACTGGATCAACCTGTTCTCTCCATTCTTATCTTCGCCTGGCAGCAGGCCAGCCCTGCAGCTCCAGAACACAGTGAAAGTACCTCCACAACTCTACCCCGAGCACCGTGAACTCATATCAGATCCCAATTCTCGGAAGGGAGATCTACTTCTGACAGGACGGCTTGTGTGGCCTCTTTAATTCAAGCGGACCTGGTCTGTGGAAGACATTTTCAGTAGTGTGGCATTTATAGTCACACAATGTAAAAACGGCTTGGTTTCTACCGTAAAAGAGAACGAGGTCTTAAAGTCGATTTTTCTATTAGCCATGGCCTTTGTCTCATATTCTGTAACTTGGAAGAAAAATGCCACCTCTCAAACAGAATCAAATCAAAGGTGCTTTTAGCAGTCCCTGAACGCTGTGTCCAGGAACCGAACCCAGCACCAGGGACAGAGAGATGTCTCAGCAGTCCCCTGCTTTCAAAGAGCTTATGGTCTCATCTTGAAAGAAAAATTCTCTTTGTCACCACTGAGATTTGAGCAAATTATGAAAGAGATATGCAAAGTCCTGGGATGCCTGGCTGGCTCAGTCAGTGGAACATGCAACTCTTGATCTCGGAGTTGTGGATTTAAGCCCCACGCTGGGTATAGAGATTAGTTAAAAATAAAATCT
This sequence comes from Suricata suricatta, assembly GCF_006229205.1. Lineage (NCBI taxonomy): Eukaryota > Metazoa > Chordata > Mammalia > Carnivora > Herpestidae > Suricata > Suricata suricatta. The sequence goes on along the minus strand of NC_043701.1, from coordinate 103,446,260 downwards.
TAAAAAAAAAGATATGCAGGGCACCTGGGTGGCTCACTCGGCTAAGCCTCCAACTTCCGCTCAGGTCATGATCTCGCAGCCCATGGGTTTGAGCCTGCATCAGGCTCTGTGCTGATGGCTCAGAGCCTGGAGCCTGATTCAAATTTTGTGTCTCCCCCCCCCCCCTCTCTGCCCCTCCTTCGCTTGTGTGCTTGCATGGGTACGCATGCTCTCTCTCTCAAAAATAAATAAACATAAAAAAAAAAGATATGCAAAGTCTGGTGCGAAGATGGCATTTATCTTATATTTACTCCTGTAATAACAGGCATAAGCAAATGAATAAGAGAAACAGTATTACAACTAAGGAAGCATGCTACATATAATAACATTTTAAATTATAACAAAAAACAGAGAGGCTTTGTTGTTAAGTTCCAAATTTTTTGTGCATGATTAAAAACTCCTATTTGAAAAATTACAAACCACCCTCTCACATACATCCACTTGTTCATAATTTGTTAGCACTTTATGAACAGCGTACACTACCCCCATATCTAAATATTGTTAGCTGCTTTTGTAAGACTTAAATGCCACAGACACAGCACAGAAGAGAAATAAAAAGAAAAGACTAAGATAACTACGTACTGAGGCAGAGCACAAAGCATTCATTCTCCAGGGATCACACCCATCATTATCAGGGACTTATTTGTATTGGCCAAATCTCTCAGCGTTACTTTACTCTGGTGTGGAAAGCTCAGAGGGGGATTCTGAAGGAAGAAAAGGTGTGGTCGTACAGTGTTTATTTGACTCGTGTTCTAGTGCTATCTATGCCATTCTTTACATTCACCTAACTTTATTCGGCCTTTACACAAGAATACCTTGCAAGTTATTTTAGTTTTTAAATTACATTCACAGCTGCAGAGAAACACAAAAGTATTCTTCAAGCATATGGAACAGGGCCCATGACCAAGATCACACTGGTAGAGAAAGCAGTGATATTCAGAGACAAGGTCACAGAACACACAGGATTCAAAGGTTTTCTCTCAAACTACTTTCACTGGCATGTATCCTAATGAAGTTTTCAGGAATGGAAAAAAAAAATCTATTACATCAGTCTAAACAATTTCTAGACGATGGTTTATGAGAAGAAATTCAAGAAACATCAGCTTTCTTCTCATTCCAAAGACATATTTAGGGCAAAGATCATCAACACATTTGCCTGATTATACATGATAAAAGTGACTACTATAGTCCTGAACCTTGGAAAAGAATCCCATCATGGCCAATTCCAAGCCAAGGGGCCCAAAGTGCAACCCTTTTCAAAAACTGTTGGTGACAAGTCCCTAACAGAAGAGGGACCTACTACTATCACAGTCAGTAGTAAAGTAAAGCTCACATTTATGCTTACATGAGCTCCTCAAGGAGCACAAAACGCTTTGGAAACACCATTGACTTAGGTCAGTGTGATATTCCCATGCAGCTGCGGCCTCAGTTACCAGTAGCCTGGGTCCCCACGTAAATTTCACCAGGGACCCCTCCAGCTTGCCCCTGCCGGAACCCAGCTCCCCCTGCCCAGGCTGTCAGTTGGCGTCCGGCTGCTTTACCTGCAGTTGACACGGACACCAGGCCCCGAGCAGCAAAGAGCTGGCCCGGCAGCTCCAGTCCCTGTGATGAACCTTGGGATGATGGGTTTTCTTCCTTATAATCCACTCACCTGGCCCCACCTGACCTTCCCTGGCCTCTTCCAGGCTAAACGGGTAACTTTTGTGAACTGTGTTAACGGGTCAGTTTAAAAGACAGAGAGACCATCTGAGCTCAGGAGATAAGATGATGAAGAATTAAAGATGGGTTCTCTCAGGCAAATGGGCACAAGGGACAAATAGAAGCCCGGGGAGTAAGCACGGGTGATTAGTTGGGTGACACAGTGTGTTAGGATACACCAGGCCATCCAAGTGGAATAGATAGTTGAAAATAAGATATTAAGCCGGAGGGACTGATATGACTGGAAATCAGATTTAGGAGTGAGATAAGTCACAGGCAAGGACCGGAATGCTTTATAGTTTCAAATGACTGTGAAAAATTATCATACACTTTTGCTTTCCTAAAGAACAATGTTCTCTCCTGAAATCATTGTTGCACTAGATGCTAACCAACTTGGATATAAATTTAAAAATAAATAAATTAATTAAAAAAATACAGGGCAGCCTGGAATTCAAGAGTGCCCTCCCCCACCAAAAAAAAGAGAGAAAGTTTTCAAAGGTCTGTGACATTGGAGTCATTATACAGCATAGGGTCTTGATACTCTAGCAGGTCCTCGGCCCCACAGCACCTGCAGGGGCAGGGGACTGATTGGGTGTGGAACTGATTCAGCCCACCTCCGCTGAATCAGAATTGCATCTTCACATACCAGGGCACTCAGGGGCCCAGCAGTTTGAGGACCAGTGGTGTCGTGTTCCCCAAACTCTAGTTCTTGAAATGTTCAACAGCTTTCAGTAAATAAGGAAAAGAAAACACAAACATCAAACAATAAACATATTGGATTTGGAGAAACGCCCTTTATGCCGATGTTATATGCTTCCTTTATTGATGTTTCTATGCTCTATCTTTTCTGAAATTAAGGTAGTGGTTATTTTGGTGATTTCTCTAAGAGTAAATTATTTTATACTTTTTTTGGAGCTTTGAAGATGTTATTTCTTTTACCTTAAATATCCTTACTCTACTTCACTTGTGAAGCCCAAATTTCTCTGTGAGACATGTACTGACTACAAGGCCTATATATTAGGTAGGGCTGCCATGACAAAATACCACAAAATGGATGGCTTACAATTACAGAAACTATATAAAGTTTGAAATCTGATGTCAGGAGGGCCATGCTTTCACTGAAGGCCCTAGGGAAGGATCCTTCCTGGCCTCCTCCTAGCTTTCTGGTGGGTGCCGGCCACCTGTGTGGTCCTTGGCTTATCACCATCACTGCCTTCCCAGCCTGCTCTTCATATCACATTCTCCCTGCAGGTGTCTGTGTAAATCTCTCTCCTCTTAGATGGACAGCAGTCATTGGATTAGGGCCTACCCTAATCCAACAGGACTTCATCTTAACATGATTAAATTATACTAATTTCCAAATAAAGTCACGATTCACAGGTATGTGGGGTTAGGATCTGAACATATCTTTCAGGGGATACAATTCAACCCACAATGGCCTATAATGATATATTTTTAAAAGAAAGCATCTTGATAATTCTCCAAATGGTGTGGCAAATACTATAACACTGTGCTTTCAAAATAAAGCACAAAATAAAAAATATTCAGACTGTATTGTAATAAAATCAGCACAAGACTAACAATTTGTGTTCTTGTTTCATAAGCCGGGTTCATCGTAGAAAGCATAAAGTCCAAAGTGTAGAGATTTATCTTGGATTTTTCCTCAGTCTTAGACTGCTTTAGTCCTTCTTTTTTTCCTCTAGCATTTTCTGCACCACTTATACTTTTTAGCCCCTTTCTGACCATCATTGCTTGGTACTACCTGTTCACCTTGTTAATTTTGTCTTGCAACTCTTGGTGTCGGTAATTACTTAAGGCCAATTTGTGTCAAGTCTCAGAGGGCTTGAGTTCCTTAGGAAGTTCTAAGCCATACTAACTGGCCAAGGCTTTAAGAATGCTGTGACCCTAACAACATCGGGGAAAACACTGTTTCAGTTTAGATATACTTAGATAAGGGTTTCAAACTGAAACCTATCTACTTTAGATTTTAACTTTGTATTACAATATTACATACTACTACTCAGTCTATGGAAAGGGAAATACTGCTTTAAATGCTAAAAAGGAGGTAGATACATCTCATTAATAGTACTTTATAAGCACTGGCTCTTTAGTTTTCATCCTATCACTGTCAAGCTACACAGAACCTCCTTCTGGAAGAGAAAGTAAGCATAGAACGCAAAGCAGTTTAAAGGTTAGGCAAACATTCCTTTGTCAGCCTTCCAAGAGGCAAATGTCTGGAAGGTGGAACCTCATTGTTTTACTTTTGGGGAACAGTGCTGTGCAAATATGGTCAATGATAAACGAAGGTGACGGCTTAGGACTTTTGATTGGCCATTTCGACCGCCACATTTGCTGTTTCTAAAACTAATTTTCTATTCCACTAGTTTCATCTAATTTCCTCTATTAGAGGAAACGATTAAATTGCAAGTAGAAACATATTTGGATAGTATCATGACATAAGAATACTGTTGGTTAAAGCCTTGTGATCATAATTTAATCAGTTAATCTGTGATGCTCAAAAGTTCCATTAACTGCATCTGAAGTGCAGTAGAGACACGTGATATTTTATCAAGGTTATTTCATAGAACACAAATGAAATTAAAAGACCCATCTACCAAACTCCAGGCCTTTCTTCCTAATTCATAGACCCCACTTTCTTATTTAGACTTCCCACCCCTCCCTAATGCTTCTTATCCAGGCCAGAGAAAAAAAGTGTGGGGTAAGGAGCGCTCGAAAATAAAGAAAAGCACAAGTACAACCAAAAATCACTAAACAAGAAGCGTGTTTTCTTTACAAAATCTCCGACTGTGGCTCTCTCTAGGGAGGACCCGACCACATGGATGAACGGGACAATTCGCAGCTATGACAACACTTAAAAAGCCATCGTTCCTGGAGAATTTCCTAAGCCTTCCAGGAATCGGTGTCCTGCCCCAGGAGGCACCAAGGACAGGGCAATCGCAAGTCCCAGGAGTGGCTGAAGGCAAAGCAACTGCACTGTGACCTTGGCCCTCTTAGGAGAAAGATGGAAACCTTCCAGTGGCTGTCTCCACCTCGCCCTCACCTCTATCCCACTATTAAGGCTCCCCTTATTGGAACTCCATTTCTCTCCAGCCCTGAGCATCTGAGTGCTGCCACGCTGACTAGCTGACCAGTTACTACCTCTTAGGATCCCCTGTCTGGACCAGGGTTCCTTCTAACATACTTTCCCAGGGCACATTCCTCCAGAACAGAACTCCTGCCCAGAGTTTTAACTACTCATTCATTAGTGTCGCGATGGCATGAACACTGGACCCGCCACTAGACTGCATGCTCCTTGAGACCAGAACCACGCCTCTTCTGTGGCCTGCGGTGTTTGCAGCGCCTCCCAGCACCCGGCCGGCTGGACCAGACAGATGCCGTTGCACGCGGCATCTGGGGAAGGAGCAGCAGGCCACCACAACTGATCCGAGTTCGGGTGCATTCTTTTGAACTTGAACCTCTCCCTGGAACTTAAAACTCCCAAAGTCTTAATCTGAGAATGCACACATCCGAACAATTAGAGACTAGTAAACATCTCAAACCTGATGCGAAGGAGACGTGTACGATATTATTTTTTCCACGCAGGACTAAAACAGACCAAAAACCACAGGACATGACTTGGGGAAGGCTTTCGGCTACTCAGGAAAATAATTCCCCGATAGCATCCAGGTGTGGGAGCCACAGGGGAAGCAAAGACAAGGCAGATAAGGGCTCCGCTCCCAGGGTGTGTATGACTTTGAAAGGCACGTTTATCAATAGCAATAATGCCGCCCAACAAGGACTAAATACCCGAGAGACTAAGAGAGAAACAAATGAGGCAGAAGACCTGGGTCCTCTACCGATGACTCGTCACTGTGAGCCCAGGGCAAAGCAAGGAACCCCGAGCCCAGGACTCGAGGGCCGCCCCGAAACACCGCGTCGCCCTAAGTCCTGCACATCCCGCGGGACGACGTCGCGAAGGGAAGTCTTCGACGGGCTCGTCCACACCCGCAGCGTCTCCCGAAGGGGAGACCCTACGGGTGTGCGCGCGCCGACGGCAGGAGGAAACTGGGGAAAGCGGATCGCGTCAACGGGCGGCGCCCCAGTCCCGCGCCCCCGAGCCCCGAGCCCCGCGCCCCGGATCCCCGC